>NC_029772.3:23165294-23168179 GCF_000817695.3 Arachis duranensis | reverse complement strand
GCTATTAATATACTTGTAAAGATATACATTTTAAATTTTAACTTTTGATTTTAATTAATTTTTATAATTTTATATTTTTATTTAATTATGACTGAATTAACCGATTGAATCAATAATTTATCAGTTAAACCAATAATTCGGTGAATTGGTTATATGATCGAATCAATTACTAATTTGGTTCTGATAATTATGTTATTTAAAATTTAAGTTTTAGAGTTTAAGATTAAAAATTAATTTATGTGTTATGAGTTTTTGAGATAGAGAAAATTAGATTTTCCAATTTATATGAAAGAATGTGATTTAAACTTAAAAAAGTGTGTCATTGGAAACTACTGTGTCTCCATATCGTAGTTGTCTTTATATATATATATATATTATTACTATTATTATCATTACTTATTCTCTTTATTCACTACAAGAAAATCAGCAGATAGCGGCAGATATTTAGCAGCGGTTTTTCTCAACCGCTGTTAAATAGAATCTGCAGCGGTTCTTGTGGCAGTTTTAGGAGACGCTACCAAATGATCTCATTTTGTAGTGGTTTTTTGGTAACCGCTGCGAAATGTACCCATTATGCGCTACCAAATAATTTCATTTTGCAGTGATTTTTCTGTAACCACCGCAAAATGTACAGTTGTTGAATACATTGATACTCATTTCGCAGCGGTTTTTTTCTAACCGCTGTAAAATTATTTTTAACTTGATTTTTTTTTTGTATAAACATTATTGCCTTCTAAAAACTATTCTAGTCCTCGCTATTTTTTAACTGAAAAAACATGTTTCAAATACTGTAACTTAATGCATTAAATAAATTTTCATTTTTGTGTTACATAAAAAATAATTCATTAATTAAAAAATATTTATAAATGAATAACTAAAAATAAATTAACGAATCAGGTTTTCTCTTGTACTATCAGCCATTTTGAGTTTGTATTCAACCATATATGATAACATAAAAATCAAGTGAACGTTCGAATTCATAAACTCAAAACAAAGTTCAGTGGAGCATAAAAATCAGAATTACTAAAGTAGACAAATAAGTTTTGAGTCAAAAAATTTCTCATCAACATCGTATTGACCTGGCCAGAAATACTCTGTTAGAAATTCGCTGTAGTGACGTGATTATAGATCTGATAAGTCATCTCCAAACTATGGCAACTTGTTCAGATCAAAACCCCTTTTTGCAGCATATACGACATCTTCTCTATGTTGGGTGTTTAAAGTTTTATTGTCTTCTGGAACCTTATTGAGCTCAACATCCTTGGAGATGTCATATCCACCAGAGAAGATAGCATCTAAATCATCTTCTGAATCAGTGTCTGCTCCATCTAGAGTGTCAGCAACTATTTCGCTTGAATATTCAGCTAACATTTAATATATGAACATGCAACCAACAACACATAAATCTACTAAAAAGATACTGATAACTTCCAGGTCATTACCTAGTTATTAAGGAAAAAAATTGTGGAATTATGGAAAGAGGACTTTCAAAATTAACAAATACAAAATTAACTATTACCATCTCCTTCATCGGTAGTTTGGACATATTTCATGGAAAGAAGCTCTCTAATAGCACGTTCTATATACTTCAATTCCTCTGTTGAAACAATCTCCAACTCAACACCATGCGAGTTATTAAAGCGCATCTGCACCATAATAAAATGTATAGTTGATGGTCTTTTTTGTAAAGCATATTGTGTCTCTGTAATTCACTTTCTATGCTAGAAATTTATTTAACCTTTAATTCAGCAAGTATGTCTTCAGATGTCCTACAAACTACAAATGTCACAAAAACATAGCCAAATTTCTCCTTGTACCTTAATCCCCATTTATTAAGTTCCTACAAATTTTAGCATGAACGTAACAACTATCATTGGTTAAATGTTGTACGCATATATCAAAGTAAAATACTTATTAATCAAATAATGTTTAACACAAGTGTTTAAGGGTACGACTAATGAACAGACCTGCATAGTAGCTTCGTTCACCATTTCCAAGTATTCATTAGAACAAGATCGTCCTGATATAGCCTCCAACCAAGACCTAACATTCAACTTACGGTACCATATGTCTCTGACAACCGTAATTGCATGTTCCAATGAAGAGAATGGAGAGGCCATAGCCATTTCGTTAGCGAATATTGTGCCTGCACAGTATGATGAGAAATCCTCCATTTTCATTACTCCTGTTACAACACCATTTTATATTAAATAAATTTGTCAATGATAATAATATCGTAATTTGGTGCACGAAATTGTGATCAATACTTTTCACAAATCAAATAATCCTCGGTAATGAATCCAAAAACTTGGTGTTCAATACCATGGCATAAACACAACTTCGCACAACTAACCAGCAAGTGTACTGGGTTGTCCAAGTAATAAACCTTACGCGAGTAAGGGTCGATCCCACAGAGATTGTTGGTATGAAGCAAGCTATGGTCACCTTATAAATCTTAGTCAGGCAAACTCAAATGGGTATGGTGATATGCAAATAAAACATAAAGATAAAGATAGAGATACTTATGTAATTCATTGGTAGGAATTTCAGATAAGCGTATGAAGATGCTTGTCCCTTCCGTCTCTCTGCTTTCCTACTGTCTTCATCCAATCCTTCTTACTCCTTTCCATGGCAAGCTTATGCAAGGGTTTCACCGTTGTCAGTGGCTACCTCCCATCCTCTCAGTGGAAATGTTCAACGCACCCTGTCACGGCACGGCTATTCAGCTGTCGGTTCTCGATCATGTCGGAATAGAATCCAGTGATTCTTTTGCGTCTGTCCCTAATGCCCCACAATCGCGAGTTTGAAGCTTGTCACAGTCATTCAATCATTGAATCCTACTCAGAATACCACAGACAAGGTTTAGCCTTCCGGATTCTCTTGAA
>NC_029772.3:23161306-23162811 GCF_000817695.3 Arachis duranensis | reverse complement strand
GTTTGCTCGTCCTCGAGCAAAAGAAGAAAGAAGAGAGTAGAAGAAGAAGAAATGAGGAAGAAGGGAATGGCTTTGTGTTCGGCCAAAGGGGAAAAAGTAGTGTTTAGGTTGTGTGAAAATGAAGGAGTGAAGATGGGTTTATATAGGAGAGGGGGAAGGGTAGGGTTTGGTCAATTGAGGTTGGGTTTGGGTGGAAAAGTGGTTTGAATTTGAATGGTGAGGTAGGTGGGGTTTTATGAAGGATGGATGTGAGTGGTGAAGAGAAAGATGGGATTTGATAGGTGAAGGGTTTTTGGGGAAGAGGTGTTGAGGTGATTGGTGAATGGGTGAAGAAGAGAGAGAGTGGTGGGGTAGGTAGGGATTCTGTGGGGTCCACAGATCCTGAGGTGTCAAGGAAAAGTCATCCCTGCACCAAATGGCATGCAAAAATGCGTTTTTAGCCATTTCTGGCGTTAAATGCCGGGCTGGTGCCCATTTCTGGCGTTTAACGCCAGCTTCTTACCCTTTTCTGGCGTTTAACGCCAGTCTGGTGCCCCTTTCTGGCGTTAAACACCCAGAATGGTGTCAGACTGGGCGTTAAACACCCAACAGCTAGCCTCACTGGCGTTTAAACGCCAGCACGCTCTCCTCCAGGGTGTGCTATTTTTCTTTCTGTTTTTCATTCTGTTTTTGCTTTTTTCATTGATTTTGTGACTTCTCATGATCATCAACCTACAAAAAACATAAAATAACAAAAGAGCATAGATAAAATATAACATTGGGTTGCCTCCCAACAAGAGCTTCTTTAAAGTCAGTAGCTTGACAGAGGGCTCTCATGGAGCCTCAGAAATACTCAGAGCAATGTTGGAACCTCCCAACACCAAACTTAGAGTTTGAATGTGGGGGTTCAACACCAAACTTAGAAGTTGGTTGTGGCCTCCCAACACCAAGCTTAGAGTTTGACTGTGGGGGCTCTGTTTGGCTCTATTTTGGGAGAAGCTCTTCATGCTTCCTCTCCATGATGACAGAGGGATATCCTTGAGCCTTAAACACAAGGGATTCTTCATTCACTTGAATGATTAATTCTCCTCTATCAACATCAATCATAACCCTTGCTGTGGCTAGGAAGGGTCTGCCAAGGATGATGGATTCATCCATGCACTTCCCAGTCTCTAGGACTATGAAATCAGCAGGGATGTAATGGTCTTCAACCTTTACCAGAACATCCTCTACAAGTCCATAAACTTGTTTTCTTGAGTTGTCTGCCATCTCTAGTGAGATTTTTGCAGCTTGCACCTCAAAGATCCCTAGCTTCTCCATTACAGAGAGAGGCATGAGGTTTACACTTGACCCTAAGTCACACAAGGCCTTCTTGAAGGTCATGGTGCCTATGGTACAAGGTATTGAAAACATCCCAGGATCCTGTCTCTTTTGAGGCAGTTTCTGCCTAGACAAGTCATCCAGTTCCTTGGTGAGCAAAGGAGGTTCATCCTCCCAAGTCTCATTTCCAAATAACTTGTCATTTA
>NC_029772.3:23160351-23160686 GCF_000817695.3 Arachis duranensis | reverse complement strand
AATTCACCTCTTCCATTGCAGGGTTCTCAGGATCATAAGCTTCTTCCTCAGATGAAGCTTCCTTAGTACTGTTTGGTGCATTTTGCATTCCAGATAGACTTTGAGAAATCATATTGACTTGTTGAGTCAATATTTTGTTCTGAGCCAATATGGCATTCAGAGTGTCAATCTCAAGAATTCCTTTCTTCTGACTAATCCCATTGTTCACAGGATTCCTTTCAGAAGTGTACATGAATTGGTTATTTGCAACCATTTCAATAAGCTCTTGAGCTTCTGTAGGTGTCTTCTTCAGATGAAGAGATCCTCCAGCAGAGCTATCCAAAGACATCTTGGAT
>NC_029772.3:23151181-23157486 GCF_000817695.3 Arachis duranensis | reverse complement strand
GTGCCAGTTCCGGCGTTTAACGCTGGGAATTCTGAGGGTGACTTTGAACGCCGGTTTGGGCCATCAAATCTTGGGCAAAGTATGGACTATCATATATTGCTGGAAAGCCCAGGATGTCTACATTCCAACGCCGTTGAGAGCGCGCCAATTGGGCTTTTGTAGCTCCAGAAAATCCACTTTGAGTGCAGGGAGGTCAGAATCCAACAGCATCTGCAGTCCTTTTTAGTCTCTGAATCAGATTTTTGCTCAGGTCCCTCAATTTCAGCCAGAAAATACCTGAAATCACAGAAAAACACACAAACTCATAGTAAAGTCCAGAAAAGTGAATTTTAACTAAAAACTAATAAAAATATACTAAAAACTAACTAGATCATACTAAAAACATACTAAAAACAATGCCAAAAAGCGTACAAATTATCCGCTCATCATAATTCAAGATAATTTACTCGATATCATAATTTTCTTTATTGGAGGTTAAGAACAATAACAATGATGATGAGAACAACAAAGCCTTGAAAACTAACTTTTAAAAGCAAAAGTCGTTGTAAAAAATTAGGAACTGGTGGTATTCATGAAAATCAACTTAAAATGAAAACTTAATTCAAATACAAAAACACAGATAGTAATGTAACTAGCAAACTGCGTACATCATAAATACTGTTAAGCTTATCAAACACACACATATACTTTAAAAATGATGTACATGTTTTGCCATATTTTCACTATGCCACATAATCGATGCTATCAGAAACATCTGCTACTGGGTCTTCTATATCATCATCCCTTGTCAACTGTAAATCACTGATGTCACTTGCTGCTGACATGTTCAACCCGGGCTGAGGAGAAAAAGCAGCTTCAACATCTTCATTCTCTGCTCCCATGTCATACAAATCTCATGGTTTTACATGAACCACTACTCTCCATTCTTGATCTACTTCATAACGTACATAGTATACGAGATGAGCTTATGATACCAATATGTATGGTTCATCCTCTTCTCGATCACCGGTGTGAATTGGATGAGCGAAATTAACGCTGGTAAGGCCCAGATAGTCTTGTTTGATTCCTCTGCTCATAGTTGTATCAGTCCAAATAAATTTGAACAAAACCACTATGAAATGACAGTTGTAGTTCAGTTCAATTATGTCCACAATTTTTCCATAATATGGAACACTACCAACAGCCACTCTGTTGTCATGCATGCTGGCATAACTTCTTGTATTGGATGAGACATAAACTCCACTATTTTGTGTTTTCAGCCCGTCTTCCTTTGTGATAGTTCTAAGCTTGTACCCATTGACGTTGTATGCCCCAAAATGTCTTGCCTGAAGCATGGGACCACATGCCAGCAACTTCATTTCTTTCGAATGTACAGTAATGTCCATTGGAACCTAACACCATAAATTAGAGTTTGTTCGTATAAAAAATTTGAATTTATAATTTATAATTTTAGGGCACAAATAAGTTGGTCAGGTTAAATTTCTACGAACCTCACGCTTGAACCGGCGAGAAAATTCTGCATGCACAACACGATCTATCTTAGATTGCGACCTTGTTTGATCTTATAATTTTCGCTTGGTTTCTGCCCTAAATGTACTTTAAGACATAACAAGATTAGTCCAACGACTGAGTGTTTGAAATTGGTTATAATCGTGCTTAATGATTACATGTGCATACTTATTCAATAAATGGAGCGATGGCCTTGCAATTGACTAGCACATGACAATGCCTAATCTCTTTCCATTGGGGTCAGTACAAAATGTGATACAGCCCCTGAACCTTTTCCAATTTCTGGGAACATATTACATCCTGTATTGTTTGTAATATCAACAGGTTGATCGTCAACTCGTGCTGGTCGGTTGATTCTAGTCTCAATATTATCCAAATATCTAGAGCAAAATGTCAAAATCTCCTCGGATAAATAGCCCTCCGTAATTAAGCCTTCTGCTTGTGCCCTGTTACGCATGTATTACTTCAATCGTCCTAAGTACCTTTTACATAAATATGACATAACACTTAGTATATACGTAACGAAATTGAAAAAAAATGTCTTAAATGCGTTTAGTAGCAAGCTAACCTTTCTATTGGATACATCCACTGATAATGTACCGGGCCACCAAATTTTAGTTCATCAACGAGGTGCACTGTAAGGTGAACCATGACAGTGAAGAATGATGGAGGAAAAATCATTTCCATCTGACACAGAGTTTGCACAACATGATTCTGAAGGGCACCAAGCTGCATAGGATTTACAGCTTTTCCACAGAGTTCTCGGAAAAATGAGGACATATTTGCAATCACATTCGATACCGGACTTGGCAATGCATTCTTCACCAAAATTGGAAGTAATTGTTCCATTAGAATGTGGTAGTTGTGACTCTTCAACCCATACAACTTGCGCTGCCGGATGTCAACATAACGAGCAATATTCCTCGAGTAACCATCTGGAAAGACCACGTTCTGTAGAGTCTTCAGGAATATATTCTTCTGTGGATTCGACATTGTGAAGATTATTGAAGGATATTTACCACCTTTGTCCGACCACAATTAAGGCCTTATGCTCATGCTTTGTAAATCTTTGCGAGATTTAAGATTATCTTTTGATTTGACGCTATCATTTAAGATAGTGAAGACCACATTGTCACAAATGTTCTTTTCTATATGCATCACGTCAAGGTTATGACGCAACATGTGATCCTTCCAGTACAGGAGTTCAAAGAACACACTCATCTTTTTCCAATACGAGTCATCTTGATCTGCATCATCACCAATGCGTCTTCTTTTGGCTGTTAGAGTTGAGTTCTTCTCAAGCGATACTTGCATGTTACACTGCTGCCTTAAGACATCTGTTCCAGAATACTTCTTTGGTGGATCTCTACTTTCAACTTGTCCGTCAAATCTAATCCGGTCTACTCTATATTTATGGCCCTGATTCAAGAAGCAGCGATGGCCCGTGTAACACCATTTTTGACTGAATGTTAGTCGCTGAGCCTTAGCGTCCACGTTACACGTGGGATAAGCTAACCCATTGTACGTGTTCCACTCAGATAATTTCCCAACCCTGAAAAATCGCTAATAGTCCATATTAGCGCCGCACGCATCTTGAAAGTGGTCCCCTTATTAGCATCATAAGTTTCAACGCCATCCCAGAGTTGCTTCAACTCATCCACCAGGGGCTCCAAATAAACATCGATGTCGTTACTCGGTATTTTAGGATCGGGAATAATCATAGATAGTATAAAATATGCCTGTTTCATGCATAGCCAGGGAGGAAGATTGTACGGAATAAGAATCACAGGCCAAATGGAATACGAGGTACTCGTATTTCTGAAAGGATTAAAACCGTCACTTGCTAAAGCTAAGCGCACACTGCGAGCATCGTTAGAGAAAAAAAGATACTTTGCATCAAAGTCTTTCCATGCTTCAGCGTCCCTTGGATGCCTCAAGTACCCATCGTTATTAGCTGCCTCTTTATGACATAACATGTCTGATGAAGTTTTGCTACACATGAATAACCGTTGCAGTCGTGGTATAAGAGGAAAGTAACGGAGAGTCTTTGCTGGGAGAGGCTTTCTGTTTTTGCTGACAGGTATTTTGAGTTTCGTAACGGAACCCTTTTGCGTCTTCTGCTTCCATCGTGAAGTCCCACACTGCTTGCATTTGGTCGTGTCCTCATCTTCACCCCGATACAACATGCAATCATTCGGGCATGCATCTACCTTTTTGTACTTAATCCCCAACTTTCGGATAGTTTTCTTGGCTTCATACAAAGTAGACAGGAATTTGGGATGCTCAAATGCATCCCACAATAAGTCCAAAATCATCGACATAGCCTTGTCACTCACACCACACATACACTTAATGTGATAAAGCTTCACTAGGAAAGACAATTTTGAGTATTTCGAGCAGCTGGGATATAATTCCTCTGCTCCATCCGCAAGAAGATCGGCAAAATCCTGTGCCTCGCGACTTGGACCATCGTACAAGTACGGCAACTCTATATCATCATCTTCTACAGGATCCGTTGTTATGGTCTCCTCACTTCTAGGAGGCATTGTGAAGTTAAATGCCTCGTGCACCATTTGAAGATATGGATTCACCTTGGGTGTAGGTTTCTCAACTATCGGTGTGCAAGTAGAGCTCTCCTCAGCTGGTTTCTCACCATGACACAACCACAAAGTATAGCCAGCAGGAAAGGGCTTTATCAACAGGTGGTCGTACGCATCCTCTCTTGTTTGCATAAATTGAAACCCACATTGAGGGCATGGACACTTTATCATGTTATCCGACGATGCAATCGCAAATGCAAAGTCTAGGAACTTATTAAGTCCTCGTTTATATTCTATGCTATCTCGTGACTTAAGAATCCAAGTTTTGTCCATATCTATTATACACCAAATATATGGTTTAATAATTAATGTGATAAAACTTTTTCATCACTAAAATAATGTTAAGTATCTTACTGTATTCATTCTGCATGATATAAGAAATACTATTCTAAAAACATAACATGTATGGTAAAATACGTGTGCAACTATATTTAATATTTATATTATTATATTCAAAATGACTTACATAATTATATTTTCGTAATCACATTATGTACTTTAGATATTATTAGTCTTGTAAAAAATACTCATTTTTCTTCTAAATTTATGTTCTTAAAAGAAAAAAAAATATAAAGATATCTTATATCTTGTATCTATAAAAGTACTGTGGCTTTCAAATAGTTATTAATTTTTAATTTATTTTCAAATTTTTTAAAATTTTTGAAAGAATTAATTTTTTAATAATAAGATATGTGATTATTTTTTAAAAGAAACCCGCTATAAATTATTGGTTTTTTATAATTTTATAATGTACAGTTGATATTGTTATATTTCTTTTATGTAATTATCATATTAAAAATAAAATTGTGAAAAAAATTATATATATTTTGATAAATCTTTTCAAAAACCAACTCTAATAACTATATGTTAACTATTTTTATGGAATGAAAAAAGTTATCTAAAATTTGGCCCCTGCATATTAAAATTTCTGGATCCGTTCCTGTATATGGTATTGACTGATTAAAGGGAACATAAAAAGAGATTAAAAATATGAAGTAACTTCTATAATAATAAATTCTTTAATAATATGTATAATAAAAAAATTCTTTAAAATGATGTAACTCACCAGAAATTTTTTTTGGTATAAATTACAAATCATCAATAGAGTGACTACTAATTAGTACTCAGCAGAGGAACACATCAAAGCCATAAAAATTGAGTCAAAATATTTTAATTAAGTCTTATAATTTTTATAATCTGGGATTAATATTTATAATTAGAAAATGAATAAGCTAAATATTAATTCAATATGTCAAATAATAACGATATTCATTAATAAATGACCATTTCTTAAAAATAAATAATCAAGACACACATTGAGAATATTATTATGACAAACCAATAAGGGAACTAATAAATCCAAGATACTACAAATAGTACAACATATACACATAATTCATTACGCACCTTATGTTTGTAGGTCAAAGATGCCAAAAAAAATAGTCTAAAATGTATATCAAATAGAAGTAAAAGAGTTAGTAAACAAAAAATTACGTCCAAAAAATTATTCTCTTTATCCAAACATTTCCAAAAAGTTTTATCATAAAAAATAATATAAGATGATTATATTCTAAACCAATAATTAAGGAATAGTTTATCTTAAATAACATATTTCACGTACAACACACTTAAAAATAGAAAAAAAAAAGATCAACAATATAAAAGGTACACAAAACCAATTTATTGTTTTTCCTTATATAGAACATGATTAATCGAAAAAATATATATTGAAACCATTATTAAAATTTTTAGTATAACATATTTCTAAACATTAGCTAATTAACCAAAAATTACTTTCGGCATATTCAAACAGACTTATTTTATTTTTTATTGTTTTCTTAAATATACTCGGTTGATTAAGCAAAAATTGGATATTTTAAAAACCGAAATTAAGCCAATGAACCGGCCGAGATTCGATTCGGGCAAACCGAACTGTGACCTGGTCGGCTTTTTGAAGCAACATCACAATGTTGCCGTTTCAGCCCACATGTAACCCTAATTAGAGCCCACTCCAAGAGAAATGAAGAGATCCAGCTTCTAAAGTTCAGAGCGCCGCCCTCACGCGAAGGTCTCTGCCGAATCTCCTCCAATGCGTCGCCCTTCACCTGTGGCCAGCTATATCCGCGTGCCGCCACCGTTGGTCCTCAGGTCGCTCCCTTTCCTTCCGTCGCAACCCTCCTTCCCTTCCATTAAGCA
>NC_029772.3:23150104-23150499 GCF_000817695.3 Arachis duranensis | reverse complement strand
ATCACCAAAGCTGATTGATTTTCATCAATTTAGCTCTTGAATGCAATGTTCTGCTGAAGCTTGGCTAGCCATGTCTAATTCCTTTAGACTGAAGCTCTAGACTAACATTGCATGATTCCTGGAATTCTCATTAAGAATTTTGATACCTTTATTTTCTTTTCCACTTAATTTTCGAAAAAAATAAAAAAAAATTTTCAAAATCATAAAAAAACCAAAAATATTTTATGTTTCTTTTTGAGTCTAGTGTTTCATTTTAAGTTTGGTGTCAATTGCATGTTTCTGCTCCTTTTGCATTCATGCATGTGTCTTCATTAATCTTCAAGTTGTTCTTGATGATTTACTTGCTCTGATCTTTAAATTCTCTTGACTTGAGTGTTTTGTTGTTTCTCATATGC
>NC_029772.3:23149602-23150058 GCF_000817695.3 Arachis duranensis | reverse complement strand
TCATTAGTGTCAGTAGTATACAAATTGCTAAGTTTGGTGTCTTGCATGCATTGTTATTTGATTTTAGTTGCATTTTGATTACTCCTCTTTATAAAAAAATCCAAAAATATTTTTTATTGGTGTCTTTTCAAGTCAATAATACAGAGAATTGAAGATTCAGAACATACTGCAGAGGAATCACACAGAAAAGCTGGGCATTCAAAAATGCCCAGTGAAGAAGACAGACTGGCGTTTAAACGCCAGCCAGGGTGCCTGGCTGGGCGTTTAACGCCCAAAAGGGTATAGTTTTGGGCGTTAAACGCCAGAATGTGCACCATTCTGGGCGTTTAACGCCAGGATGGCACAAGAGGGAAAATTCTATTTTTAATTCAAATTTTTTTCAAGTTTTCAAAATTTTTCAAAATCAAATCTTTTTCAAATTATATCTTTTCAATCATATGTTTTCAAAATCAATTT
>NC_029772.3:23147440-23148510 GCF_000817695.3 Arachis duranensis | reverse complement strand
ACTCTGAATGCCATATTGGCTCAGAACAAGATATTGACTCAACAAGTCAATATGACTTTTCAAAGTCTGTCTGGAATGCAAAATGCACCAAGCAGTATTAAGGAGGCTTCATCTGAGGAAGAAGCTTATGATTCTGAGAACCCTTCAATGGAAGAGGTGAATTACATGGGAGAACCCTATGGGAACACCTATAATTCTTCATGGAGAAATCATCCAAATTTCTCATGGAAGGATCAACAGAGACCTCAACAAGGTTTCAACAATAATAATGGTGGAAGAAACAGGTTTAGCAATTGCAAGCCTTTTCCATCATCTTCTCAGCAACAGACAGAGAGTTCTAAGCAGAACACCTCTGACTTAGCAACCATGGTCTCTGATCTAATCAAAACCACTCAAAGTTTCATGATTGAAACAAGGTCCTCCATTAGAAACTTGGAGGCACAAGTGGGACAGCTAAGCAAGAAAATTACTGAACTCCCTCCTAGTACTCTTCCAAGCAATACAGAAGAAAATCCCAAAGGAGAGTGCAAGGCCATCAACATGGCCGAATTTGGAGAGGAAGAAGAGGCAGTGAACGCCACTGAGGAAGACCTCAATGGACGTCCACTGGCCTCCAATAGGTTCCCCAATAAGGAACCATGGGAATCTGAGGCTCAAAATGAGACCATAGAGATTCCATTGGACTTACTTCTGCCATTCATGAGCTCTGATGAGTATTCTTCCTCTGAAGAGGATGAGTATGTCACTGAAGGGCAAGTTGCTAAATACCTTGGAGCAATCATGAAGCTAAATGACAAGTTATTTGGTAATAATACTTGGGAGGATGAACCCCCTTTGCTCACCAAAGAACTGGATGACTTGTCTAGGCAGAAACTGCCTCAAAAGAGATAGGATCCTGAGAAGTTTTCAATACCTTGTACCATAGGCACCATGACCTTCAAGAAGGCCTTGTTTGACCTAGGGTCAAGTGTAAACCTCATGCCTCTCTCTGTAATGGAGAAGCTAGGGATCTTTGAGGTGCAAGCTGCAAAAATCTCACTAGAGATGGCAGACAATTCAAGAAAACAAGC
>NC_029772.3:23114775-23143054 GCF_000817695.3 Arachis duranensis | reverse complement strand
AGCTTGCCATGGAAAGGAGTAAGAAGGATTGGATGAAGACAGTAGGAAAGCAGAGAGACGGAAGGGACAAGCATCTTCATACGCTTATCTGAAATTCCTACCAATGAATTACATAAGTATCTCTATCTTTATCTTTATGTTTTATTCGTATATCACCATTCATATCCATTTGAGTCTGCCTGACTAAGATTTACAAGGTGACCATAGCTTGCTTCATACCAACAATCTCTGTGGGATCGACCCTTACTCGCGTAAGGTTTATTACTTGGACGACCCAATACACTTGCTGGTTAGTTGTGCGAAGTTGTGTTTATGCCATGGTATTGAACACCAAGTTTTTGGATTCATTACCGGGGATTATTTGAGTTGTGAAAAGTATTGATCACAATTTCGCCCTATCAACACACATTGAGAATATTATTATGACAAACCAATAAGGGAACTAATAAATCCAAGATACTCCAAATAGTACAACATATACACATAACTCATTATGCACCTTATATTTGTAGGTCAAAGATACCAAAAAAATAGTCTGAAATGTGTATTAAATAGAAGTAAAAGAGTTAGTAAACAAAAAATTACGTCCAAAAAATTATTCTCTTCATCCAAACATTTCCAAAAAGTTTTATCATAAAAAATAATATAAGATGATTATATTCTAAACTAATAATTAAGGAATAGTTTATCTTAAATAACATATTTCACATACAACACACTTAAAAATAGAAAAAAAGAGATCAACAATATAAAAGGTACACAAAACTAATTTATTGTTTTTCCTTATATAGAACATGAATAATCGAAAAAATATATATTAAAACCATCATTAAAATTTTTAGTATAACATATTTCTAAACATTAGCTAATTAACCAAAAATTACTTTCGGCATATTCAAACAGACTTATTTTCTTTTTTATTGTTTTCTTAAATGTACTCGGTTGATTAAGCAAAAATTGGATATTTTAAAAATCGAAATTAAACCGATGAACCGGCCGAGATCCGATTCGGACGAACCGAACCGTGACTTAGCCAGCTTTTTGAAGCAACATCACAATGTTGCTGTTTCAGCCCACATGTAACCCTAATTAGAGCCCACTCCAAGAGAAATGAAGAGATCCAGCTTCTAAAGTTCAGAGTGCCGCCCTCACGCGAAGGTCTCCGCCGAATATCCTCTAGCGCGTAGCCCTTCACCTGTGGCCAGCCATATCCGCGTGCCGCTGCCGTTGATCCTCAGGTCACTCCCTTTCCCTCCGTCGCAACCCTCCTTCCCTTCCATTAAGCAGCCATTGTGGTCACCGCGAAGCCTCCCTCGCGCACCCAAGCTGTCGCAAGCTCTGTTCGTTTCTTGGTCTGAAGGTGCTCCAATACTGCTACTTGCCTTGGTCACTCGGTGGCTCTGTCTCCCCTCCATCAACGTTGACATTTGGTCAAGCTTCCAGGTATTTTTCTTTATTTATGCATGCTTTTTTTAACTGATTTTTGTTTGTTTATTTAACTCAATATTCATGCTTTTTTATTTTTAGTTTTAATGTTTATGTAACTCTATTTTAGTGATACGCTAAGTCTGGTTCCTTGTTATACCATGTTTGTAATTTGGTTTCAATTAAACAAAAGAAATAAAGCCGTTAGGCTTGTGCAGTCAATAATTCTTTACTGATATATAAATGGATAATATTAGATAAATTAGTCCATAATAAATAAATTAGTTCAATGTCACTTAAAATTATTATTATGTTTTGGATGAATGACATATGAAAGCTTAATTGGTGGCTTTAAGTTTAATAATGCTAGAAGCTATGTACAAAGATAAATCATATGATGATGATTATGGTATCTGTAATTGATGATTATAAATTTTGATAATACTTTAAAAATCAGCTTAAAATCAAAGTTATAATTTTATATTATGTAAAACTATTTTGATATGTGAAAATCATTTTGAGTCCCCTACTTAATTTATTGTGTTTTATTTGAGTATATTTTATAATAATGCCTCACCTTAATTAAAGAAATTTGGAAGACTTATTGTTACTATTGTTGTTACTTGTTAGTATTATTTAAAATTGCAAGTAATTTAATATGAATGTAATTAATTTATAAATTGAAACCAATTTATTTTGTAAATTATTGCATATTTAAAATATAAATTTGAATCTATAGGAAAAAGTTACACTATTAGGTACACCGTTAGTATTGCAGCCGGACCTATAGCTGCCCTTAATAGTCAAACACACGCTACTCCGGTGAGTTATTTAATGCACAACTTAGATCAAATGTTCATTTGCCTTTTAGGATAGACTTTTATTCAATATAACTTGTGGGAATACTGAAAAAAAATTGGTTGATGTACCAACTACTTTTTTTTAGCACACGGATGGAACACATGATACGGGTGCAAATACTTCTAGTGCACAGCGATGTGCTAGAGCGCCTCCACCTCCACATTCTGAAAATGGTGCTTGACAATCCTGTGTTAACGCTATACCGTTTAGACCACCGCACAATGAAGCACGGCTGGCTCCGTCAAGTGACATTAGGGACACTCGAGCTCCTGCGACAAATAAAAAGCATCCGGATTTACATGAAGTTGTAGATGACCATTCAGAAGATGAAAACTATGACCCGGAGGTGGATGAGGTCGAGTCGTTCGATGACCCTGTGGACGACTTATTTGCTGAACATGAAGTTGAACGCCAAGGCAATGCCAACAGCAAAAAAAAAGGACACCAATTATTGGGTTGTTGATGTCATAGGTATTCTTTTGATGCTTGTTTCTTAGAAAGTGTAATTACTCTTCTCCGTGCATTCTAATTCTCTTAGTAAACTAACGTTCAAAGTTTGTTCCCTCTGTTAGAGAATGGTGTGACTTATTGTATGGAGCTGACTGTTAAGGAGGCATTAGCACTTCCTCCTGGAAAGAAGATCGCGCTAAACCATAACAGAGAGCTGCAACAAGTTGGTCAGGCAGCGGGCCTATTGAGCGAGCTCTTGGGGACATTGGCGTCTAATTTTCAACAGTTACCAATTTGTGAAAAAAGTTGGAAGACAATGAGCAAGGCTTCCATGGAGCATGCCTTTGACCAGTTTAAGGTAATGTTTAGTTTTTTTTATAAAGTAAGGCGTTACCAATGCTTAGTGTAAAATGCTTTTTTTATCTATTAAATAAACAATACAAGGAAAGATTAAGATGCACGCACATGATATCGACCATACAGTTTTTTTTATAAAATATCGATAAATTTCTAATGACTTTTTTGTATGGTGTAAATTGCAGTACATTATTATATAACTTAATCCCCAATTAATCCTGTCCTTCGTGTATAACAATGTAACTAATAGTGGTAGTAATAATAATAACAATAATAATGAAAAACTTATAAACCTCATGAGAATTTTAAAGCTGCTCCTATTGTAAACAATTAGAGAGTGAGTAGCTATAGGTTATGATTTCCGGTTAAATGAAAATGTCAGGGAAAAATAAATATGGAACACATTTGCTCGTAGTTAATTCTATTACCTTCCTAACTTTGAAATTTTGAATGTTTTGTGGTTTTAATTATTTGTTGAGAGATTATTTAATTATTTCCTAGCTATGGGGTTGCTGTTTTAATGTGCTGCTATTCTCTATTAGTAGGTGGATTTCTTTGGTTTTTTATTTTTTGTTTTAGTCTGGTAAATTAGAGAAGGATAGTGCATGTTGGGTTTCTTTTTGTTCACTTCTTTGAATTTTGTTGCCGAGAATTGTTCATGTCTAATGATGTGTCTTTTAATAATATGTAAGTCTGTTTGAGGTGGTTAATTATTATATGTTTTTTTTATCTTACGATATTGGTCTGCTCCTCCTCAACACTCTCGACCAAAAACCCATTCACATTTCAACTTTGTTATTGTAGTCCATGCCTGTAGAAAGCTATTGTAAAAGAGATTCAGCCTGATTCCTTTACTAGGATTTGAAGGGTTCCTTTGCCAAAAAGTTCTAACAGATTGTATTAGTAACTAGAATCATTATTTAATGAAGTGATATATATTTGATCACTACTAAGCTGGTCCAGCAAGGGAGATTCGGTTCATACTTTGAAGGTGATTAGGCATGCTTATATTGGAGGTGATTCTTGCTATTTATATGCTTATATTGGTTGTCAAACTTGCTTTTTGAACTTAGCCTTTAGGATAAAGTTTTCATGGTGAAAAGTTCTCAATCATATTTATTTGTGTGTTGAGTTGATGAATCGTGTATACAGGTTCTTCTGTGATGTAGAATGGATTTGGAGTTAAAGTTAATGGTTACAATGACGGTGTGAAAGCATTGATGTCAATATTGTTATCATCTTTATTGTGTTATCTTATGATCTGAACTACTTGTAGCGAGTCTTCCACTATAAGGACGATTGGAAGAGGATCATAAAGCGGGAAATTGTACAAAGAATAGGAAGTTCCTAGAGGAATGCAAGAAATTATTTGTTCCATAAGTTTTATGATGAAGAACTGACTTTTAAGGAAAACCTCAAGCGTAAGCCAGTAGGAATAGAGGCAAATCACTGGAAAAAGTTTCTTGAATATTGGTTGAACGAGGACACATAGGTAACAAATATGCTGAATTTATTGTGATAGTGGAAAAATTACTACCAAAAAGTTCATCACCTTATCCTTTTTTGTGTTTCCTGAAGTTGTACATGCCTGACTTATAAAACCATTGAATGTGTATTAATTTATCTCGATAACATTTATGTTTGTCGTTTTGTGTGTAGGAGAAGTGTAAAAAAATGCCATTAATTATTCAAAGCAACAGTACACACATACTGGAGGTTCTAAAATGATGGCAAGAAAGAGACGCAAAGAAGTAATTAATTTAAATTCAGTTCCAGAATGGTGACGTGTTTCTGGTAATATAGTGTTGCCTGTTTAATGATTGTCTGTTGATGATTGTTATAAGAGCTACGACAGGGAATGCCTATTGGTAGAGGAGATGGATGGACCATGAGTCATAAAAAAAAAGAATGGTTCGTATATGAATGAAGATGTGCGTCTGGTTAGGGTAAATCATGTTCTTTACTTTTTCAAAATTCTCTTTGCAATTACTACCATTGAATTTAAATTAGTGTAAATCCGGATCTCACATGTTTGCAGGAAGCAATTGAACATATTGAGAGCCAAGACCCTTCCAGCAAGGAATTTTCATAGAATGATTCCCTTGCACAAGTGCTTGGAAAGGAGCACCTAGGAAGAGTTCGTGGACTCGGTTTTGGTCCATGTCCTGGTCAGTATTTTCGTAACATTCCACAGTGGTCTGACTACGGTGTATAGATTGAGGAGTATCAGATGGAGATTATAAAACTTAAGGTGGAGGCAGCAGAACTTAAGGCGAAGTCAGCAGAACTCAAGGCAACAGCAGCAGAGAAAAAGACAAAGAGACAGAGAATGGAGGTAGAGGCAGCAGAAGAGAAGGCAAAAATTTAGACTATGGAAAATTTGTTAAGATACATAATCCAGCAACAATGAGGTAGTTTGCCACCTAAAATAGCTGCAGATTTGGATTCTTTGATAAGTGCACCAACCTCATCCCATGCAAGATGATGTGCGGACAGCTAATGATTTGAATTATGAATGTTGGAATCTGAATACTCTTTAATTTTTCACTGTCATAATGACTTTTGAGATATTTATTTGTATTTTTTTATTTTGGTGACTCTATCTGTATTTTTTTATTTTTGTCTCCAACGTTTGGGGTAAGTCCTATTTGTGTCTCTAACGTTTAAATCATCCTATTTGTATCCCTAACGTTTATAAAAGTGATTCAATGTTATCCTACTATCAATTATGCTAACAAATCAAATTATATTTTTCAAAATTCTCACTCGATGTATTTATTCTCAATTAGGTCTCACTTGGATGTGTTCGATTTTAATATTATACCCACTATTTGTGTTTAGATTCAATTATGTCCCTAAAAAAGTGAATTATGTAAATGTTGTAGGAATTAGTTTCAACTTTTGATGAGCTATTTTTTGGAGAGGATCATTGATTCTATCCCAGACATTTGTATTCTAACTTCAAGAAGAGATTTTTAAAACTCAAACTAAAGCGTTCATGATGTGTAATTGATAGCAGAATAACATTGAATCACTTTTACAAACGTTAGGGATAAAAATAGGACGATTTAAACGTTAGGGACACAAATAAGATTTACCCCAAACGTTGGGGACAAAAACGATACTTTACTCTAACTATTATAATGATTCACTTTTGTATATATTTTTGTTTTGTTTCTTGTGTTGTAGTTTGATTGGCTATTAGTTATTTTGATAACTTAACACAACTGAGTGGAAGAACGTATAAAGAATAAAAGAATTGGCATGTTTTAGTGGAAATTCGGGTTTTTTTTAAAAAGTGTAACTCTACATTTGGCAGCGGTTTTAAATCTGCTGCTATATCTTAATAGAATAATTCAACGGATAGCATTTTGCAGCGGTTAACAACCGCTGTCATCTTCAAGCAGTCTTATTCTTACGATTTTGTAGCAGAGAGAACCGCTGCAAAATACTATGTAGCAGTAGTTGTTCCAGCGGTTGCTATTAACCGCTGTAAATGGTTTAGCCACACGCTATCTTTCAGCGGATATAGCAACCGCTGCTATCCGTTTGGCAGCAGTTAAAAATTGCTGCTAATCCTATGGATAACCGCTGCTATTTGCCGGATATGGTGTAGTGATTACTTATTCTCTTGGGTTTTATATTGTTATTGTTTATTATTACTATAATAGCATTTCATGGCCCAATTTGAATTTTATGTTTAAAAAAGTATTTCTTGGTCCAGACACCCAAAAAAAAAAGAGATTATTTCTTTTGACAATTAATTAATCTTTCAATTTTGTATTAATTTATCATGTAAACATCACCAATTATTTTTTGTTAACTGACGGATGATTGACACTTATCTGTTATGTATCAGTTGTTGTTCCTAATTGTGATTATAGGTGAACCACACGTCCACAGTTCCTTCATGCCACTTCATTTTAGCATACACTGAAAAAATTACTTTCAGTATCATAGCATTACCCATAGTGATAGAATCGTAATACTTATATTCTAACCAGAATAAAAGTATCAATAATAGTTTTGTTAGAATTAATTTAAGCTAAAAAGTATACCATGTTATCTGTTCAAAAAAATTTTGCGATAAACCATATTTATAATACACTTTTTTTTAAAGTCATTATAATTTTTCAATAATATTCTCAAACCTTATTTATTTTGCGATAAACCATATTTATAATACACTTTTTTTTAAAAGTCATCATAATTTTTCAATAATATTCTTAAAGTTTATTTTGCACTTTAAGAGTGTAATGTATGATTGTTTATGAATGAACACTAAATAAAAAATTTTATTTTTGGAGCACATCACAAATTGCAGAAAACTTTTCACATCTTCTTTTCTCTGCATGCTTTCCAGTTATTACTACATGGGTGGATGAAAAAAATGATATGTAATTTGATAACCCATGGATATTGAGTAGCTCCCTGATTTTTTTTGGACTAGGTTAGTCTATCTTTTCTTTCTTTAATTTCTGTTTGTAATATTCTTGTTGCAATATGTAGAGCAAAGTTTGATGTTATTGTGTGTTTATCCCATTGTCTGTTGTTGTTAATGAGTTTGTTAACCTATTCAAATTGAGCATTAGGAATCTAATTTTGCATGGTAGCAATAGACAATGAATTTCTGATCTAAGAGTCTTTAAAAATTCTCACTGAATTTTCTTAGTCGATTTTCCATAACAGTCCCTTTCTCCAAAACCTTTCTCCTTTCAAGCAGGCTCCTTCATATCCAGGATAGATTGTAATATGTCTCAGGACTAGAAAATGTAGAATACTTAAAATATCTTCCTTTGTAAAGCTTACTAACTTATGAATTTGGTTTAGTGGCTATTCTTCATCCTTGTTTGGTAAGTATGGCTAGGTTGAAAGCTTTTAGACTCCTGATTCTAGGCCTCTTTGACTTTTTTTCTCTACTAGTAATATCCTATTTAATCCACCGTTGCTTCTTTTTCGAATCTCTTTGACCCCACCAAAATGTCATTATCTTCCTCTGTATTTCCTCTAATAAAGAGTCAAGTAATTTGAAACAGCTCAAAGTATAGCATGAAACAGCTGTTGGTATTACCCTGACAAATATTTCTCTTTCACTTACTGAGAACAATGATCTTTTTCACCTTTGTAATCTTTTTTCTACTTTATCTTTAATATAGTTGAAGGTGCTCTTTTCAGACCATTGAATAACCGTTGATAACCCCAAATATTTGTTTTGAGCTACAACATGGGGAATATCCATTCTTTGTGCTAAATCATCTCTGACTTGTAGGGGATATTTTTGCTGAAAAAAAGAGGATTTATTAAGATTATCGATTGTCCACTTAGCTGCCTATAGTTTTGTAGTACTTGAATCAAATAACAAGTGGCTGATTGTCGGACACCTACTGTTAATCTTAAATCCTGAGATTTCTTGTCTTTGTTCTCCTCTTCTATGGAGCAGATAGGAGAGCCTTTCTGCGCAAATAAGAGAAAGATAAAGGGAAAGGAGGTCGCATTATCGCAACCTTCTATATGGCTTGAAAAAATCATGAGGTTGATCATCCACTGTAACACAGTAGGATACAGTAGTTACACACTTCTTCATCCACCCGATCCACTGGTTGCCGAAACCTAACTTCATTACTTCCCAAATAAAGTACCATTCTACCCTGTAGTATACTTTGCTCATATCAAGCTTCAATACTACTTCATAATCACCGCTACTCTTAGTTTTTAGGGAATGCATCAGTTCATGTGCAATTAGAGTATTATCACTAATTAGTCAATCTTTAACAAATGCACTTTTATTTTCACTAATTACCATGTTTAAAACACCCTGCATATAGTGAACTAGCACTTTTAAAATAATCTTATAAACAACACTACTCAAACTAATAGGTCTATTCAATGTCATAATGTCAGTAGGTAGGACCTTAGGGATTAAGCTGATATGAGTATGATTGAAACTCCTTAATATTTTTTTCCTACAAAAGAAGCTTGAAACCACATCTACAACTTCTTTTTTAATAATATTCCAGAAATATTGAAAGAATTTACATATGAAACCATCATCACACAAGAAAGATTAATTAAAAAGATAGCTTTCTTGATTTCCTTCTCTTTAACTCTCTTAGTAAGTCTACTATTAGTATCCTCATCCACCCGCCTACCCATTTCCTCCAGTTTTTCTATAGCCCTCCTTGGATTAGAAGTAGTGAAAAGCTCACTGAAGTATTCCTAAGCAATGTGTGACATACTTTTTGGGTTAGCTTTGTAGGAACCCAAGTTGTCTTGGAGCCTATGCATCTTGTTCTTTTGATTTTTGTTTTAAAATTTCGCATGAAAAAACTTTGTATTCTAGTTCCTCTATTGTAGCCATTACAGTTTAGATTTCTCCTTTCAGTATCTCTCCTCTAACTCATAAACATCTGTTAATTTGGCCTCTAAAACTTGAATTCTCATTTTCTTTGCCAAATTTCCTTTTGCCTTCTCCTTTTCAGCTTTTCTTTGATTCCAGTGATTCTTTTTTGTGAGTTATGATTATTACAGCGCTGCCAATCAACAAGCAAATGCATGCACTTTTTAATTTGCAGAACAACTTGTACTTTGGTGAGCTATCCATTTTTTAATTTGCACTTTTGTATGTATTTATTTATAATTTTATATATTATTTTATAAGAATTTAGTTATTTTGATTAGCCATAGTTAAATTGATCAAATTTCTAAACCAATAAATCAATAACTACAGTAATCTAATAATTGATTCGGTTTTTAAGTTACTAAATGCTTGGGCTTACTTGCAAGCCATTGAAAAATATGAGTACATTACTATTCTCATCTTTTGAGTATATTTGTGCTTATTGAATAACACGAGGAGAATGTGACTGATGCCCAATGAATGAAACTGTATGATTGATATCTAATCATAGTAATTGGAGATCTCATTAAGGTGATTTAATGTGGGTAACAAAGTCATACAAATTTCATAAGTAGTGTTGCTTTTTTGTTTCTCACCATATGTATATAAGAGTACAAATACATTTATGGTGTTTTATTGTTTGCTATCATTCATATGAGATGAATGGTTATGAGATTCATTGTCCCAAAATGTGACCTTGACGATGTTTATTACGGCATACCCTTGATTGATAAGCACAAAATTGAGGGTAGAGATAAGACCGTCTCCTGTGTATTTGTACATTAACTCTAGAATTCTCTTGTTTACCAAAATATGAAAATGTCACTAATGCACAAACAGGTAGTAATAACATTAAGTATAAGAATATTTTGTGGTCTTATAGACGTGTTTCAATTGTTATCTCTAAAGTATAAGAAAATAGTTTACTCTATCATTTTTTAGAAAATTGTCACTCACTTAAATTTAAGATGTAGTTTAAATTCTTTTGGAAACTTCACTAATACAAAATATTTTTCAACTTTTCTTAGTTCTTTTAGATTTCTTTAAGTCTGTAACATGTAAGATATTGATGTATTTGTATCGAGTTAGTGTTTCAAACTTTGTTCCACATAAGGGATTCTAGTAAAGATATAAATATTTATATATTGAAATATAACATATATGGACAAAAGAAAATTCAAATGAATTGATGGATTCTCACGAATGATCTAAAAATATTGGTGTGAATTGTATTTTTAATGATTCATGTCTAATCCTAAAGAATTTTGGTGGAAACCATTTCATAGATCAAAGATTCCAATGATGTTTGAATGGCATGCTGATTTGTATTTTTGGAGTTGGCAAGAGTGATATTATATCTGTCTGGTTTGAGATCATTTGGCGAGGAGCACAACAGGAAAAATATTAGGTTGAAGTTATTTTCATCATGTCTAATAAGACAATTTAAGAATTGCCAGCAAATGGATCGCTTTTTAGAGTAAAACCCCACGTTGACCTTTAATCATTTCACAAACTCCTATTTTGCCCCCTCATCAATTGAAAAATGATATTGCGGCATCTAACCATTGTCTTTGTCAGAATTTTTGCCCCATCTGTTAATGTCTCCATCTATAGTTAAAGGATGTTACTTACTTATGACGTTAACACAACACGTGTTAAGCAATCATTTGAAGAACAAATTGCCCCCTGATCGTTCAACAAAAATGCTACATTTTTCCCTCTTCAATAATTTCTCTGAAGTTGATTTCGCTAATGGTTTAGATAATTTCACTCTTAGCAGAGGAGGTAGGACGGAGATGAATCACGACAGTGATTGAACACGGTAACACCCTAACTACCAAAGCTCACGCTTCCGGCTGTGCGACTCTAATAGCGCGGACATTACGACGACACTTTTACTATTTAATACTAAAATATGAGCCTGTTTAAAACTTTAAACCGCAAAACCGCTCCCGAAAATACTTTTGCTATACAACGTACATCCATACATACCATACAACTTACAGAAACTCATAAAGAGTACATCCATATATATAAATAATATTACAGACAATAACCAATACAATCCCTATCCCTCTTACAAAAATATATCAAGATAAAGGCGAGGGTACAATAAATAATAATCTAAAGCAACGCAGAGCATTTTCACAATAACTAAATAAACTCTTCGTGAGTTCTGCGCCCATATCCTAAAAGGGGGAAAAAGTAGGGGAGTGAGAACATCATCCTCGAAAGGGTTCTCAGTAGGGGGTTTTTGGGAATTACTGTAATAGGATACGTGAAGATAAACCGTAACAGTGATTAATAACCGTCTTATGCCTCTTTTCAAAAACAATGGTTTAAAATAAAAGTAAAGTCAGAAATCTTTTCTGAAAGAGGAACCGTTCAATTCTCAAAACTCAAAAGCCTTTAAAAAAGGTTTATCTATGCTGAACCAAAATAGCCTTTCATATTTTTCAAAACCAGAAACACAAAACCGAAACCAACCATCGGTTCATCTCATCCCAACCACGGCCCTAGGCCCAAACAATCCAACCATCAACCAATCACCATAGTCCAACAGAGTCTCAGTAGCAAACACGAATAGGAAGATGCAAGCACAAACAAACAGTTATTGCAAGTAGAACAATTAGCAGTTAATCACATAGGCAAACCAAGTAAAATATGCACACCCAAACAATGTCAATAGATGCATATGATGCATGCCTGTCCTAGTGGCTGAAGATATCATCTGTCGGTTATAAAGCCAACTCGACAAGTCCTGTTAGCTAACCATTGGACTGTCCCTCTGTCGTCCATCTCCAACTCGAGTTATACTCATCATAAACTTGATCATAATCATGATCCATATCCATCACCTTCACTAGTGAATATTTACGGGGGCGAGCTCATCTGGGACTTTCACAGTGCCCGGCCACACTTACGACATACGGTCAGCAGAGTCTCGAGCCTCCACATGGAGCACGTGGTGGCTAGCCACTGATTTCTCCCAGGCATCTCGTGCCTCTGATAGTGGAAGTGCAAATCACAATTATCAATAATCCAGCATATACATGCATTCATTCTCATCCATGGATCAACATCCATCTCAACCATCCGGTTCACGGTTCAGTCCAAAACCAGCCGATATTCATATCATACACAGCCATTCCGGCTCACGGTTTAATCCAGAACAAGCCAATATTCATAATCATACACAGCCATTCAGGCCCATAACAAAACAGCACTTCCACCATTCAACATCATTAAATTCATAAAATCGGCATTTTAAGCCATAAATCACTTTTTCTCAATTCATTTCACTTTGAAATTGAATTTTAACTCTTTTCAGCCTTGGCTTTAAAGATCTCATTTCTCAAATCATCTCAGGCTCATAAACCAAATTTACTCAAAGTGAGTTCCCTTTTTAAAACAAAGCCGCTCTCGGCATCCTCTTTCCAAAACTCCCAAACCATGGAAAGTTAAAGATTCATTTTGGGAACATTCAAAATCACCCATCCCACAATGGGATTTTATAACAAAGTTTCTCAGTAGAGTCCCAAGTCTTTAGGGAAGAATAACATAACTCATTTTGCCAAATTCACTTTAAAATCATTAAAAACCTTGGCTTCTAGATTTGAGTAATAAAATAGGATCTAAGCCAAACCGAGTCACGTAATTATTTACTTCTTTCAAAGCTGTTTCCTTTACTTAGGCAAAACAGCTTCAACCCCCATGATAAACTCTACAACGTTTCAACTGTTCGAAATTGTTTTAGTCTTGCAAGAATTCAGAATTCAAAGAGTACTTAAAGCCTTTCTCAAAATATTTCAAAATGAAACTTGTCAATAGATATTCGGGTTCTTTCAAAACCATTGAAACTTCTTTAATTGAAAACCCCAAGTCAAATTCAAAGGCATAAACGCTTTTCACATTCCAACAGCCTTAAAGCATAAGTTTCATTTAAATAACTTGTTCGCAAAGGAAATGTAATACCTTGAGAAACAAGACTAAATCACAATTTCCCTTTTAGTAAGTCACTTCAAAAGCATAAGTCATCCCTTTCTTAATAATTCGGATAAAATAGTAGAAGTCATTAACTCATTAGTTTCCGAATAACATTTCAGTAAAGTCCCGGATTCTACTGGAATTTCGGTAACACCTCCCCTAAAACTTGGACTTTGCCACCCGGTTCGGGTCCCAACAAAACTGTTCCACAATCCTTTTCAATAGTCCAAATTTCAAAATCAGTCCAAGGCAGGCCAAAATCCAACAGTCATCTCAATTCCATATTTCAAGAAAACCGTTCCAAAATCAAATCATTATCAGCTGAATAAACTCATTTCTAAAACTTTAAAGAAACAGTTTAGCAACAATCATTTATCAAACCAGATCATTTAAAGCAAACCAGGCTAAATTCAAGAGTGTATTCTATTTTTCACATTCTCAAGAAAGTTAACTCAAATCAATCCTCAACGGATTAAACTCGGTTTCAAAGCTTTAAAAGAATCAACTTCAAAAGCATTTCATTTAACAAAACCACACAACAAAATCCAACCAACAAACATTCATAATCAATCGAGACAATTCAAACCATATATAAGGCCGATACAATCACCAAATACACATTTTCTCACATCAGTATCCATATGTAATAATTCCAATACATAAAGTATAGTTTTTAGAAAGCGCCGCTACCTTAAAACGAAATCCATAACCCAAATGCCTTATCAAGTCTTTTCCGCCTCAAACAGAACTGACGGGAACTAAAACCTCAGCTCCCAGCCACTTTTGCAATAACCATAGCAACACTAATCGCAACATATAATAATCAGGACTCGATCCCACGTTATCAAAATTCATATTCATTAACCAACACGACCCAATAGTAATGTGAGCCTTTTCAAAACATAATTACTTACCAAAACTAAGAAAGGACGGCTGAACCGAAACAGCGGTAGTTTCCGGGCCGGTTCGGCGGTAGCCTGGTAGCCACTTCAAGCGGCAGCAGCGACAAATTCTGATCACGACAACTAAAACCAACATGCAGTGACTATAGTATTCTCGGAATTCAAAAAGGACAGAAACCACAATTAAAACCCTTCCCGAAAAATTTTTCCGGCGACGGCAGCAGGGTCTCAAGTGGCAGAAGCTCAGCCCGGAGCTCCGGCAGTGATCCCGGAAGCCACATAACCACTCCCGGTGGCTAGAAACACAGAGGCGCAGCTTCCTCTCCGGCAGCGGCACCTGCGGCGGCCTGAACCATTTTTCTGACGGCGGCAACGAAAGACACGGCGGTGCCTTCCCTTACCCAATGGACCAAGGTAATAGAAACGGAGGGGGTTTCATTGTTTCTCTCTCGCCGCCGACAAGGACAACGACTACCCAGCTCCGACGACGGCGAGCCCGCAGCAACAGCGCTCAGGCGTGCCGGTGATGACACAAGGCAGCGTCCTTTTCTCCTCTTCTCGAGCTCCAGCTTTGGTGGGTTAGCAGTGGCTGAGGTGCGACACGGCTCTCTCTTCTCAGTGGTACAGCAGTGGAATGAAGGCAGCAGACCAGCGATTGGGTGGCGCGATGACACGACTCCTCACGCGCGGCGATTCGGCGATGCGACGCGACGACAGCTTGCAGGGACGACAACAACGCGACGGCGGTGGTGAAACCCGACGCGTTGGTGCGGTTCTCCTCCCTCCCCTTGTCTTCTTCTCCTGGCGCGACACAGACTCCCTCTCCCTTCTGTACTTCTATTTTGGTTTCTTTCATGGGAGGAGGGGAAGCCGCATATGTGTGATGGCTCCGCAACAAGACAGTGAAGAAGGGGGTTGGGGCTGCGTAGCGTTGAAGAGGAGGAATAGAGGCTGCTGCTTGGTTCCTTTTCCCTACTGCTACTGCGCAGGAATGGAGAAAGGGGAAGAGGTGCGTTGCTGCTACTGGGTGTGGGTGAATAGGGAACCGGGTCGGGTATGGGTTATTGGGTTAGGGTTTCATTTTTTAAAAAATTAGGGTTAGGGTCATTTTAGTAATTCCACTTAAAAATAGGGATAATATAGTAATTAGAAATAAATTCTAATCCAACAATAATAATGTATAAAAATACTATTTGCTCATCAATTTTACAAATTATTTCCAATAAAATGTCCCCACCAAATAATTAGAAATAATATACTTAATTTCTTCATTTTCCAAAATAGTAATATCAATATTCTAAAATATTAATTATTTAGTTCAAAATCATATAAAAATCCTTTTTATTTCACAACTACCAACTAAATGATTTAAATATAGAAAATAATCCAATAATTGTAAAATTGGTTAATAACCATAACTTATCTCAAATTCAATAAATCAAAACTTGCCTTAATTATCTTTAATAAAATAATTTCTGAAATTAAGGCTATAAATAACTATATGATTTGAGACTTGATCATAAAAAGACTTTTCAAAGATTCTGGGTCTTACATTCTACCCACCTTATAAAAATTTTCACCCTCGAAAATTGATACAAAACGAAAGAAAATTCATAATAGTTCACCCTTGAACACATTTAAGGAAGAAGCAAAAATATCTTAAAATATAAATATATATACGGTTTTCATGTACTTGAATGGTCGTATGCATACAAATACAAAGGTAGGAGTGTGATTGCAAAGCAAACATTACAAGATAGGCTCAATGCACAAGGTCATATGATCTGAAGGCTTTACAAAAACTTGAGGTGCCAAAATAGGGTGCAAATCAGGATAGGCATTCATAAGGCAAAGTGGTAATTAGTGTGGTAAAAGGCTGTAAAGCATGTTGGTATTTAAACAGCGGCATAACGTTCGCCGACAAATCTTGTTCCCACTTCAGAACTTTAATTTCCCAACTCCACCAATCATTTTACAACCTCATAGCCAATCATAAGCCTAACAACCGCAAACCCATTCGCAAGGAACAAAACACCCACAACTCATAACGTTGCACACCTACCGCTCCAGTTTCTGTATACACATATCACGTCTTAAAGAACTAACGCATCGCATTACTACGTCTACAAGTCGCATGTGATATCAAAACAATTCTCGAGTCTACTCAGAAAGATACAAGATTCAGAAAGGAGGGACACATGTCAAGAATAATACTGATAGATTTGAGAGAATGTATCCAATCCAGGTAAACAAAGACGCTCAACCAATGAAGTTTACTAGAAATAAATCAATTGACAACTTCAAAGATAACCCTTGTATCAAATAAATCCAACAAGACCAATAAGAAGAAGATTCTGCGCATTATTTTGAAACAAATTCAAGCTGAGTCAAAGAAGCATGAAGTGTCCAGAAAAGAATATCTCAAACCTAAGACAAAGCTCACAGAACTTAAGAGCATGATAAAAATACTTCCAAATACATTGTTCAAAAAAGAATCGAAAACTTGCGGAAAATCACTTCGCAATTTAGAAGAAAAGCTCAATAGCAAACATTCCTCAAGAGGGCAACAAAAGCAATAACGTGTCTTTGCTCTAATTCGATTTCAAGTTGAAGTAGATTATGTAGAGTTTTAAAAACAAAATGCACACAAGTTTGGCTAAGAGCCAAAATATTCCCTCAAATATGTTAGAAAGATAATTAGGTGCACAACCTAACCAAAGGCAATCATAAAACTCGGAAGAGAAATCAAATGCTTGTTAAAAAATTCCCAGAGTCCATACTCCAACAAGCGTGTATAAAAGTTTTAGCAAGGAAAAAAAGAGAAAGTTAAACTCTTTTTAGAAAGGAAATTCCGAGGTAAAAATTTGCTTACAATTTGGTAAGGAAATAAGTGGTGCGTTACAAACAAACCGGTTTCCACTAAACAAGGAAGCTTTCCAAAACCTCATTTAGAATAGCGCATGCCAACTTTAAATTAACTTCGCCAAAATTGAATAATGGTTTCAATCTCAATCAAGCAACAGAGAATAAATTCTGTTTAAAACTTCTTAAAGAGAATTCAAAACTTCTTTAAAAGGTTCAAAACAAGACTCCAAAAGTGTTCTTGAAATCACCATATCAGAAGAACATTCAAGAAGTTTAAGATGTACTAAAAAGAAGTCAAGCCATGCAACAAAAGGATCTTAAACCAAGATAGCTCAAACAAGATCCACTAGGCATGAGACATCAAACAAGCTTTGAATTGATTCAAAAGAATACAAAAGTTATAGAAAAAGACAACTCAACCATTAGTAATTTCTTAAGGATAAATCTTTGGCTAAAAACTCTTGTAGAGATAATGAGAGGATAAACGATGCACGAAATTGAAACAAATCAAGCTGACTCACATAAGAGTGAGATTCACAAAAGAGAAAAAACCAAGATCAATGGTAATGTTCACAAGATGTAAAAGATTAGTTAAAAACAAAGTCAAACATGACATTCATGGAGATGGAAAGCTTAAGAGAGAATGAGTCCGTTCATAAGAAGAAAGTTGCGAGTCCATCATTTTTAAAAGAACTACAATAACATAAACAATGTAGTAGGCTAAACCAAACTTAAATTAAAATAAATTAAGTGAAGTTTACCAAACGAAACTCAACCTGAGTAAAAGCGAAAAATTCTTTCTTTTCAGAGTTTTGAAAAATACCCAAATACATAATCAAATGAAGATGTGCATTGGAACCGTAGTAAAATTACTAGAAAGTCAATTTGTATTTAAAGAAGGTGCAGTTCCATAACACAGTAAAAGCACAGACGAGGTATTAGAAATAAATAGTTGTTAAATTGTATAAGAAATCTTCAAAATTGCACATATAGATAAGTATATATCTTTTTAACAGCAATTTTCATAAAAATCTCAAAATTGGCTGTGATCACTGTCAAATAAAAGAAAAACTGAATCAACAATTTCTCTAATAATGGACTCAGAATCTGGAGTTAAAAGCACAACGCATTAATACCAGTTCAAAGCTGTATCAAAAAACACGTAATTTAAGAAGAACTCAAACAAAAAAAGATAGATACAACAAGGATTTCAAACAAGCATATGCACTTAAGATCAAACAAGAATGCATATGAATAGGAGAATAGAGTTGCAAAAGCAAACTACTTTTCATGGGGATTAACAACCAAGAACTTCAAGTTAGGATATGAAAGAACAGGTCGACTCGAACAAAATCCAAGATACACAGCTGAATAGCCTCGAGAAGTAGTTTCTAATGCTCCCAAAACCCACGATTCGCTTTACTTAAAACTCGTATATTGTCTATGATAACCCATTAGTGCTTTCATATACAAAATTCACTAGTATTAAGCCGGCCAAACTTAATACCAAGAATTATGCAATGTAAGACTAACAGCGTTAATCAATAGACCGTCATGTGCATAAAGCTCTAATCCTCGTCATTCGACAAGACTTAGTACATGACAAATGCTCAGAGTATGCAATTGAAGCATAGTCGGTCCATTTCTCAGGCTCTACAGGAAAGACCGCTCTGATACCATAATGTAACACCCTAACTACAAAAAGCTCACGCTTCCGGCTGCGCGACTCTAATAGCGCGGACATTACAACGACACTTTTACTATTTAATACTAAAATATGAGTCTGTTTAAAACTTTAAACCGCAAAACCGCTCCCGAAAATACTTTTGCTATACAATGTACATCCATATATACCATACAACTTACAAAAACTCATAAAGAGTACATCCATATATATAAATAATATTACAGACAATAACCAATACAATCCTTATCCCTCTTACAAAAATATATCAATATAAAGGCGAGGGTACAATAAATAATAATCTAAAGCAACACAGAGCATTTTCACAACAACTAAATAAACTCTTCGTGACTTCTGCGCCCATATCCTGAAAGGGGAAAAAAAGTAGGGGGGTGAGAATATCATCCTCAAGAGGATTCTCAGTAGGGGGTTTTTGGGAATTACTGTAATAGGATACGTGAAGATAAACCGTACCAGTGATTAATAACCGTCTTATGTCTCTTTTCAAAAACAATGGTTTACAATAAAAGTAAAGTCAGAAATCTTTTCTGAAAGAAGAACCGTTCAATTCTCAAAACTCAAAAGCCTTTCAAAAAGATTTATCTATGCTGAACCAAAATAGCCTTTCATATTTTTCAAAACCAGAAACACAAAACCAAAACCAACCATCGGTTCATCTTATTCCAACCACGGTCCTAGGCCCAAACAATCCAACCATCAACTAATCACCACAGTCCAACAGAGTCTCAGTAGCAAACACGAATAGGAAGATGCAAGCACAAACAAACAGTTATTGCAAGTAGAACAATTAGCAGTTAATCACATAGGCAAACCAAGTACAATATGCACACCTAAACAATGTCACATAGATGCATATGATGCATGCCTGTCCTAGTGGCTGATGATATCATCTGTCGGTTATAGAGCCAACCCGACAAGTCCTGGTAGCTAACCATTGGACTGTCCCTTTGTCGTGCATCCCCAAATCGAGTTATACTCATCATAAACTTGATCATAATCATGATCCATATCTATCACCTTCACTGGTGAATATTTATGAGGGCGAGCTCATCCGGGACTTTCACAGTGTCCGGCCTCACTTACGACGTAGGGTCAGCAGAGTCTCGAGCCTCCACCTGGAGCACATGGTGGCTAGCCACTGCTTTCTCCCAGGAATCTCGTGCCTCTGATAGTGAAAGTGCAAATCACAATTATCAATAATCCAGCATATACATGCATTCATTCTCATCCATGGATCAACATCCATCTCAGCTATTCGGCTCATGGTTCGGTCTAGAACCAGCCGATATTCATATCATACACAGCCATTCCGGCTCACGGTTCAATCCAGAACCAGCCAATATTCATAATCATACACAGCCATTCAGGCACATAACAAAATAGCACTTCCACCATTCAACATCATTAAATTCATAAAATCGGCATTTAAACCATAAATAATTTTTTCTCAATTCATTTCACTTTAAAATCGAATTTCAACTCTTTTCAGCCTTGACTTTAAAGATCTCATTTCTCAAATCATCTCAGGCTTATAAGCCAAATTTACTCAAAGTGGGTTTCCTTTTTAAAACAAAGCCGCTCTCGGCATCCTCTTTCCAAAACTCCCAAAACCATGGAAAGTTAAAGATTCATTTTGGGAACATTCAAAATCACCCATCCCACAATGGGATTTTATAACAAAGTTTCTCGACAGAGTCCCAAGTCTTTAGGGAAGAATAACATAACTCATTTTGCCAAATTCACTTTAAAATCGTTAAAAACCTTGGCTTCTAGATTTGAGTAATAAAATAGGATCTAAGCCAAACCGAGTCACGTAATCATTTACTTCTTTCAAAGCCATTTCCTTTACTTAGGCAAAACCAGCTTCAACCCCCATGATAAACTCTACAGCGTTTCAATTGTTCGAAATTGTTTTAGTCTTGCAAGAATTCAGAATTCAAAGAGTACTTAAAGCTTTTCTCAAAACATTTCAAAATGAAACTTGTCAATAGACATTCGGGTTCTTTCAAAACCATTGAAACTTCTTTAATTGAAAACCCTAAGTCAAATTCAAAGGCATAAACCCTTTTCACATTCCAACAGCCTTAAAGCATAAGTTTCATTTAAATAACTTGTTCGCAAAGGAAATGTAATACCTTTCTTGAGAAACAAGACTAAATCACAATTTTCTTTTTAGTAAGTCACTTTAAAAGCATAAGTCATCCCTTTCTTAATAATTCGGATAAAATAGTAGAAGCCGTTAACTCATAAGGTTCCGAATAATATTTCAGTAAAGTCCCAGATTCTACCGGAATTTCGGCAGCACCTCCCCTAAAACTTGGACTTTGCCACCCGGTTCGGGTCCTAACAAAACCGTTTCACAATCCTTTTCAATAGTCCAAATTACAAAATCAGTCCAAGGCAGGCCAAAATCCAACAGTCATCTCAATTCCATATTTCAAGAAAACCATTCCAAAATCAAATCATTATCAGCCGAATAAACTCATTTCTAAAACTTTAAAGAAACCGTTCAGCAACAATCATTTATCAAACCGGATCATTTAAAGCAAACCAGGCTAAATTCAAGAGTGTATTCTATTTTTCACATTCTCAAGAAAGTTAACTCAAATCAATCCTCAACGGATTAAACTCGGTTTCAAAGCTTTAAAAGAATCAACTTCAAAAGCATTTCATTTCACAAAACCACACAACAAATCTAACCAACAAACGTTCATAATCAATCGAGACAATTCAAACCATATATAAGGCCGATACAATCACCAAATACACATTTTCTCACATCAGTATCCATATGTAATAATTCCAATACATAAAATATAGTTTTTAGAAAGCGCCCCTACCTCAAAACGCAAATCCATAACCCAAATGCCTCATCAAGTCTTTTCCACCTCAAACAGAACTGACGGGAACTAAAACCTCAGCTCCCAGCCACTTTTGCAATAACCATAGCAACACTAATCGCAACATATAATAATCAGGACTCGATCCCATGTTATCAAAATATATATTCATTAACCAACACGACCCAATAGTAACGTGAGGCTTTTCGAAACATAATTACTTACCGAAAATAAGAAAGGACGGCTGAACCGAAACAGTGGCGGTTTCCGGGCCGGTTCGATGGTAGCCCGGCAGCCACTTCAAGCGGCAGCGGCGACAAATTATGATCACGACAACTGAAACCAACATGCAGTGACTATAGTATTCTCGGAATTTAAAAAGGACAGAAACCACAATTAAAACCCTTTCTGGCAAAGTTTTTCGGCGACGGCAGCAGGGTCTCAAGTGGCAGAAGCTCAGCCCGGAGCTCTGGCAGTGATCTCGGAAGCCACATAACCACTCCCGGCGGCTAGAAACACAGAGGCGCAACTTCCTCTCCGGTAGTGGCATCTGCGGCGGCCTAAACCATTTTCTGACGGCGGCAATGGAAGACACGGCGGCGCCTTCCCTTTCACAACGGACTAAGGTAACAGAAACGGAGGGGGTTTCGTTGTTTCTCTCTCGCTGCCGACAAGGACAACGACTACCCAGCTCTGGCGATAGCGCGCCCGCAGCAATAGCGCCCAGCCGTGCTGGTGACGACGCAAGACAGCGTCCCTTTCTCCTCTTCTCACGCACCAGCTTCGGTGGGTTAGTAGTGGCTGAGGTGCGGCGCGGCTCTCTCTTCTCCATGGTACAGCGGCGGAATGGAGGCAACAGATCGGCGACTGGGTGGCTCGATGACACGGCTCCTCACGCGCGGTGATCCGGCAATGCGACGCGACGGCAGCTTGCAGGGACGACAGGAACGCGACGGCGGTGGTGAAGCCCGACGCATCGGCGTGGTTTTCCTCCCTCCCCTTGTCTTCTTCTCCTGGTGCGACACAGACTCCCTCTCCCTTCTCTACTTCTGTTTCGGTTTCTTTCATGGGAGGAGGGAAAGCCGCATATGTATGATGGCTGCGCAGCAAGATCGTGAAGAAGGGGGTTAGGGCTGCGCAGCGTTGAAGAGGAGGATTGGAGGCTACTGCTTGGTTCCTTTTCCCTACTGCTGCTGTGCGGGAATGGAGAAAGGGGAAGAGGTGCGTTGCTGCTGCTGGGTGTGGGTGAAGAGGGAACCGGGTCGAGTACGGGTTACTGGGTTAGAGTTTCATTTTTTTTTGAAAATTAGGGTTATGGGCATTTTATTAATTCCACTTAAAAATAGGGATAATATAGTAATTAAAAATAAATTCTAATCCAATAATAATAATGTATAAAAATACTATTTGCTCATCAATTTTACAAATTATTTCCAATAAAATGTCCCCACCAAATAATTAGAAATAATATACTTAATTTCTTCATTTTCTAAAATAGTAATATCAATATTCTAAAATATTAATTATTTAGTCCAAAATCATATAAAAATCCTTTTTATTTCACAACTACCAACTATATGATTTAAATATAGAAAATAATCCAATAATTGCAAAATTGGTTAATAACCATAACTTATCTCAAATTCAATAAATCAAAACTTGCCTTAATTATCTTTAATAAAATAATTTCTGAAAATGAGGCTATAAATAACTATATGATTTGAGACTTGATCATAAAAAAACTTTTTAAAGATTCTGGGTATTATAAACACGAAGCCTCTATTACGATTCTAGCAAATTGGAATTGAATAGAGATTGCAGTGATGAGCTCACTATGACTGTGATTGTTTCGTCAGAGTTGTTAGGGTTTGCTAATAATAGAATTGGGAATTGTGATAATAATGGTAACACTATTGTTGAGAATAGTGAGAAGTGTGGGGTTGGTGATGGTGATGCAAAATTGGAAAATGGAATGGATCAATTGGATGATGTGGATAGAGCAGAGGGTGAAGGGTTATCTTGGAGGGAGAAAATTCAATGCACATGGTAAATAATAATGATGTAAAATTAGAGGGTGGATTGTGTGCTTAGGGTAGGGGATTGGATCAATTTGATAATTTTGGTGTGCAATTAAAGTTAGAAGACAAGGAAAAAAGAGAGAATGAGAGGATTTGACTCAAATGAAATTGGAAGCACAGAACAATAATCCATTGCTTATAAACTCTTCTATGGCCTTTGACTCAAATGACTTGGATGATTTTTTGCTAGATAATGATAGATTTGATCGAGGTCCTGAGATGTCTGGTCTTTTTTGGGAGAAACAAAATTAGAATAATGAAGTTGAACAACGAAAGAAAGAAAAAGAAGTAAAGCGTTCTTGACCTTTCTAAAACGCAGTGTTTTGCTGAGTCATCGGAGGGCAATTTGTCCCTTCAAATTGTTGTTTGACACATGTTGAGGTAACAGTATACGTAAACAATATCCGTTAACTATAGACGGAGACATTAATAGAGGAGGCAAAAAATTTGACGGAAACAGTAGTTAAGGACCATAATGTTATTTTTTTAATTGATAAAGGATAGAATGAGATTTCGCAAAAAAGTTAAGGGTCGAAGTGAAATTGTACTATACTTTTTATTATAATTTAGCAGAAGGCTTCGGTCTCAAGTCTTAGGGTGACGCCCATCATAGGCTATTCTTTAATATTTGTGTGGAAACAAGGAATAGTTAATGACCTTGAGATGAGATTTTTTTATTTTTATAAATTAAATAAATGTAATAATTATTAAAATAAATAATTTTAAAAATATTTATCAAAATAAATATTTCTAATTTTGCATGTATCTCGTTTACAGTGTAAACGAGATAAGACAGGTGTATGCGACTCGTGTTTATCTTGTTTACAGTGTAAACGAGATATTCTATATCTCGTTTCCACTATAAACGAGATATATGTTTTTTTTAAAAAAAATTGAAAATAACAAAAAATATTAATAATATTAATAATCTAAACTTTTGCCATACAATTAGTACATAAAAAGGTTGGTAGAAGAGATTAAAATAGATACGTTTGATTAATTTTAGTCCATTTTAAATTATAGAAATTAACACGTTTACTTGGAAACCATTAAACTGCCCACGGTTAACACGGTTACCTCTTTTCTAACTATCCACTGTTTAAAAATTTAAAATATAATTTAAATACACGTGATTTATTTAATGACTATAATATGAAACTTTTTTTACTTAAATTATATTTCAAATTTTTATGTACTCCCATGCAACAAATAAAATTTATATGTACTCCGGTGCAATAAACGAAAAAAAGTAGGTGAATATGAAAGAAACAAATATATTAAGGCCAATTATACAATACAGATTTTCATATACAGATATTCTCTTAGAAGGGTATAATGATGACATGTGAAATAGTGTTGATAGGTGGAGGAACAGCTTGTAAATATGGTTTAGAGAGATTGAGAACGTGATGGAAGGGTTGAGAGGCAAGTCATGCTGCTGACATTGGCTTGGCTTGGATATAGTAGAAGTGGATCTTTGAATGTTTGGTCCAGTAATAGAGTATTGGACTGTAGATCTTTCATTGTTTGGCTTAATTATTGGTTTGTTGTATTTTTTTTATTGAACTTTCTTATGTGGTTCGGTCTCCAAACCCTCATCGTAAATACTTTAGAAACTATTAGACTGTGATACTGAGTCTTCTTAAATAGTTTTTGAACCATTAAATATTTTTGCTAACCAAAAAAAAAAGGAAAAAGGCTTGGTTGATTAACACTAATGGTTCAATAACATCATGTAATTAGTATGAAAATATTTTAGAAACTATTTATATATATAAATTAATTTTAGTATATAGTCAATTTTAAACATACTAATAATATAATTGAAATAGTTATTATTTAAACTAAATTGAATTATCTCAATTAATTTTTTTTAAAGTTTTGAATTTTGAGAACAATTTTTTTTCTAATTAGTAGTTATGTGGTGTAATATATATCTCTCAGTGTGTGTGCGTAAGCATTTAACAAAGAAAGAAAAAGATCACAAAACTAATAATTAATCTTTTGGAAGGAGAAAAACAAAAAAATAAACTTATTTTTTATGTCATAAATATTATAATAAAAATATATTTTCAAATTGAGTGAGATATAATCAATATTTATTTATAAATTTGATTTTCTTTTCTTAATTCCTTTTTTTTTCCTTCAGTTTGTTTCTCATGCCAACATTTAATTTTCTCTTTTTTTGTCAAGTACAAACTCCATAAAATTTTAAAATTAAATTTTGAATTGAAAAAAGCAATCATTTCTTTTTGCTTCAAAATAAATTTATTTAATTGTCTATTGTTTGTGAAATTCTAAGTGCTATTTGATTGTTGATATTGTGTTTTGTGATTTAATTAAATCCTACTGTAACGTCAGAGATTTAGGTTAAATAATGAAGTATAAATATTTCTAAAAGTTAATAATTTAATAGAATTTGGATTCTGCTTACAATTTTTAAAATGAGTTTTAAGCTATACTCTAAAAAATATTAAAAAAAGAAGTATATGCAAAGTAGCACGTATGTATGTGTGAGTGAGTGAGATTTACAAATCACAAGGAGAATTTGTAACGGTGGTGGGATTATCAGCTTGTCATATTTTGATATGTGAATTAAAAATCTTTATATAATATGTATAATGTATTCAAAATTTTAACATGATAATATTTATTGGTTGTCTTTTTTTGTGTCTTTAATTTTATTGGATCCAAATTATGATGAAATGTTTAAATTACGAAAAAAATGCTAAAATGTAACTATGGTACTACCACAAGAATAAAAAGCAATAATTTTAAAATATTTTGTACAGTAATCAAATCTTCAATTTTTTTACCACAAGAAAAAAAAGCAATAATTTTAAAATATTTTTTACAGTAATCAAATCTTCAATTTTTTCTTTCCTCAACTGATGATGTTCCATTTCAAATCATTCATCAGATACAATGAATAAAAAAGAAAAAACTATACAATGAATAAGAAAGGAAAAACTAGAAAATGGATTAAAATGTCACTTGATCATCTTGTGGCATCCAAGTTGCACGAAAAGAATCTCTTCGCTTTTTGCTACTAAAAGCTATATTGATCCCTATAACCACGAAACATTTTTTCCTTGAACTTGATTCAACTGTTTGTGTATTTTCTGGTACATGAGAACCATTCATAAAAAATTCAGAACTCTACAAAGGCAACCAAATATTCACTCCAAAGCCGATATTGTCTTACTCTGTTTCCTGCAATTCGTAAGCAGTAGGTTTAGCATCAGATTACTTTTGATAGGTATGTAAGTAAATTCACAACAAACAAAAACGTGCTTAGCTTACCTGATGACATATTGTATATTTGAAACTTCGACTTGACTGTAATTGAAGTTAGGCTTTACAACCTTTGAACAAAGACAAATATTATAAAAGAAAAGTGTCACCATCACAGATGTTTCCCTCTAATTAACAAAACATGCAGCAAGAATTCATAAAGCCTGAGACTTAAGTATAGAAATCTAGCGTTACATAAGGCAGAGAAATTTGCCTTGAAAAAATCTTGACTTGCATCACAGACTTAATATTTAAAACAAAGTAATTTACATTACAATTCTCATAGTTTAATTTGAGACTAGGGAAAGGGTAAGACTGACAGACTTACTAGATTTACATTACAATCCTCAGAGTTTAATTTGCGGAAGAAACTAAATATGGAAGGAAGAGTTGAACGTTAGACACTTGTTAATCACATCAGCATGACATTTTGAATACTATAAAAACGAACAAAGCAAAAACAATGAAATTCATACATGTAGGAAAGTGTTCAACTCAGAATAAGAAACACATCATGGGTCTCAGTCAAAAGCTTGATTCAAGTCATCAGCAAAACATTGCCGTCTGTTTCAAAAACTTCAGCCCCTCAGCACCTCGGGATGGCAGATCGAGCCCCCTTCCATTCCATGGCATGCGGCGAAGGTAATTGAAAACAAATCAAAACAATGAATAGGAGGGCTTTAGGTCTCCAGCGAAGTGAGAGGAAAGACTTTCTGATCCCCTCCTCCTTGCCAAGCCTGAAGAAAGGAGCAACCGAGACAACCAAGAACCTGGTACAGAAAGCCTACCCTCTCGGGTAGATAGGGCTTCGATCAGTGTGGGGGGAGGGAATCCTTGGCTCTATCGAACATACAGGTGGCCGTTTGTTTTTGTGGTGATAATAGTCATAATTTAGTGCTTTTTCAGTTACGGACCAAACTAGAACAGCCGTAATTACGGATCGCGCCGGCAGCGGAAGCGTGAACGGCCATATGCAGGCAATGCAATGCCCACCAGGCTATGGCATATCCGTGTCTTCGATCAGTATCAGTTTCCAGATGTGATCCTCCGCGACGGCACCACCACGGCGATTGTATCCTTCTCCTTACAACTTAGGGTTTCATTTTTTGAGAGATCTT
>NC_029772.3:23104811-23114765 GCF_000817695.3 Arachis duranensis | reverse complement strand
TTTTCCTTCTTTTTTTTCATTCACAAAAAAAAATTTCAGGTCCTTTTGGGCTACCCAATTCAATACTGCTAAAGCCCACTTCAACAAATCCACCAGCTTACATTTAAATCAAGCAAGTTTGGCTAATTGGCTCAGCCACCCTTAAGTAGGGGTGGCAAGCGGGGAAGCTCGCCCTGCCCCGTCCCTCCCCACCAGAAGCCCGCCCTCAGGTGGGCTGGCCCGACCTGTCCCACCTAGTGAGGCGGTCCCACTATTAAATAATATATATAAAGGCAAAAAAAAATCTCTTCTGTTTTTTTTTTACTTTTAAATATTATAATTTTTAAAAGTATAAATAAATTATAATTTTTATATTCACAAATATTAAAGTCTTTGTAATTATAAATATTGTTCCCAAAGCAAAATAAACATAATCCAAAACACTCAATTTTCATCTTCATTCTCTTATAAGTTGGGTTGGAAGAAGTTGGATTTTGGTAAAAAAAATTGTAAAAATATCCCCTTGCTAAAAAATACTAAGCCCAACGGGGAAGCCCGCCCCGCCCCGCCGAAGCCCGCCAAAGCCCGCGGTTTAAGCGGTGCAGGTTAAATGGACTTTTGCTATTTTGCGGTCCCAATTTTTCAGCCCAACCTGCCTTTTTTAGCGGGTTACGCAGGGCGGCTCGATGGGTTTAGGTCCATTTGCCACCCCTACCCTTAAGACAGACAAGCCCTGCAAAACAGCACTAGGTGTCAATCCCATATTCATTCAAAAAGAATATCTGTAAATCTGTACCAATTTGCATCTTTATCATAGATTGATGATAAACCACTATTTTATGGTTTATCTTATGCTCAATTGAGTAGTTTTTATCAACTCTTTACCCACTTATTCATATGATTTGCATGTTTTACATTCTCTTTCCTGATTTTGTGCTATGATTGAAAACATGCTTCTTTGGTCTTAATTTTGCTATGTTTAATCCTCTCTTATTACCATTCGATGCCTTGATATGTGTGTTAAGTGATTTTAGATATTACAGGGCAAGAATGGCTTAGAGGATGGAAAGGAAGCATGCAAAAGTGGAAGGAATACAAGAATTTGAAGAAATTGCTAAGCTGTCCAGCCTGACCTCTTCACACTCAAACGGTCATAACATGAGCTACAGAGGTCTAAACGATGCGGTTCTAGTTGCGGTAAGCTAACGTGTGGGACTTCGATTTGATATATAATTTGTCATAGTGGCCATACAGCTAGGTGACACAAACGCGTGCTCTACGCGGACACGTCACATCTGCGAAAATCAGCGTGGCAAAATTTGTTTCCAGCGATTTCTGGGCTGCTTCTGACCCAGTTTTCGGCCCAGAAGACACAAATTAGAGACTATAAACTGGGGGAATCCATCCATACCTCAGATCAGACTCATATTTCACTTTTCATAATTTAGATGTAGTTTTTAGAGAGAGAGGCTCTCTCCTCTCTCTTAGGATTAGGATTTAGGATTCTCTTAGTTTTAGGATTAGGATTTCTACTTCTTCGTCACAGGTTCAATGTTCATTTAAATTATTAATGCAAAGAGTACTTTTTCATTTAATTTTATTATTTATTTAATTGCTTTCAATTTTATTATAATGTCTCCTTTCTACTCCCTTCTCCCAACAATGAAGATGGTATGCATGTTGATAGAGTAGATTCCCAACTTGACATGGGGGTTGATTAAAAGGAGACACTTGAGTTGGAATGCTCAAGTGATTAGTTAAATTGGAAGTTGTTGGCTAATTCCCTATTTACTAACGCTAGTCCTTCCTAAGGGAGAGGATTAGGATTTGTGAATAAGAGTTAGCTCAATCACTTGACTTTCCTTTATTTAGTAAAAGTTAACTAAGTGAAAATAACAACCTTTTGATACTACACTTGAGAAAATTCCAACAAGGATAGAACTTCCAATTAATCATACTCCCGGTCAAGGGTTTTTAATTTAATTACGTAAAATCTCTTTTAATTTCCATTGCTTTAATTTACAATCATATGCTTGTGCCCATTGCCCAAATTCCAAATTTTCCAGAAAACTCATAACCAATAATAAATCATACTTCCCTGCAATTCCTTGAGAAGACGACCCGAGGTTTGAATACTTCGGTTATTTATTTTTATTGGGTTTGCTTAAGTGACAAACAAAACTTTAGTAAGAAAGGAATTCTTGTCGGTTTAGAAGCTATACTTACAACGGGAAATTTATTTGTGAAAATTCTAGATCGTTTGAGAGTTTCGTTTTTCAAAATGGCGCCGTTGCTGGGGAATTGCAAACGTGTGTCTTATTATTGGTTATTGTAAATATTTTAAAAAAAATTGAGACTTTTATTTTAAATTTTTTTTATCTTATCTTATCTTTTTTCAAAAATCATATCTTTTTCAAAATCTTATATTATCTTTTTTCAACAATCATATCTTTTTCAAAATCTTATATTATCTTTTTTCAACAATCATATCTTTTTCAAAATCTTATCTTATCTTTTTTTTTCTTTTCTAAAAATCATATCTTTTTCAAAATATTTTCTTTTTTTGTTAGTTTTTGTTTTTATTTTTTCCTACTACTATGAACTCTCACCCCTCTTGCTTCAAGTTTGATTCCAATGTTGTTGTTAGGAATGGGAACTATAATGAGAACATGCATCAAGGTTGGAAGAATCAAAGATGGGAGGAGCCACAAGGATTTAATCAACCCTCATGGCGACAACCACCTCCAATGGACTATCAACAACCATTCTGCGATGCATATCAAGGCAATGGCTATGGTGAACGCTCTTTTGATTATCAATAACCACCACCATTTGCCTATGAACCCCCCTCATCAACATGACTTTGGACCACCATACTCACAAGCCCCTTTCCGCCATTCACCCCCATATGACTCTAATCCTTATCCACCACACCAACCACCATATGAACCATACCCAGAACCACTACCTCAATATTCACCATCTCCATATCCTTATAAAAAAGAACCACCTCCGTATTATGAATCTGTTTCCCAAAATAATGAACACTCCTATCCACCACAAACCTCCATGGAGAACACACTTCTCTTACTAGTCTCACCTCTACACTCCAAAATCTTATATCTCGCATGGACCAATCCTCTACCTCCAATGTTCAACCTTCAAGCTCCAATGCACTTCCGTCTCAACCACAGAATGATCTCCCTATCCCATCACCACCATCCATGGAAGAGCACCCACATCCATCAATCCAAGAGCAACATGATCCCAATAATGCTATTGACATGGAACAAGAGAGAAGGGATCATCTTCGCGAATCCATACTTCATAAAGAGCTAGAGGAGGCACTAAAGGTGAAGGTAGAAGAGACCTTTGCAGATGAAGGAGTAGTTGAAGGGAATTATCATAGAAAAGAAGCCATCAAGGAGGAATACGATTTCATACTTAAACACCTGGATCAAGCGATAAATCGATTACCTTTCCGACATTCGGACATTCAAGGAACTCCCATGGCTTCATATGCAGAATCTAATGAAGAACGTAGCATGAAGGAGACACTAGAAACTCCAGTGGACAATAAGGAGCGTGATTTTGTACTGGAACAAGTGGAGGAAGCCAGAATTATTGAAGAAGAAGGAGTGGTTCAAGACTTAGGGGATGCTGAACCTCCATGGGAAAGTCAAGTTATAGAGCCTCCTTCAAAGACATTTGAAACTGATGTTGAGGAGGGTGTACAACCTCCAAGGCATCTCATGATTGAAGACTTTGAAAGGGATGGTCAAGAGATAGATTCGATCACTGATGAATTCTTATCTACATTTGTATTCTCTCCCATTGGACTTGACGTGGAGATGAAAGAAGAGGAAGCACAACCTCCCATGCCCTTGGTGAACAATAAAAAAGAGATTGAATTGGAAGATATCCACCAAGAGGAGGAGGTTGATATTGAAGAAGATTGCAAAAAGGTGGAAGTTGTCAAAGAAGAGCACAAGGGAGTGGAGCTTGCAAGATCATTAGAAACACCTCTCCCGAAGCCATTACCGTCCAACACAACATTCAAGTGGGTAAAATTCTTATCCTTGACCTTTACTTTCCCACTTGAATATGGGCTTCTAAAGACGAATTGTCAACTTAGAGCTCTTTGTGGCATTAAGAGCAAGAGGAAGATGGTTAGTGGTTGGAGTTGCCAAGCAAGGTTCAACATGGTTGTATGCTCCAAGTTGAAACGTAAAGTTTGGTGTAGAGCTCAATTGAATGGGTCTAGGAAGTTGTTTGGCCACTTTGGTGAGAATTCAGATTGCTTGCTACCTAGATGGAATCATGATGATCAAGAAGAAGACGGGTGCAAAAGCAAGGTTTGGGACCTCGGAATTCATTTTGACAATCAACACTCTTGGGGCCTTGTCACTTGCTTTAACTTGCTTGAAGGCTTTCTGCGCCTAGTTTGGGATCCCAGAGGATATTGGATTTGCAAACATTGGTGGAGATTCCTGGATGAGTTCAAGCACAAGCCACCATAACAGAGAGCTCACCAAATGTCCAACTTAAGGACTTTAACTAAAAGTGCTAGGTGGGAGATAACCCACCATGGTATGATCGTTCCTTTTTCAGTTTCAATTTTAGTCTATTTTTGAGTTTTGATTGAACCTGAAATTTTGCATAACATTCATTGCATTCTGCATACTGCATCAAAAAAAAATATTTCGCACGCGACGCGACAGCGTCATAGGTGCGTTGGGAAGACACCAAAATTGAACAGAGAGTCACGCGAAAGCGCAGCTGGAGGCGTGTCTTTGGCACAAATTGGTCCACGAAACTACGTCGATGACGCATCCACGTCATGTGGGAAAAATGCCTCCCACGCGTCCGTGTTATCCACGCGAACGCGTGCCTCAAAATCGACGTACAAAGGGTGTGTGGCCGAAAGTTGAGCTAGAATTGGGCTGGACTCGTCAAAAATGGTCATTCACGCGATCGCGTCACCCACGCGAACGCGTCACCCAAAGTTTTGGCAAATTAAGTTTTTCACCAAAGAGTTGCACGGCTGCGAGGCTGCACTCGCGCTGAAGGCACGAATCACTTCACACAAATGCGTGATCCACGCGTTCGCGTCACTTCATCGAAGCACTATCCACGCGACCGCGTGCCCCACGCGCTCGCGTCGCCTGCGCCGCACAGCCTACCCATCCCAGCGCTGACTATCTTATCTTTTCTTCATCTTTTTCTTTCCCCTTTCTTAATTCTTTCTTCTTCCTTCTTTACTTTCTTCTATTATCTCCACTCTTCATCTTATTCATTCTTTTTCTTCTTTTCTCTTTACTCTCTTCTTTCTCTTCTTCTCCCTTCCTTTTCTATATTTGCTATTTTACATTGGTGTTACAATCTTTTTACTCATCTGTTGCATATCTCCTGCTTTATTTTAGGTGCTTCTTAACTTGTTTGCTATTTAGTTGACATGCCATGTGCTTCTATTGTTTTCTCACTTGCATGTTGTAGCTACCATGTAATTGAGACCCTTATTATTTGGCATTAACCCACCTAGACTTTATTTATTTTCTTATCTTTATTTCTGGGTTACTTTTTCTTCTTTTTCATCTTTTTTCAGGTTGGCCACCAAGAGGGAAAAAGACCATTTTCTAATTGGAATAGTGAACAAGTCTACCGCACAATCTTTGGAGAAAAGCATCAGTTAGAGCAACCCGTCCACCTGCACATTTCAGCATGCACCGAGGACGGTGCAATCTTTAAGTGTGGGGAGGTCGATACCGATCTCCACGGGTTAGTTATTCTCTTCTCAATACCAATATTCTATTTTCTTTGTTTGTTCATTGTTGCATTGCATAATAGATTGCATGTGTGGTTGATTGTTTGCATTTAAGTACTACTTGGTTGAAAAATAATAAGTTTCTTTTTAAGACCCTATTTTTGAAAAATTTCACTAATTTAAAAAAAAATTAAAATTTTCTATGTGTTAAATTTGTTTGGAAGTTGTAATTGGAACATGGTTTTTGAGCTAAAGAACACACAACTCGTGAGATTTTGAGCTTAATTGCATGGTTACATTATTTAACCATAATATTTTATTCTTGTGTGTTTCCTTCTCTATGATTGTAATCTTTACTTTGTTTCAGTCTATATGTCCAATATAGAATGTAGAAACTTACCTGCATGTGATTGAGGCCATTATTTGAATTTTTTCTCACTTATCCCAAATAAGCCTACCTTTTACATCACCCTTGTTAGCTCTCTTGAGCCTTTTAATCCTCTTCTGTTCTATAACCACATTATTATCCTTAAGTAGAAAAACAAATTAAAAATCCCAAGTTGAATCCTTGGTCAGCTTAAGATAGAAATTGTGTATCAAATATGTGTGGGAAATTTATGGGAACATGGGATGATAGGAAAAAGGTATTAAAGTGAATAAATTATTTGAAATTTGGGAGCATACTCATGTGAAATCAAAATAATTAAAACACCATGTGCATTGATATATTATTCTTATATTTCAAAAAAAAAAAAAAGAGATTGAAAAAAAAAAGAAAAAAGAAAAAAATTTATTAAGTAATTAAATAAGGGAACAAAAAAATTACCCCAGTACAAAAATTAAAGAATCAATGCACATGGGATAAAATCAAAAATAAAATTGGTATTTTTTGATCTCTTGTTCTTGGAATGGATTTTGCAAAGTTCGTCTTATCAACATTGGTTTTTTCTGGATATCTTTTCTTAATTTGACGCTTACTCTTATGAAGCAATGAAAGTACTATGGTTTGATATATATAAAATTGTTCATCCTTTTCTCTAGACAGATGAATTGGTTCCACAATAAACATAAGTATGTAACACACAAGTGGAAAAATTGGGCAGCTAGGCAAGATTTTTAGATTATATAGAATATGTATATGTTAGGTGACATCTTAGACTAATCAAGGGTTCAATTATTAGCTCACTTAGCCTTATATATATACCCTTACCTTTACCTTAGCCCCATTACAACCTTGAAAAAGACCTCATGATGTTTGTATGTATACATCAAATATTTGTTGATTGGTTAGATGAAGAACAAAGTTTAGAAATCATGATTAGAGAAGAATAGAGTGATTACCCTATACACTAGAGAGACTAGAGTGATATACACTACCAGTGAGGGTTCAATGCTTGATTCTATGTTCCCTGCTTTTATTAGCTATCTTCTTACAAGTTTACTCGATTTTTATTGTACGATTTGAATTAGTGGAATCTGGTTTGTATTTATCTTGAAGAACTTGTTTGCTTTTAACCAAGTAACATTTTTCATGTAGTTGCATTCACATAGATAGGTTGCATTACATACTCTCTATCATTCCTCTTCACTCCTTTATAGCTTCTCTTGAGCTTAGCATGAGGACATGCTAATGTTTAAGTGTGGGGAGGTTGATAAATCACTATTTTTTATGGTTTATTGGTGGATGAAATTGTGATCATCAATGTTGTACTCTTTATTGTTGTATGAAATAATTATAATGGCTCTTTGCTATGTGTGGACACAACTCCGTTCAACTAACCAGCAAGTGTACTGGGTCGTCCAAGTAATAAACCTTACGTGAGTAAAGGTCGATCCCACAGAGATTATTGGTATGAAGCAAGCTATGGTCATCTTGTAAATCTCAGTCAGGCGGATAGTAATTGATTATGGATTTTCGAAAATTAATAAATAATAAACATAAAATAAAGATAAAGTTACTCATGTAATCCAATGATGGGGATTTCAGATAGGCGTATGGAGATGCTGTGCTCCTCCTGAATCTCTGCTTTTCTACTGCTTTTATCCAATTTTATCACTCCCTTCTATCGCAAGCTGTATGTAGGGCATCACCGTTGTCAATGGCTACATCCCATCCTCTCAGTGAAAAAGGTCCAAATGCTCTGTCACAGCACGGCTAATCATCTGTCGGTTCTCAATCAGGTTGAGTAGAATCCCTTGATTCTTTTGCGTCTGTCACTAACGCCCAGCTGGTGGACGAAATTGTGATTCGTACTCTTTGTACTTGTATGAAATTTAATTCGAGATAATAGCTCTTTACTATGTGTGGTCACAACTCCGTTCAACTAACCAGCAAGTGTACTGGGTCGTCCAAGTAATAAACCTTACGTGAGTAAGGGTCGATCCCACAGAGATTGTTGGTATGAAGCAAGCTATGGTCATTTTGTAAATCTCAGTCAGGTGGATAGTAATTGATTATGGATTTTCGAAAATTAATAAATAATAAACATAAAATAAAGATAAAGTTACTCATGTAATCCAATGATGGGGATTTCAGATAGGCGTATGGAGATGCTGTGCTCCTCCTGAATCTCTGCTTTCCTACAGCTTTTATCCAATTTTATCATTCCCTTCTATGGCAAGCTGTATGTAGGGCATCACCGTTGTCAATGGCTACATCCCATCCTCTCAGTGAAAAAGGTCCAAATGTTCTGTCACAGCACGGCTAATCATCTGTCGGGTCTCAATCAGGTTGGAGTAGAATCCCTTGATTCTTTTGCATCTGTCACTAACGCCCAGCCTTCAGGAGTTTGAAGCTCGTCACAATCATTCAATTCCGGAATCCTACTCGGAATACCACAGACAAGGTTAGACCTTCCGGATTCCCATGAATGCCGCCATCAATTCTAGCTTATACCACGAAGATCCTAATTAAGGAATCCAAGAGATATGCGCCCGGTCTAGGGTAGAACGGAAGTGGTTGTCAATCACGCGCGTTCATAGGTGAGAATGATGATGAGTGTCACGGATCATCACATTCATCAAATTGAAGTGCAACGAATATCTTAGAATAGGAATAATTCGAATTGGATAGAAAATAATAGAAATTGCATTGAAACTTGAGGTACAGCAGAGCTCCACACCCTTAATCTATGGTGTGTAGAAACTCCACCGTTGAAAATACATAAGTGAAAGGTTCAGGCATGGCCGAATGGCCAGCCCCCCAAAATGTGATCAGTAGTCTCCTCAGATGAAGAATAAAATAAAACTGAGACCAAAGATGTCTAATACAATAGTAAATTATCCTATTTATACTAGACTAGCTACTAGGGTTTACATGACTAAGTAATTGATGCATAAATCCACTTCCGGGGTTACATGAGTAAGTAATTGATGCATAAATCCACTTTCGGGGCCCACTTGGTGTGTGTTTGGGCTGAGCTTGATCTATCCACGAGCTGAGGCTTTTTTGGAGTTGAACGCCAAGTTGTAACGTGTTTTGGGCGTTCAACTCCGGGTTGTGACGTGTTTCTGGCGTTTTACTCCAGACAGCAACATGGAACTGGCGTTGAGCGCCAGTTTACGTCATCAATTCCCAAATAAAGTATGAACTATTATATATTGCTGAAAAGCTCTGGATGTCTAATTTCCAACGCCGTTAAGAGCGCGCCATTTGGAGTTCCGTAGCTCAAGAAAATTCATTTCGAGTGCAGGGAGGTCAGATTCCAACAGCATCAGCAGTCCTTTGTCAGCCTCCTATCAGAGTTTTGCTCAAGTCCCTCAATTTCAGCCAGAAATTACCTGAAATCACAGAAAAACACACAAACTCATAGTAAGGTCCAGAAATGTGAATTTAACATAAAAACTAATGAAAACATCCCTAAATGTAGCTTGAACTTACTAAAAACTACCTAAAAACAATGCCAAAAAGCGTATAAATTATCTGCTCATCACAGCACCAAACTTGAATTGTTGCTTGTCCCCAAGCAACTGAAAATCAAATAGGATAAAAAGAAGAGAATATACTATAAATTCAAAATATCAATGAATATTAATTCTAATTAGATGAGCGGGACTTGTAGCTTTTTGCTTCTGAACAGTTTTGGCATCTCCTTTTTCCTTTGAAGTTCCGAATGATTGGCTTCTCTAGGAACTTAGAATTTCGGATGGTGTTATTGACTTTCCTAGTTAAGCATGTTGATTCTTGAACACAGCTACTTATGAGTCTTGGC
>NC_029772.3:23078782-23104653 GCF_000817695.3 Arachis duranensis | reverse complement strand
TTTAGCCGCTTAGGCCTGGATTTTATTTCCTTGGGCCCTCCTATCCATTGATGCTCAAAGCCTTGGATCCTTTTTACCCTTGCCTTTTGGTTTTAAGGGCTATTGGCTTTTTCTACTTGCTATTTCTTTTTCTTTCTATTTTTTTCGCCATTTTTTTTCGCAAGATTTTTTTTTCACTGCTTTTTCTTGCTTCAAGAATCAATTTCATGATTTTTCAGATTATCAATAACATTTCTCTTTATTCATCATTCTTTCAAGAGCCAATAGTTTTAACATTCATAAACAACAAGATCAAAAATATGCACTGTTCAAGCATTCATTCAGAAATCAAAAAGTATTGTCACCACATCAATATAATTAAACTAAATTCAAGGATAAATTCAGAATTCATGTACTTCTTTGTTCTTTTGAATTAAAAAAATTTTTCATTTAAGAGAGGTGAAGGATTAATGGAATTATTCATCACTTTAAGACATAGTTACTAATGATCATGAAATAGAGACACAAAACATAGATAAACATATAATATAAAAATCGAACAGCAGAAAAGTAAGAACAAGGAATGAATCCACCTTAGTGGCGTCTTCTTCTTGAAGGACCAACAATGTCCTTAAGCTCTTCTATGTCCCTTCCTTGCCTTTGTTGCTCCTCCCTCATTGCTCTTTGATCTTCTCTTATTTCATGGAGAATGATGGAGTGCTCATGATGTTCCACCCTTAATTGTTCCACATTGTAGCTCAAATCTTCTAGGGAAGTATTGAGTTGTTCCCAATAGTTGTTGGGAGGAAAGTGCATCCCTTAAGGCATCTCAGGGATTTCTTGATGATGAGCTTCCTCATGCATTTCTTGAGATCCGTGGAGGGTCTCTCTTGCTTGCTCCATCCTCTTCTTGGTGATGGGCTTATCCTCTTCAATGAGGATGTCTCCTTCTATGATAACTCCAGCTATGGGCTCGGATTCACACTTTGATCATGGTTCCTAGTGATCCATGTATTGGCATAGAACTCTTGAACCATTAAGATTTTGACTTGTTGCATGGGGTTGGTTAGGACTTCCCAACCTCTTCTTCGGATTTCATGTCGGATCTCCGGATACTCATTTTTCTTGGGTTTGAAAGGGACCTCAGGGACCACCTTCTTCTTTGCCACAACATCATAGAAGTGGTCTTGATGGCTTTTGGAGATGAATCTTTCCATCTCCCATGACTCGGAGGTGGAAGTTTTTGTCTTCCCATTCCCTTTTCTAGAGGATTCTCCGGCCTTAGGTGCCATCAATGGTTATAGAAAAACAAAAAAGCTATGCTTTTACCACACCAAACTTAGAATGGAAAAACAAAAAGCTTATGCTTTTACCACACCAAACTTAAAATATTGCTCGCCCTCGAGCAAGAGAAGAAAGAAGAGAAGAAGAAGAAGAAGAAAATATAGAGGAGAGTGAGGGAAGGTGTTTCGGTCAAGGTGTAGAAGAGGGGGTTTGTGTTGTGTGAAAATGAAGTAGAATGGAAGGGTATATATATGGAGGGGAGTGGGTGTAGTTTCAGTCATTTAGGGTGGGTTTGGGTGGAAAAGATTTTTGAATTTTGAAGGTGGGTGGGGTTTACGGGGAAGAGTGGATGGATGTGAGTGGTGAAGGGGGTAATTGGGAAGAGAGGTTTGAGGTGATTGGTGAAGGGTTTTTAGGGAAGTGTGTTTATTGGAAAGAGAGAATGAATGTTGAGAAGAGGGGAGAATATGTTAGGTGGGGATCCTGTGGGGTCCACAGATCCTGAGATGATCCTGTGGGGTCCACATATCTTGAGGTATCAAGGATTTACATCCCTGCACCAATTAGGCATGTAAAATGCCTTTGCACACCATTCTGGCGTTTAAACGCCGAAGTGATGCACACTTTGGGCGTTCAACGCCCATGTGTAGCATGTTTCTGGCGTTGAACGCCAGTTCCATGCTTGTTACTGGCGTTCAGCGCCAGATTTCCTCAAGGCATATTCCTGGCATTCAAACGCCAGGATGTTGCTTGTTTCTGGTGTTCAGCGCCAGAAACATGCTCTGTTCTGGCGTTGAACGCCAGCCAGATGCACCTTACTGGCGTTTAAATGCCAGTAAGTCATGAACGCTAGCCAGATGCACCTTACTGGCGTTTAATCGCCAGTAAGTCCTTCCTCCAGGGTGTGATTTTTCTTCTGCTATTTTTTATTCTGTCTTTAATTTTAGTATTTTTTTTCGTGATTCCACATGATCATGAACCTAATAAAGCACAAAATAACAATAAAATAAAATTAAAATTAGATATATAAAAATTGGGTTGCCTCCCAACAAGCGCTTCTTTAGTGTCATTAGCTTGACAGTGGGTTCTCATGGAGCCTTACAGATATTCAAAGCATGATGAGGGCCTCCCAACACCAAACTTAGAGTTTGAATGAGGGGGCTTCTCAACACCAAACTTAGAGTTTGGTTGTGGCCTCCCAACACCAAACTTAGAGTTTGACTGTGGGGGGCTCTTTTTGACTTTGTACTGAGAGAAGCTTTTCATGCTTCCTCTCCATGGTTGTAGAGGAAGGTCCTTGAGCTTTAAACACAAGGTAGTCCCCATTCAATTGAAGGACTAATTTTCCTCTGCTAACATCAATCACAGCTTCTGCTGTGGCTAGGAAGGGTCTTCCAAGGATGATGCATTCATCTTCTTCCTTCCTAGTGTCTAAGATTATAAAATCAGCAGGGATGTAAAGGCCTTCAACCTTTACTAACACGTCCTCTACTAATCCATAAGCTTGTCTTATTGACTTGTCTGCCAATTGAAGTGAGAATAAGGCAAGCTGTACCTCAATGATCCCCAGTTTCTCCATTACAGAGAGTGGCATAAGATATATGCCTGACCCCAGGTCACACAGAACCTTGTTAAAGGTCATGGTGCCTATGGTATAGGGTATTAAGAATTTACCAGGATCTTGTCTCTTTTGAGGTAGAGTTTCTAAATCCATGTATCTAGTTCACTAATGAGCAAGGGGGATTCACCTTCCCAAGTCTCATTACCAAACAACTTGGCATTCAGCTTCATGATAGCTCCTAGATATTGAGCAACTTGCTCTCCAGTTACATCTTCATCCTCTTCTGAGGAGGAATAGTTTTCAGAGCTCATGAATGGTAGAAGGAGATTTTGTGGAATCTCTATGGTCTCTATATAAGCCTCAGATTCCTTTAGGTCCTCAATGGGGAACTCCTTCTTATTTGAGAGACGTCCCAGGAGGTCTTTCTCACTAAGATTTTCGTCCTTCTCCTCCCTTGTGCATTCGGCCATATTGATTACTTCAATGGCCTTGCAATCTCCTTTTGGATTCTCTTCTGTATTGCTTGGGAGAATACTGGGAGGAGTTTCAATGACTTTCTTACTCAGCTGGCCCACTTGTGCCTCCAGATTTCTAATGGAGGACCTTGTTTCACTCATGAAACTTAAAGTGACTTTTGACAGATCAGAGACTAAGTTTGCTAGATTAGAGGGGCTCTGTTCAGAATTTTCTGTCTGTTGCTGAGAAGATGATGGAAAATTGTTCTGAGCCAATATGGCATTCAGAACATCAATTTCAAGAACTCCCTTCCTCTGAGGTGTCCCATTACTCACAGGATTCCTCAGAGAAGTGTACATGAATTGGTTATTTGCAACCATGTCAATAAGTTCTTGAGCCTCTTCAGGCGTTTTCTTTAGGTGAATAGATCCACCTGCAGAATGGTCCAATGACATCTTGGAAAACTCAGATAGACCATAATAGAATATATCTAATATGGTCCATTCTGAAAACATGTCAGAAGGACACTTTTTGGTCATCTGCTTGTATCTTTCCCAAGCTTCATAGAGGGATTCACCATCTTTTTGCTTGAAGGTCTGAACATCCACTCTAAGCTTTCTCAGCTTTTGAGGAGGAAAGAATTTATCCAAGAAGGCCGTGACCAGCTTATCCCAGGAATCCAGGCTATCTTTAGGTTGTGAGTCCAACCATGTTCTAGCTTTGTCTCTTACAGTAAAAGGGAAAAGCATGAGCCTGTAAACTTCAGGATCTACTCCGTTTGTCATAACAGTCTCACAAATCTGCAAGAACTCAGTTAAAAACTGGTAAGGATCTTCAGATGAAAGTCCATAAAACTTGCAGTTCTGTTGCATTAAAGCAACTAGTTAAGGCTTAAGCTCAAAATTGTTGGCTCCAATGGCAGGAATGGAGATGCTTCTTCCATTAAATTTGGACGTTGGTTTTGTGAAGTCACCAAGCATTCTCCTTGCATTATTGTTGTTGGGTTCGGCTGCCATCTCCTTCTCTTGTTCAAAAATTTCAGAAAGGTTGCCTCTGGATTGTTGTAATTTAGCTTCTCTTAGTTTTCTCTTCAGAGTCCTTTCAGGTTCTGGATCAGCTTCAACAAGAGTGTCTTTTTCCTTGTTCCTGCTCATATAGAGAAGAAGAGAACAAGAAAAGAAAGAGGAATCCTCTATGTCAAAGTATAGAGATTCCTTTATGCTAGTAGAAGAAAAAAAAGGGCAGAGTAGTGAAGAAGAATGGGTAAGGATAGAGGTGGTGATCTGAGATGAAGAGAGATGAAGAGAAGTGTTAGAGAATAAATAAATAAATAGATAGAAGGAGAGATAGAGAATTTCGAAAATAATTTTGAAAAAGTGGTTAGTGATTTTCGAAAATTAAAGATAAGATATGATTAAAATTAAAATTTAAACAATTAAAAAGAATTTTTTTGAAAAAGAGGGAGGTATTTTTGAAAATTAGAGGGGGAAAAGTAGTTAGGTGGTTTTGAAAAAGATAAGAAACAAATAAAAAGTCAAATAGTTAGTTGAAAAAGATATTAAAATCAAATTTGAAAAGATAAGAAGATAAGAAGTTAGATAAGATATTTTGAAATCAAATTTTTGAAAAAGATAAAATTTTGAAAAAGATATGATAAAAAGATAAGATAAAAGATATGATAAGATATGTTTGAAAAAGATTTAATTTTTAAAATTAAAATTAATTACTTTACTAACAAGAAACTACAAGATAAGATTCTAGAATTTAAAGATTGAACCTTTCTTAACAAGAAAGTAACAAACTTCAAATTTTTGAATCAATCACATTAATTGTTAGTGTAATTTCGAAATTTTTGAAATAAAGATAAGGAAGAGATTTTGAAAATATTTTGAAAAAGATTTTTTAAAATTTTTGAAAAAAAGAAAAAAATGAAAAAGATATGATTTTTGAAAAAAAAAAGATTTTTTTGAAAAGATAAGATTTTTAAAATTTGAAAATTTGACTTGACTTGTAAGAAACAACTAATTTTGAAAATTTTTGACTAAGTCAACTTCAAATTTTCGAAATTTTGGGAGAAAAAAGGAAAAGATATTTTTTTTTTATTTTTGAATTTTTAATGATGAGAGGGAAAAATTAAAAACGTCATTATTGTGTTTTTCTCTTTTCTTTATGAATAAAAACAAAGAATGCATGCAAGAATACTATGAATGTTAAGATGAATACCAAGAACACTATGAAGATCATGATGAACATCAAGAACATAATTTTGAAAGATTTTTTGATGCAAAGAAAACATGCAAGACACCAATAATTTTCTGATGCAAAGAAAACATGCAAGTCACCAAACTTAGAAATCTTTAATGCATGGACACTAACAAACGAAAAATGCATATGAAAAACAACAAACAACACATAACAAGAAAACATCAAGATCAAACAAGAAGACTTGTCAAGAACAACTTGAAGATCATGAAGAACACCATGAATGCATGAATTTTCGAAAAATGCAAGAAAAATTTTTTTAAAGCATGCAATTGACACCAAACTTAAAAGCTGACTCAAGACTTGAACAAGAAACACAAAATATTTTTGATTTTTATGATTTTATGATTTTTTTTCGAAAATTATATTTTAAGAAAACGAAAATAAAGAAAAATTTTTGAAAGATTTTTGAAAACTTTTTTGAAAAGAAAATAAAAAGAAAATAACCTAATCTGAGCAACAAGATGAACCGTCAGTTGTCCATACTCGAACAACCCCCGGCAACGGCGCCAAAAACTTAGTGGACGAAATTGTGATCACTATTCTTTGATTTGCATTTACTGTAGAATTGTGGAACTTAGGTTGTTGTATGGAATAATTATAATGGCTCTTTGCTATGTGTGGACACAACTCCGTTCAACTAACCAGCAAGTGTACTGGGTCATCCAAGTAATAAACCTTACGTGAGTAAGAGTCGATCCCACAGAGATTGTTGGTATGAAGCAAGCTATGGTCATCTGGTAAATCTCAGTCAGGCGGATAGTAATTGATTATGGATTTTCGAAAATTAATAAATAATAAACATAAAATAAAGATAAAGTTACTCATGTAATCTAATGATAGGGATTTCAGATAGGCGTATGGAGATGCTGTGCTCCTCCTGAATCTCTGCTTTCCTACTACTTTTATCCAATTTTATCACTCCCTTCTATGGCAAGCTGTATGTAGGGCATCACCGTTGTCAATGGCTACATCCCATCCTCTCAGTGAAAAAGGTCCAAATGCTCTGTCACAGCACGGCTAATCATCTGTCGGGTCTCAATCAGGTTGGAGTAGAATCCCTTGATTCTTTTGCGTCTGTCACTAACGCCCAGCCTTTAGGAGTTTGAAGCTCGTCACAGTCATTCAATTCCGAAATCCTACTCGGAATACCATAGACAAGGTTAGACCTTCCGGATTCCCATGAATGCCGCCATCAATTCTAGCTTATACCACGAAGATCCTGATTAAGGAATCCAAGAGATATGCGCCCGGTATAGGGTAGAACGGAAGTGGTTGTCAATCATGCGCGTTCATAGGTGAGAATGATGATGAGTGTCACGGATCATCACATTCATCAAATTGAAGTGCAACGAATATCTTAGAATAGGAATAATTCGAATTGGATAGAAAATAATAGTAATTGCATTGAAACTTGAGGTACAGCAGAGCTCCACACCCTTAATCTATGGTGTGTAGAAACTCCACCGTTGAAAATACATAAGTGAAAGGTTCAGGCATGGCCGAATGGCCAGCCCCCCAAAACGTGATCAATAGTCTCCTCAGATGAAGAATAAAATAAAACTGAGACCAAAGATGTCTAATACAATAGTAAATTATCCTATTTTTACTAGACTAGCTACTAGGGTTTACATGAGTAAGTAATTGATGTATAAATCCACTTCCGGGGCCCACTTGATGTGTGTTTGGGCTGAGCTTGATCTATCCACGAGCTGAGGCTTTTTTGGAGTTGAACGCCAAGTTGTAACATGTTTTGGGCGTTCAACTCCGGGTTGTGACGTGTTTCTGGCGTTTTACTCCAGATAGTAACATGGAACTGGCATTGAGCACCAGTTTACATCGTCAATTCCCGAATAAGGTATAAACTATTATATATTGGTGAAAAGCTCTGGATGGCTACTTTCCAACGCCGTTGAGAGCGCACCATTTGGAGTTCTGTAGCTCAAGAAAAAATCCATTTCGAGTGTAGGGAGGTCAGATTCCAACAGCATCAGCAGTCCTTTGTCAGCCTCCTATCAGAGTTTTGCTCAAGTCCCTCAATTTCAGCAAGAAATTACCTGAAATCACAGAAAAACACACAAACTCATAGTAAAGTCCAGAAATGTGAATTTAACATAAAAACTAATGAAAACATCCCTAAAAATAGCTTGAACTTACTAAAAACTACCTAAAAACAATGCCAAAAAGCGTATAAATTATCCGCTCATCATTTATCTTATGCTCAATTGAGTGGTTTTTATCAACTCTTTACCCACTTATTCATATGATTTGCATGTTTTACATTCTCCTTCTTGATTTTGTGCTATGATTGAAAATATGCTTCTTTGGTCTTAATTTTGCTACGTTTAATCCTATCTTATTACCATTCGATGCCTTGATATGTGTATTAAGTGATTTTAGATATTACAGGACAAGAATGGATTAGAGGATGGAAAGAAAGCATACAAAAGTGGAAGGAATACAAGAATTTGAAGAAATTTCTAATTTTATTATTTATTTAATTGCTTTCAATTTTATTATCATGTCTCCTTTCTACTCCCTTCTCCCAACAATGAAGATGGTATGCATGTTGATAGAGTATATTTCCAACTTGACATGGGGGTTGATTAAAAGGAGACACTTGAGATGGAATGCTCAAGTGATTAGTTAAATTGGAAATTGTTTGCTAATTCTCTATTTACTAACGCTAGTCTTTCCTAAGGGAGAGGATTAGGATTTGTGAATAAGAGTTAGCTCAATCACTTGACTTTCCTTTATTTAGTAAGGGTTAGCTAGGTGAAAATAACAACCTTTTGATACTACACTTGAGAAAATTCCAACAAGGATAGAACTTCCAATTAATCATACTCCCGGTCAAGGCTTTTTAATTTAATTACATAAAATCTCTTTTAATTTCCATTGCTTTAATTTACAATCATATGCTTGTGCCCATTGCCCAAATTCCAAATTTTCCAGAAAACTCATAACCAATAATAAATCATACTTCCCTGCAATTCCTTGAGAAGAAGACCCGAGGTTTGAATACTTCGGTTATTTATTTTTATTGGGTCTGCTTAAGTGACAAACAAAACTTTTGTAAGAAAGGAATTCTTGTCGGTCTAGAAGCTATACTTACAACGGGGAATTTATTTGTGAAAATTCTAGATCGCGCGAGAGTTTCGTTCTTCAATTGACCCATATATTAATAATGTTGTTCATACCTTGGCCCAATTACAAGACCTAGATCCAAACATTACCTTGGGCTCGACATAGGTTCTGCCAGAAAGAAGTCGGGACGAAGATTAGTTGGCAGATAACACTCATTCAAATAAGTAACTGCCCCTAAAATCTCTCAACCCCCTTCTACGAATCAAAGCTTAACCTCCCTAAGATAAAGGGACGGTTATCCTCCTAAAACGACGGAACCACTCCAATGGTGGTTTTGGGTTCACCACTATAAGTACACTGACATCCTTCAGGTATCTCGAAGTTCCCATACTCTCTAAACTTGCTTAGACCCTTGCTGACTTAGACATCGGAGTGTCTTTGCAGGTTCCACCCCTCATTCTCTCTCATACATAAGTCGAAAGGAGGCTCCCAGGCACGAACCCGCTCGAAGGCTTCTTCCACTAGACAATTGGGCCAACTTAACAATTCTAGCCTATAAATCTCTGATTACCCACCGTAACATTGGCGCCGTTGCCGGGGACCCGAGAGATCAACATTCGATGGCAGACAATTCTCCTGAAGATGGTCACGCCACGACTGATTCAGAACAGGAAAATCTGAACACTGGAAATAATGACGTTGACATGACCTTCCACCAAGAGGCAGATGGCCAGCACAGAGAAGATACCTCTTTGTTAAGAAACCTAAAGGTAAACTCCTCTGAGGGACACAAATCAGAGAAATAAGGACCACCCCACGCGGCTGAACTCATGGGATTGGTCTACGGCCATCAAGAACGTCTGGAGCAGCTGGAACATGAGTTAGCGACAGCGAGAGGTAGAAAGGAACTTGAGGAATGAAATAGAGCGATGAAAAGAGTTAGAAGAAAAACTTTTAAAGTTAGAATCTTCCCTCAAAAGTTGGAGCTCTCACAATGACCAAAAAGATTCGCCCTTGGGAGGAGATGATCCGTTCAGTGAGGACATAATGAGAGCAAAGGTTCCGAAGAATTTTAAAAGTCTTTACATGGACCTCTATGACGGGACCACAGATCCGAAACACCATTTGAGAAACTTTAAAAGTCGGATGTATTTGGCCGACGCTTCTAATGCTACTCGCTGCAAAGCTTTCCCGACTACTTTGACAAAAGCAGCGATGAAATGGTTTGACGGTCTTCCCCCAAGGTCCGTAACTAGCTTCGACGACCTCTCACGCAAATTCCTGATGCGATTCTCCATCCAGAAGGATAAAGTAAAGCATGTACCAAGCCTCCTAGGCGTAAAGCAAGAGGCAAGAGAACCTTTAAGAGACTACATGGAAAGGTTCAATAAAGCATGCCTGGAGATCCAGGACCTGCCCACAGAAGCGGTAATAATGGGCCTAGTAAATAGACTCAGAGAAGGCTCTTTCTCCCAGTCCATCTCAAAAAGGCACCCGAACTCCTTGAGCGATGTACAAGAAAGAGCTGAGAAGTACATCAACGTGGAGGAAAATGCTAGACTGCGAGAGCCGAACTGGCGACCTGGGCATTCTAACTCTCGAACGAGAAAGAAAAAGAACCCAAGAAAAAAGAGGAGATCGACCTTGAAAGGCCGACGAGATATCACTCTTATACTCCTCTAAGAGTTTCCCTCGTTGATGTGTATCGGGAAATCTGCCATACTGAAAGACTACCACCCCCAGGCCCATCAAAAACAAAAAGGTGGGGGGGGGGAGTCGCGGCGACTACTGCGAGTACCATAAGATATATGGTCATTCAACAAATGATTGTTACGATCTTAAAAATGTGATAGAAAAGCTGGCAAGAGAAGGTCGGCTTGACAGATATCTCATGGAAAGGTTGGACAATCATGGAAAAAGAAAGCGAGATGACAGTGACCGAAGAGACCCACCACCACAGACCCCAGAGTGACATATACATATGATCTCGGGGGATTTGGGGGAGGGGGACGCACCAAATCATCTCGCAAAAGACACTTGAAGCGAGTCCACCAGGTCTGGAGCGAGTCTCCTGACCTTCCAACTATCTCATTCACCAAAGAGGATGCACAAGGGATCATCCCGGGACACGATGATCCCGTAGTGATAACTATGATCCTAGCCAACGCCGATCTTCATAGAACTCTGGTAGATCAGGAAAGCTCTGCCGACATCCTCTTCAAACCAACATTCGATAAATTAGGCTTGGAGGAGAAGGAGTTGAGAACATACCCTGACACTCTATATGGGCTAGGAGACAGGCTAATAAAGCCACTAGGATACATTCCCCTCCACACATCTTTTGGAAAAGGGGAAAAATCCAGGATTCTGTGCATCGACTTTATCGTCGTCGACGTAGGGTCAGCATATAATGCCTTAATAGGCAGAGCAACCCTAAATCGGCTTGGAGCAGTGGTGTCTACCCCTCATCTTTGCATGAAATTCCCGACACCCGAGGAAATAGAAACCATCAGGGGAGACTAGAAATTGGTAAGGAAATGCTACAATGAAAATCTGAACCTGAGAGGGAAGGGCAAGGAAGTGCACACCATCGAGCTCGGTGGGGTCAGAACTAAAGAAGAACTGCAGCCGCAACCATTGGGAAAAACTGAGGAAGTACAGGTCGGAGAAGAGGAAGGAAAAAACACCAACATAGGGGCTAGCCTAGAAGGAGACCTGAAGCAAAGGCTGATAAAGCTCCTACAAGAAAATTCTGACTTCTTTTTCTGGAAAGCTTCTGACATGCCAGGGATAGACCCTGAGCTCATGTCCCATAAGCTTTCAGTACACCCCGGAGCACGACCCGTACAACAGCGCAGAAGAAAGCTCGGACTAGAATGAGCTCAAGTGGTGGAAGAACAAGTACAAGCCCTCTTGGAAGCCGGGTTCATCAGAGAGGTCAAGTATCTGGCATGGCTGGCCAATGTAGTGCTTGTCAAAAAATAAAACGGCAAGTGGAGGATGTGCGTTGACTACACCGACCTGAATAAGGCATGTCTTAAAGACCCATATCCACTTCCCAGTATTGATACCTGTTCCGAGGTTTACCTGAAATTGTAGGTCGAACTCGGATGAGATCTTCTGTACTGGTCGGAGCTGTCGTGTCCAACTTGTTAGACTTGGTGATGGTGCTGATCCTTCGTCACCGGAGGGTGGTGGTACCTGCAAGGGACTTCGATGCTTAAGTTAGCAGGGGTATTAAACATGTTTTTAGTAGAATCAGAGTATGAGTTATACCTGAGTGCTTCAGTGTATTTATAATGGTGTGGAGTGACCTTTTCAGATAAGATAAGTTAGTTATCTTATCTTTATCTTATCTTATCTTTATAGGAACTGCTCTTATCTCTATAGGCTTGGGCTGCCTTTGGATTTGGGTCGTGCTCCTCTATTTGGGCCCTCTATTGGGCTTCCCTGGCAATTTGGCCAAGCTCTTTGAAAAGAGGTCGGGTAGTTCGACCTGAAGAGGGCAGTCGTCACATTGCTAAGCATCCCGGGTCGTACAGCATGACTCAGGGTATGAACAGTGCCCCTGCTCGAGCTCGGTCGTTCTTTTGAGGTCGAGTCTTAATTTTAGGACTTCGATCCTTCTCTAGTGAAGTCAAACTCGAGAATTTTTGTTGACTTAATCTTTGTAGAGTTTTCCTTAGAATGCGGAACGTTTCTTTTGCTTTTCTTTAAAAGTGCGCGCTTTTACATTATCGCTTTTAGCCTGGGGAACAGGCGAGGTTTTAATACCCTCATTAATTATTTTTAATTGCATCGTTTCTCTTAGCCTTTCCATTTTGAATTTTGATTCTACAGAAAAACGGTTTCTCTTCTCCGTAACTTCCCCTTTCTTTCTCCCTTTTTGTTTTTGCCTGAAGTTTGCAGTTTTCATTTTTTTCCTCGTGACGCTTGTTTCGGCAATTATTCTGTGCTTTTCTCTGTTTGTGAGAGGGCGACTTCCTGACTCCATTTCCTTCCTTCAATTTGAGGCTTTCAGTTTTTCCAGGTTGGTTCTTCTTTCCGATCTTTTACTTTTTTCGTTGTTTTGTATCCCATTTTGAGAAAGTTCTGATCTTTTACTTCTTAGGAAGCTTGAATCTTTCTTTGCTTGCTTTGTGTTTGATTGTTTCTGCAATGTGCGTCATTTTTGATAGTTGCCGCTCTTAGGGCTTTGGGTTTTTATTACTGCTCCCGATTGCGCTTTCTGATTTGAAATGAACTTGCTTGATTATGAGAAAGACTGCATTTTTTGACCATGTTCTACTTGGCATGCTTTTCCATTTGCTGATAGACTGTTGGGTGATGATGACGTTTTTATGACTGTCTTGTATTTTGAAGTGTTATGGTTAGAAGGAGGGTTTCTTCCGTTTGAGAGATGCTAGGATATAGACTTGAAAATTTTTCCTGTCTCCTTATTTTTCTGCTGCCTCCAAAGGATGCCCCTGGATCTTTTGGCATAAGTTCTGGGGTTTTCTTTTGTTTGCTATGCCTGAGTTTTCACTTATTTGCATGCTTTATGTTTGAGTTGTATCCATTTATGCCCGAGATGCTCTTCGTTGGCTTGCCTGAGGTGTTTGATTAGTATTTCGAGTAGTTTTAGTAATCCATCTTTTCTTTGATTGTAGGACTAGTTGGTCATGTCTTCTCGCAAAAATATTATAGAGACATCTTCTAAAGTTCCCGAGGGGATGTCCGATTGGTTGGACTCCCTTGTCTTAATGTGTGTTTCTATTGTGGATGCTGAGTTTTGTGTAGAGCTGAGAAAACATCATAGGGTTTGTGGTAGCGGTGCCCAGGAGAGGGATTATGAGCTTGTAGCGCCTGATTCTGACGAGAGGGTTTGCTTTTCCACTTCGGTCGAGGGGGAGCGTCCTTTCTTCTACGCATATGAATATTTTTTCAGCCAATTGAACATTACTTTTCCTTTTACTGCTTTTGAGACCGACTTGTTGTGGTCGTGTAACATTGCCCCATCCCAGCTTCACCCGAATTCCTGGGGTTTTATCAAGATCTTTCAGTTGCTTTGTCATGAATTAGGCGTCAAACCTTCTCGACTCTTTTTCTTTATCTCTTCGTTTTGGCCAAGCCTGAGGCTTCTTCCAAAAAAAAGTTTCTTGGGTTTCTTTTAGATCTGCTCAGGGCCATAAAGTTTTTGCCATGTATGACGAGTCCTTTAAGGACTTTAAGAACTATTTCTTTAAGGTTCGAGCTGTTGAGGGGGCCTGCCCCTTTTTCTTGATGAAAATTATGAGCCTGCTTTTCCTCTGGAGTGGCAGAAGAATGTGACAGTATCTCGTTATACATGGGAGATGCTTGACGAGGTTGAGCGGGCTTTTGTGGCTGTTTTAGAGGACATATGGGGGAACCCCCCCATCTTGACACCAAAAAGTTTCTAGGGGATCCGTCTCTGGTCCGAACTGTGTTGGGTACTGTCTGACTTGTTTTTATTCTTTGTTTCTTAGCTTTGCTTGCTCTTATTTTGTGATTGTAACCCTTTACTATGGTTAATTCTATTTTTTAGAGATGTCAAAAATAATGACTCCATGAAGGCCTTCAAAAAAGCGAGGAAGGCTGCTGCTGCTCAAAGCATATCGGCCAAGGCGGCAGGAGAGGGGTCTTCTCAAGTTCAGGTGAAGCCGCTCGTGCCGAGTTCACCCGGGCCAAGGAGGGTGATCCCTACTCCTCGGGTTCGTCTGGCTGACCCTCCCCAAACTTCAGCTGTTGCCTCTGGCTCTCCTCCTCCAAAAAAGCAAAAAACATCTGAGCCCTTTAACCTTGATGCCCTTGATTTTGATGCCGTCAAGTTTGTTGACAACCAAATTGCCCCCTATGGAGGCCTTTCAATGGATGATGTGTCCATTCTTCATCACCTGGAGTTCATAACTAGAAGCAGTGTGAAGATGGCTCATATGGGTGCGACTCTTTTTCGAACTGCTCAGGATATCCCGGTTCATGCTACAAAGTCTTTTATGATGGAGGCTAAGTCGGAGTTTGATAGGATAAAAGGTTTGAAGTAGGAGCTGGAGGTAAAGTTGGGGAAGGTGGAGAAGGAGTTGGAGGGTAAAAAGGCTAGCTCTGTGGCTTTGGCGGCTTCTGTGAAGCTGGCTGAAGACACGGCGTTGAAGCATAAGGAGAGCTATGTTTCGGCCTACCGAGAAGTGGTGCGTCTTAGGGGTGACTTGGAGACTGCCTGAGATGATTATACCAAGCTTCATGGTCACCTCGTGGGTAGTGTGACTGTGGCTTATGAGAACCTAAAGGATCAGGTTTGGGTCCTTGCACCTGAGCTTGACCTCACTCTCTTCAGCCTTGACAATGTTGTGAGGGACGGTAAGATTGTCCCCGACGACCCTGACGATGATGATGTTGAATCTCTTCCTGTACCTGCCGCCAAGGCTTCTGTTGTGCCGACTTCTTAAGCTCCTTTAGCCGGAATTGAGCCAGAATCTGACTACCAGATCCTGAACCGGGAGGATGGGACAGTGGATGCTGTGCTTCTCCAAACTCGTCCTCCTTCGCCCCGTGTTGAGGCAGCTACTGGAAAACCTCTAGATCCTCTTTAGTTATTCCTGATATGTTTGCGTATGACCCTGCCTGTGGGCTTTTGATCTTTTGTTTTTGTAAATGGTATTTGTTGACTGTTGACACTCTCTTAGTTGCTTGTTTAGCAACTTTGTTTTGAAAAACAAAGTAGTTTCCAGGCTTTTTGGGCTGACTTTGGTGGCCTCTGAAGCTCGTTATTATTATAACTCTGTGTTTTTATATCTGTCTGCACTTGTCTTGGTACTGTTGTAGGCTTTTGGAGTGTTGGAGCTTGGTCTGACCAGATTGGCTTGATTCCAGGTCGATTTTTGCCAAAGTTCTTGTTTGTAACCCTCTTGTTTGGACCTTTTTTAGGTCTCTTTCAGGGGTTACTTTGTAGCTTTATGTTTTGGGCCGACTTCATTATGTCGGACCCTTTTGAGTCACTTTGTAACCCTCTTTTTTGGACCTTGTTCAAGTCTCTTTCAGGGGTTATTTTGTAGCTTTATGTTTCTGAGTCACTTTATAACCCTCTTTTTTGGACCTTGTTCAGGTCTCTTTCAGGGGTTACTTTGTAGCTTTATGTTTTGGGCCGACTTCATCATGTCGGGCCTGATAAACCACTATTTTATGGTTTATCTTTTATTTAATTGAGTGGATTTTATCAATCTTTCATACACTTATTCATACCATTCGCATGTTTTACATTCTCCTTCCTGATTTTGTGCTATGATTGAAAACATGCTTCTTTGGTCTTAATTTTGCTATGTTTAATCATCTCTTATTACCATTCAATGCCTTGATATATGTGTTAAGTGATTTCAGAGATTACAGGGCAGGAATAGCTTAGAGGATGGAAAGGAAGCATGCAAAACTGGAAGGAATACAAGGAACTGAAGGAACTGCTAAAGTTGTCCAGCCTGACCTCTTGGTATTAAATCGACCATAACTTGAACTACAGAGGTCCAAATGACACGGTTCTAGTTGCGTTGGAAAGCTAAAATCCGGGGCTTCGCAACGATATATAATTTTCTATAGCTGCCCCGAAGTTAGGTGATGCAAACGCGTGGATGACGCGCCCGCATCGCATCTGTGAATTTCAATCCACGCAAACGCGTGGACGACGCCTCCGCGTCACTTTGCCGCGACCTGTACGAACCAGCAGCAATTTCTGGATTGTTTTTGACCCAGTTCTCGGTCCAGAAAATACAGATTAGAGGCTATAAAGTAGGGGAATGCATCCACACATCATAGAACATCAGACGACTCATAATTCACTTTTCATAATTTAGATGTAGTTTTTAGAGAGAGAGAGAAAGGCTCTCTCCTCTCTCTTAGGATTTAGGAGTAGGATTTCTATTAGGATTAGGATTTATTTTTTCTTCATCACAGGTTCAATGTTTCTTTACTTCAATTTCTCTTCTACTTTTACTCATTCTATTATTTTATTTTAGTTTGCCAAATTGGCTTATGAACCTTTCATGTTAGGATTTTCTTAACTAATGCAATTTGAGGTATTTTTATATATATGATTTTTATTTAGCTTTCTACATTCTTGGTTCTGGTTGATTAATTAGTAACTCTTAAGTTGTCAAACTCATCATAATTGATAATTGATATCTTTGCTGATTGATTTAGATTCCTATAACTAGGACTTCAGGAGTTGAATTGATTTGTCCACTTGAGTGACCTTCATAGTTAGAGGTTGACTTAGTGGGAGCAAAAATATAATTCTCATCACCATTGATAAGGATAACTAGGATAGGACTTCCAGTTTTCATACCTTGCCAAGAGATTTTCTAATTATTAATTCATTTTTCTTATCAATTAAATTATTTGTTCAAACCTTTTCAAAACCCCGAAATATACCTTTGCATAACCAATAATAAATCATACTTCCCTGCAATTTCTTGAAAAGATGACCCGAGATTTAAATACTTCGGTTATCAATTCCAAAGGGGTTTGTTACTTGTGACAACCAAAACGTTTGCACGAGAGGATTTTCTGTTGGTTTAGAAGCTATACTTACAACGCGACTACATTTGTGAATTTCTTTACCGACACGAAAGCCGATCGTTAAAATGGCGCCGTTGCAGGGGAATTGCAAACGTGTGCCTTATTATTGGTTATTGTAAATATTTTTCAAAAAAAATTCAGATTTTAAAATTTTTATCTTATCTTATCTTATTTTTCAAAAAATCAAATTTTTTTTCAAAAATCATATCTTTTTCAAAAGCTTATCTTTTTCAAAATCTTATCTTATCTTTTTTTTTTCAAAAATCATATCTTTTTTAAAATATTTTCTTTTTGTTAGTTTTTTTTTATTTTCTCCTACTACTATGAACTCTCACCCCTCTGGCTTCAAGTTTGATTCCAATGTTGTTGTTAGGAATGGAAACTATAATGAGAACATGCATCAAGGTTGGAAGAATCAAAGATGGGAGGAGACACAAGGATTTAATCAACCCTCATGGCAAAAACCATCTCCAATGGACTATCAACAACCGTTTTGTGATGCATATCAAGGCAATGGCTATGGTGAGCGCTCTTTTGATTATCAACAACCACCACCATTTGCCTATGAACCCCCCTCATCAACATGACTTTGGACCACCATACTCACAAGCTCCTTTCCGCCATTCACCCCTATATGACTCTAATCCTTATCCACCACACCAACCACCATATGAACCATACCCAGAACCACCACCTCAATATTCACCATCTCCATATCCTTATAAAAAAGAACCACCTCCGTATTATGAATCTGTTTCCCAAAATAATGAACCCTCCTATCCACCCTAAACCTCCATGGAGAATACACTTACTTCTCTCACTAGACTCACCTCTACACTCCAAAATCTTATATCCCGTATGGACAAACCCTCCACCTCCAATGTTTAACCCTCAAGCTCCAGTGCACTTCCATCTCAACCACAGAATGATCTCTCCATCCCATCACCACCATCCATGGAAGAGCACCCACATCTATCAATCCATGAGTAACACGATCCCAATGATGCTATTGACATGGAACAAAAGAGAAGGGATCATCTTTGCGAATCCATACTTCATAAGGAGTTAGAGGAGGCACTAAAGGTGAAGGTAGAAGAGACCTTTGCAGATGAAGGAGTAGTTGAAGGGAGTTATCATAGAAAAGAAGCCATCTAGGAGGAATATGATTTCATACTTAAACACCTGGATCAAGCGATAAATCGATTACCTTTTCGATGTTCGGACATTCAAGGAACCCCCATGGCTTCATATGCAGAATCTAATGAAGAACGTAGCATGAAGGAGACATTAGAAACTCCAGTGGACAATAAGGAGCATGACTTTGTATTGGAACAAGTGGAGGAAGCCGGAATTATTGAAGAAGAAGAAGTGGTTAAAGACTTAGAAGATGCTGAACCTCCATGGGAAAGTCAAGTTATAGAGCATCCTTCAAAGACGTTTGAAACTGATGTTGAGGAAAGTGTACAACCTCCAAGGCATCTCATGATTGAAGACTTTGAAAGGGATGGTCAAGAGTTGGATTCGATCATTGATGAATTCTTATCTACATTTGTGTCCTCTCCCATTGGACTTGACATGGAGATGAAAGAAGAAGAAGCACAACCTCCCATTCCCTTGGTGAACAATGAAGTAGAGATTGAATTGGAAGAAATCCACCAAGAAGAAAAGGTTGATATTGAAAGAGATTGCAAAGAGGTGGAAGTTGTCAAAGAAAAGCACAAGGGAGTGGAGCTTGCAAGATCATTAGAAGCACCTCTCCCAAGGCCATTACCGTCCAACACAACATTCAAGGGGGTAAAATTCCTATCCTTATCGTTTACTTTCCCACTTGAATATGGGCTACTGGAGACGGATGGTCAACTTAGAGCTCTTTGTGGCATTAAGAGTAAGATGAAAATGATCAGTGGTAAGAATTGTCCTGCAAGGTTCATTATGGTTGGAAGCTTTAAGTTTAAATGCAAAGGTTGGTATAGAGCTCAATTGAATGGGTCTAGGAAGTTATTTGGATGCTTCAATGAGAATTCTAAAGCTGAACCACCCAGATGGAATCATGATAATCAATTTGAAGACGGGTGTAGACACAAGATTTGGGATCCCGGAGGATTTTGGATTTGCAAACATTGGTGGAGATTCCTGGATGAATTCAAGCACAAGCCACAATAACAGGGAGCTCACCAAATGTCCAACTTAAGGACTTTAACTAAAAGTGTTGGGTGGGAGACAACCCACCATGGTATGATCGTTCTTTTTCCTCCTCATAGTTTTCTTTTTCAATCACTCTTCTCAGTCCTAGTGCATATAGTTTGCATCTGCATTTGCATCTTTTATAAAAAAAGAAGAAGAAATCACACGCGACGCGCCAGCGTCGCCGACGCGTCCGCGTCACCAGTGCATTGGGAAGAAAAGAAATTTAACAGAGAGTCATGCGAAAGTGTGGCTGGAGGCGTGCCTTAGGCCCCAATATGCCCATGCGACCGCGTCACTGATGCGTCTGCGTCATGTGGGAAAAATGCCTCCCACGCGTCCGCGTCACCCACGCGAACGCGTGCCTCAAAATCGACGTACAAAGGGGTGTATGGCCGAAAGTTTGAGCTGGAATTGGGCTGGCCTCGTGCTAGTAGCACAAGCCCTACCACGCGAACGCATGCCCCACGCGTCCGTGCCGTTCTTTAAAACAAGGCCAACCACGCGATCGCGTCCACCACGCGATCGCGTCACCCAAAGTTTTGGCAAATTAAGTTTTTCACCAGAGAGTTGCGCGGCTGCGAGGCTGCACTCGCGCTGAAGGCACGAATCACTTCACGCGAACACGTGACCCACGCGTTCGCGTCACTTCATCAAAGCGTTATCCACGCGACCGCGTGCCCCACGCGCTCGCATCGCCTGCGCCGCACAGCTTATCCAAATCAGCCAAATATCTTATCTTTTCTTCCCCAAAGCTAAATCTTTTCTTTCCCTTCTTATTTCTTTCTTCCTTCCTTTCTTTTTCTTTCTTTTTTCTTTTAATTGGTGTTGGAAATTTATTTGGGTCATTATTTTCCATATTTTGCTTGTGGATTATTAAAAAGAACTGTTTGACAATTATATATTATTTTTATAGGGTTGCTTGCATGTTCAATTTAATACTTTCAATACCTTATTTACCATGCATGCTATGTATTTGTGAAAATGCCCGTATGGCATTGTGCACTATTTTTTTTATTCTACTACTCTAAATGCTTGCTTTTCACAAAATCCCTTTTATATTTTATTAGTTAAATATAATTGTTATTACAAACATATTGTTAGTTTGAAAGACTTGGTAATCTAACTTAGACATTGAATGCTTGATCTATGCTACTCATGCTTTTGCCAGCATGCCAATAAACATCTTGCATTTAATTGTCATCACATGCACTTGCTATATTTCCATTGATGACTTTTCACATGTAGTCATGACCATGTGTTAACATCTTTCTTCTTTACTGTGCATTGATTACTACCTTTCCCATCCTCTTCCTTGCTCGAACCCCTAGCTTTACATGTTACTTTCTTTTTTCCTTTTCAGGATGGCCACCAAGAAAGGTAAAGAGAAAGCTACTCCCAAACCACCAGCAAGGAAAGGAACAAAAAGAGCACCAGCTGAGGAACCACAACCCCCATCCACTTGCACATCTTAGCATGCACCGAGGACGGTGCAATCTTTAAGTGTGGGGAGGTCGATACCGACTTCCAGGGGTTAGTTACCTAACTATAGTACCTTCTTAGGTTGCAGGCGTGTCATGACCAAGGAAGCTCTCGTCCATCGAGTTCGGACAATCTGTAGTAGCCCTTTCCAAGTACTTCTATGACTCGGTAGGGTCCTTTCCAGTTTGCTACTGATGAGCGGATATTTTATACGCCTTTTGGGGGTAATTTCATGTAGTTTTTAGTATGTTTTAGTTAGTTTTTAGTATATTTTTATTAGTTTTTAGGCAAAATTCATATTTCTGGACTTTACTATGAGTTTGTGTGTTTTTTGTGATTTTAGGTATTTTCTGGCTGAAATTGAGGGAGCTGAGCAAAAATCTGATTCAGGCTGAAAAAGGATTGCTGATGTTGTTGGATTCTGACCTCCCTGCACTAGGAATGGATTTTTTGGAGCTAGAAGAGTCCAATTTGCGCGCTCTCAATTGGGTTGGAAAGTAGATATCCAGGGCTTTCCAACAATATATGATAGTCCATACTTTGCTTCAAGATAAACAATGTAAACTGGTGTTTAACGCCAGTTCCATGTTCCATTCTGACGTTAAACGCCAGAAACAAGTTACAAGTTGGAGTTAATCGCCCAAAATAGGTTACAACCTGGCGTTTAACTCCAGAAACAGCCCAGGAATGTGAAAAGCTCAAGTCTCAGCCCCAGCACACACCATGTGGGCCCCGAAAGTGGATTTCTGCACTATCTATCTTAGTTTACTCATTTTCTGTAAACCTAGGTTACTAGTTTAGTATTTAAATAACTTTTAGAGATTTATTATGTATCTTATGACATTTTTAGATCTAAACTTTGTACTCTTTGACGGCATGAGTCTCTAAACTCTATTGTTGGGGGTGAGGAGCTCTGCTGTGTCTCGATGGATTAATGCAATTATTTCTGTTTTCTATTCAAACACGCTTGTTTCTATCTAAGATATTCATTCGCACTTCAATATGATAAATGTGATGATCCGTGACACTCATCACCATTCTCAACCTAGAAACACGTGCCTGACAACCACCTCCGTTCTATATTAGATTGAATGAGTATCTCTTGGAGTTTTTAATTAGAGTCTTCGTGGTATAAGCTAGAATCCATTGGCAGCATTCTTGAGAATCCAGAAAGTCTAAACCTTGTCTTTGGTATTCCGAGTAGTATTCAGGGATTGAATGACTGTGACGAGCTTCAAACTTACAAGGGTTGGGCGTAGTGACAGACGCAAAAGGATCAATGGATCCTATTCTAGCATGAGTGAGAATTGACAGATGATTAGCCGTGCGGTGACAGCGCACCTGGACCATTTTCACTGAGAGGACGGATGGTAGCCATTGACAACGGTGATCCACCAACACACAGCTTTCCATAGGAGGAACCTTGCATGCGTGAAGAAGAAGACCGGGGGAAAGCAGAGATTCAAAAGACAAAGCATCTTCAAAACTCCAACATATTCTCCATTACTGCATAACAAGTATTATTTAATCCATGCTCTCTTGTTCATTTGCAAGTCAACTGGTAATTATAATTGATATCCTGACTAAGAGTTACAAGATAACCATAGCTTGCTTCAAGCCAACAATCTCCGTGGGATCGATCCTTGCTCACGTAAGGTATTACTTGGTGATGCTAGGGCATCTTGGCCAGTTTCACTGACCTTTTCTTTACTGTTTTTAAGGTAGTTTCATGCATTTCCTTAGGAAATAAGCTAGTTTTGGGTAGATATTCACTTACACCTTGATTCAAGCATACATTGTGCATGTTACATGATTTCATGAGGATTTTGCATAAATTTAGTGACAAATTGTATGTTACATTACCCATGACTCGGACTAGAACTTTGATGCACTCTATTGCTTGATTTCAGGACCAAAGGAAGCAAAGAGGAACCACTTAGCAGTCACGTTAATCTAATTAACGTGACCACTAACGTGGAATGGGAGGTAACTTGCAAAGTTAATGAGAAAAGTGATTGCCAATAACGCTCTCGAAGCCATCATTGCCCACATTAAGAGTCACGTTAACTAAGTTAATGTGAACTCTAACGTGAAGAAGGGACTTTGAGCCAACGTTAGTGACACTTAACATTATCACTAACGTTGGCCAATGATCATAAGTGGCCACGTTAGAGTCCACGTTAACTTGGTTAACGTGGCCTCTAACGTTAACAAGGGGAAGGAAGCCAACGCTAGTGACATTCAACATTGTCACTAACGTTGGCCTAAGGTGCAATGTACCACGTTAACTTCCACGTTAACTTGGTTAACGTGGGAGCTAACAATGAGGAATGAAGAATGAGCCAACGTTAGTGACACTCAACATTGTCACTAACATTGGGATGGCTAAGAATGGCCACGTTAGAAGAACCCCAAGGAGCCACGTTAACTTCCACGTTAACTTAGTTAACGTGGAAAGCTAACGTTGATGAGTGAAAGATGAGCCAACATTAGTGACACTCAACATTGTCACTAACGTTGGGGATGGCTAAGAATGGCCACGTTAGAAGCCACGTTAACCTAGTTAACGTGGACTCTAACATGAGACATAGGGGTACATTGGAACGTTAGTGACAATGTTAAGTGTCACTAACGTTCTCGAAGGTTGGCAAGGCGACGTTAGAAGCCACGTTAACCTAGTTAACGTGGGCTCTAACGTGAGGCAAAGGGGTACATTGGAACATTAGTGACAATGTTGAGTGTCACTAACGTTCTCGAACTCATACTTTCACTAAAACGTTAACACCCCTAACGTCCTGAGCTAAAGTCTCTGCCCACTTCACACTTCCTCTCTGCAAGTAAAACCAAGCCCAAATGAAGAAGAGAACGGCTTCAAACTCAAGATCCAAAGGCCCAAGACTTGAAGAGCCAACTAGAAGCTGAGAAGAGTAGTATATATAGGAGTAGCTTTGAATTATTTAGGAGTTCTGGAGGTTGAAAAAAGGAGAACTACTCTTTGTATTTTACTCTGCTCTTCTAGTTCCATGATGTATTCTCCATCTTTGTTTTCATTTTCTAGAGCTATGAACAACTAAACCCCTTTCATTGGGTTAGGGAGCTCTGTTGTAAGTTGATGGATCAATACTAGTTTTCATTATTCTTCTTCTATCTTTTCTCTTGATTTTACTTGAAAGCTTTCGATCTTCATCCCATTTGGTAGTTATCTTGGAAAAGAAGCTATTCAAACTTGGATCTCTTCTGAGCCTTGAAAGAGGAATGAAGAGATCAAGTTAGAAATGCTTTCTCATGCTGGACCAAATTAGGTTTGGATGGATATGTGACTATAATCCTCTCAATACTTGATTTTGGAAATGCATGTGGTATAATCAGTGACCACACTTCATCTTTTCTCATGAGCAATTGACCAAGGAATTGGCTATTGATCAAGATTTGAGAGATTGAATTGCAAGAAGTTGTAATTCAATCAATTAAGATTGCCAAGGAGATCAATGAGTGCTTTGATTGAGGAAGAGATGAAAATGAACTTGATCCGGAGAATTGCAACATCTCCTGCGCCCAATGAACTCCCCAATTCTGATCTCACCCATTCTCTTTAATTTCTGCGTTTACTTTCATGAGCAAACACCCCATTCCCATTTACAATTCTACAATTTACTTTCAGTCATTTACTTTCAGCCCTTTAATTCTAGCATTTACTTTTTCTGTTATTTACATTCCCGCCATTTTATTTTCTACAAATCTCAACCCAAATTCTGAATTCTCTCAACTAGAACATTCTTCTAATTAAAGTTGCTTGATCAATCAATCCCTGTGGGATTCGACCTCACTCTATTGTGAGTTTTTACTTGACGACAAATTCGGTACACTTGCCGAAGGAAATTTGTTGAGAGACAGTTTCCACCTGCATCACTTGGACGACCCAGTGCCCTTGCTGGTTAGTGGTACGAATTGTGAAAAGTGCGATTTACAATTTCGTGCACCAAGTTTTTGGCGCCGTTGCTGGGGATTGTTCGAGTTTGAACAACTGATGGTTTATCTTGTTACTTAGATTAGGAAAAATTTGTCTTTTTGGTTTAGAGTCACTAGAATTGCATATTTTATTATTCCTTTTAAAAAAATCTTTCAAAAATATTATTTTTCTTTATTAATTTTTAATTTTTTCTTGGAGTCTTTTGTTTGAGTTTAGTTTCATATCTTAAGTTTGGTGTCAATTGCATGTTTTTGTTTTCCTTTAAAAATACCTTTTCAAAACACGTTAAATTTATAGCTCAGTTGGTTAGAGCGTTGTGCTTGTGTTCTTGGTAATTGGGTATCTTCCTTTTAAAACTTTTCAAAAATAATTTTTCTTTGATTAAATCTTGTGCCAAACTTTAAGTTTGGTGTTCTCTTGTTAATTTTTCTTTAATTTTTGAAAATTTTATTGTGGTTTTCTAAAAATTTTAATTTTGGTGTTCTCTTGTTAATTTTTCTTTAATTTTCGAAAATTTTATTGTGGTTTTCTAAAAATTTTAAGTTTGGTGTTCTATCTTCATATGTTCTTGATGTTCTTGTGAGTCTTCAAAGTGTTCTTGAGACTTCTTTGTGTTTTAATCTTAAAATTTTTAAGTTTGGTGTTCCTTGGTGTTTTTCCTCCAAAATTTTCGAGAACAAGGAGCATTAGATCTAAAAATTTTAAATCTTGTGTCTTTTGTGTGTTTTTCTTTTTCATCATAAAATTCAAAAATAAAAAATATTTTTTCTAACTATTTTTAAGCAAATATTTCGAATTTTTTTCATAAAAATTCAGATTTCAATTTGAAAATTTTATCTTATCATATCTTAGTTGTCAAGTTTTTTTTTAAAAAAATCATATCTTTTTCAAATCATATCCTTTTTAAAATTTTTAAAAATCATATCTTTTTCAAAATATCTTAACCACTTTCTCTCTCCTCACTTTTTAAAAAATCTTCATAAAATATTTTCAAATCTTTTTTTATTTTTATTTTATTTTATTTTATTATTTCAAAAAAAAATT
>NC_029772.3:23076835-23077111 GCF_000817695.3 Arachis duranensis | reverse complement strand
TTTGTGTTTGATTTTCTAAAAATTTTAAGTTTGGTGTCATTTTGTTATTTTTCTCTTTCCTCATTTCAAAAATCAAATCTTCTTCATAAAAATTTTTCAATCATATCTTTCTAATTGCTAATCTCAAAATCTTTTTAATTAACTAATTGATTCAGTTTTCAATTTGCTTTGATCTTATTTTCTTTTAATTTTTGAAATTTTTATTTTATTTTCCTTTTGTTTTTATTTTATTTTTCGGTTAATTCAAAAAAAAAAAAAAATAAAATATAATTATAT
>NC_029772.3:23075111-23076653 GCF_000817695.3 Arachis duranensis | reverse complement strand
GCAAGCAGCTTTGAGCTAAATCCTCAACTCATTATCATAGTGCAGCAAAATTGCCAGTATTCCGGTCTTCCTCAGGAAGAGCCTACTGAGTTTCTGGCACAGTTCTTACAAATTGCTGACACAGTACGTGATAAAGAGGTGGATCGGGATGTCTACAGACTATTGCTGTTTCCATTTGCTGTAAAAGATCAAGCTAAGAGGTGGTTGAATAACCAACCTACAGCAAGCATAAAGACATAGAAACAGTTCTCAGACAAATTCCTTAATCACTTTTACCTTCCAAAGAGGATGACACAGTTAAGGCTGGACATCCAAGGCTTTAAACAAGAGGATAATGAATCCCTTTATAATGCCTGGGAGAGGTATAGAGGTATGCTAAGAAAATGCCCCTCTGAAATGTTTTCAGAGTGGGTACAGTTAGACATCTTCTACTATGGGCTTACAGAAAAAGCTCAGATGTCTTTAGACCACTCAGCTGGTGGATCTATACACATGAGGAAGACAATTGAAGAGGCTCAAGAGCTTATAGAAACTGTTGCTAGAAACCAATATTTGTACTCTAACAATGAGTTCTCTCCAAAAGAGGAAGTCATGACAGTAGTCACTGATCCTAATCCTCAAGAACAGATGATTGAGCTTAATCAACAAATGCTCCTGATGACAGAACAGTTAGCAGAATTTAAAGAAATGCTCCATGAAACTAAAGTTGCTAACAAGAACATAAAACTGCAATTGAATCAAACAAAACAGCAGATATCTAAACAGATAACAGGAGAGTATCAAGCAGTTCAACTGAGGAGTGGAAAGACACTGAACAACACCACTCAAAAGAGCAAAAAGTCAAATAAGGAACAATTGACAGAGGACAACCAAGCCACTGTTCAAAATCCCTCTGAGGACAGTAAGAGCCCAGAGAGGAACACTTTTGGCGTTCAAACGCCAGAAAGGGAAGGAAAGCTGGCGTTAAACGCCCATTCCTTGCCCAGTTCTGGCGTTCAAACGCCAGAAAAGAGGGAAAAGTTGGCGTTAAACGCCCATTTTCCACCCAATCCTGGCGTTCAGACGCCAAGGGAGGATCAGACACCTGAGAGTGCTGACAGTAATTCCCCTAACAAGGCTTCTTTAACCACTTCTGTAAGGACTAAACCTGCAGCATCTAAGGTTGAAGAATATAAAGCCAAGATGCCTTATCCTCAGAAACTCCGCCAAGCGGAGCAGGATAAGCAATTTGCCCGCTTTGCAGACTATCTAAGGACTCTTGAAATAAAGATTCCGTTTGCAGAGGCACTTGAGCAAATACCTTATTATGCTAAGTTCATGAAAGAGATCTTAAGTCATAAGAAGGATTGGAGAGAAATTAAAAAAGTGTTTCTCACTGAAGAATGCAGTGCAGTCATATTAAAAAGCTTACCAAAAAAGCTTCAAGATCCAGGAAGCTTTATGATACCATGCACATTAGAAGGTGCTTGCACTAAGACAGCTCTATGTGATCTTGGAGCAAGCATCAATCTAATACCTGCATCCACTATCAGAAAGCTTGGG
>NC_029772.3:23071346-23071700 GCF_000817695.3 Arachis duranensis | reverse complement strand
ATTCTCAGTAAAGGTCCAGCTAAAGACAGTAAAGAAGCACTTGCTGGGAGGCAACCCAGTCATTAGCAAGTTATATGTTTTATTTTTACAAAGGCAAGTATCAAAAATGAAGGAATTCACAGAGTTACAGAAGGATTCAGCGCAAAAAGCAGAGAAAAAGAGCTTACTGGCGAAAAAACGCCAGTAAGGGGCATTTTGGGCGTTAAACGCCAGAATGGGCACCATTCTGGGCGTTTAACACCAGTAAAGGTGCCATTTTGGGCGTTAAACGCCAGAATGGGCACCATTCTGGGCGTTTAACGCTAGGATGGCACAAGAGGGAAGATTTTGTTTTTAATGCAAATTTTTTTCAAG
>NC_029772.3:23056611-23070495 GCF_000817695.3 Arachis duranensis | reverse complement strand
AGATAAAGGGTTGGATCAAGTTCTAGAGGACATATGCCTCCCTGGAACTAAGTGGATAACCAATTCAAAGGGTGTCCCAAACCAACTCAAGAGGGGAGACCTCAAACCAATTGCAAGAGGTTGGCTAGACTTTATTGGGCGTTCCATATTGCCCACTAGCAACCGTTCTGAGGTCACCATCAAGAGAGCAGTGATGATTCATTGCATTATGCTTGGAAAAGAGGTGGAGGTTCATCATGTGATTGCTTGTGAGATCTACACAATTGCAAATAAGAATTCCACTGAAGCCAAATTGGCTTACCCAAGCTTGATCTCCTTGCTCTGTAAAGAGGTTGGGGTAAAGATGGGAGTAGATGAATTCATACCCATTGAACATCCAATCACCAAGAAGTCAATGGAAGGACAAATGCAAGACAACTCTATCAAGAGGAGGGCGCAGGAATTCCTCCCTGAATTCCCATAAATTGACTACTGGACCAGCCTAGAAGCATCTATCACCAAGTTACAGGAAACTATGGAGCAACTGAAGGAAGAACAACAGAATCAGAACTGCATGCTCTGCAAATTGCTGAAGGAACAAGAGAAGCAGGGGCGTGAGCTTCAAGAACTGAAACGCCAAAAGTTCTCCCCTCAATTTGAGGGAGCATCCACTTCTCAAAATCAAGGTTGTTGAGTTCTAACTCTGTGAAAACCTCTATCATTAGGAGCCTATTTAAATTTTTTTTTGTTTTCTATTTTCTATTTTTTTAGTCTCATCTTATATCTATTTTTGAGTCTTGTTCTTAATTCATAATTAATAAAATTTAAAGTTTATGCCTTAAAGCTATGAATGCCCTATGAATCCATCACCTCTCTTAAATGAAAAATGCTTTAATCACAAAAGAACAAGAAGTACAGGATTTCGAATTCATCTTTGAAACTAGTGAATTAGTTTGATGTGGTGACAATGCTTTTTGTTTTCTGAATGAATGCTTGAACAGTGCATATGTCTTTTGAATTTGTTGTTTTGAGAATGTTAAAATTGTTGGCTCTTGAAATAATGAGGGAAAAAGAGAACTGTTATTGAGGATCTGAAAAATCATCAGATTGATTCTTGAAGCAAGAAAAAGCAGTGATTAAAAAAAAACGAAAAAAAAAGGAGAAGAAATAGAAGAAAAAGAAAGAAATAAAGTTGTGATCCAAGGCAAAAAGAGTGTGCTTAAGAACCCTGGACACCTCTAATTGGGGACTCTAGCAAAGCTGGGTCATAATCTGAAAAGGTTCACCCAAGTATGTGTCTGTGGCATGTATGTATCCGGTGGTAATACTGGAAGACAAAGTGCTTTGGGCCACAGCCAAGACTCATACACTAGCTATGCTCAAGAATCATTATACTTAACTAGGAGAATCAAGAACACTATCTGAGTTCTGAGTTCCTATAGATGCCAATCATTCTGAACTTCAAAGGATAAAGTGAGATGCCAAAACTGTTCGGAAGCAAAAAGCTACTAGTCCCGCTCATCTAATTGGAGCTTAGTTTCTTTGATATTTTGGAGTCTATAGTATATTCTCTTCTTTTTATCTTATTTGATTTTCAGTTGCTTGGGGACAAGCAACAATTTAAGTTTAGTGTTGTGATGAGCGGATACTTTATACGCTTTTTGGCATTGTTTTTAGTATGTTTTTAGTATAATCTAGTTAGTTTTTAGTATATTTTTATTAGTTTTTAGTTAAAATTCATTTTTCTGGACTTTACTATGAGTTTGTGTGTTTTTCTGTGATTTCAGGTATTTTCTGGCTGAAATTGAGGGTCCTGAGCAAAAATCTAATTGAGAGGCTGAAAAGGACTACAGATGCTGTTGGATTCTGACCTCCCTGCACTCGACGTGGATTTTCTGGAGCTATAGAAGCCCAATTGGCGCGCTCTCAACGGCATTGGAAAGTAGGCATCCTGGGCTTTCCAGCAATGTATAATAGTTTATACTTTGCCCGAGATTTGATGGCCCAAACCGGCGTGGCAAATCAGCCTCAGAAATTCCAGCGTTTAACGCTGGAACTGGCATAAAAATTGGAGTTAAACGCCCAAACTGGCATGAAAGCTGGCGTTTAACTCCAGAATTAGTCTCTACACATGAAAGCTTCAATGATCAGCCCAAGCACACACTAAGTGGACCCCGGAAGTGGATTTTTACGTTATTTACTCATTTCTGTATACCCTAGGTTACTAGTTCACTATTAATAGGATCTTTTGACATTGTATCTGTACCTCAGAATCTTCGTGGTATAAGCTAGAACTGATGGCGGCATTCAAGAGAATCCGGAAGGTCTAAACCTTGTCTGTGGTATTCTGAGTAGGATTCAATGATTGAATGACTGTGACGAGCTTCAAACTCCTGAAGGCGGGGCGTTAGTGACAGACGCAAAAGAATCATTGGATTCTATTCCGGCCTGATTGAGAACCGACAGATGGATAGCCGTGCCGTGACAGGGTGCGTTGAACATTTCCACTGAGAGGATGGGAGGTAGCCACTGACAACGGTGAAACCCTTGCATATAGCTTGCCATGGAAGGAGCCTTGCGTGTTTGAAGAAGAAGACAGTAGGAAAGCAGAGATTCAGAAGATGGAGCATCTCCAAAACCTCAACCTATTCTCTATCACTGCAAAACAAGTACTTATTTCATGTTCTTTTACTTTTCACAATCAATCCTGATAATTTCTGATATCCTAACTAAGATTTACAAGATAACCATAGCTTGCTTCAAGCCGACAATCTCCGTGGGATCGACCCTTACTCACGTAAGGTATTACTTGGACGACCCAGTGCACTTGCTGGTTAGTTGTGCGGGGTTGCAAAAGTGTGATTGCAATTTCGTGCACCAATACCCTCCATCAGAGTCCTTTAAGTTGAATCCTCAGCTCATTATCATGGTACAACAAAGTTGCCAGTATTCCGGTCTTCTACAGGAAGAACCTACAGATTGCTTATCATGGTACACCAATCTCCTTTTACAAATTGCTGACACAGTACATGATAAAGAAGTAGATCAGGATGTCTACAGATTATTACTGTTTCCATTTGCTGTAAAAGACCAAGCTAAGAGGTAGTTAAATAACCAACCTAATGCTAGCATAAGGACATGAAAACAGCTGTCAGAAAAATTCCTGAATCAATATTTTCCTCCAAAACGGATGACACAGCTAAGGCTGAACATCCATGGCTTTAAACAAGGAGATAATGAATCTCTTTATGATGCCTGGGAGAGATACAGAGAGATGCTAAGAAAATACCCCTCTAAAATGTTTTCAGAGTGGGTCCAGTTAGACATCTTCTATTATGGGCTTACAGAGAAAGCTCAGATGTCTTTGGACCTCTCAGCTGGTGGATCTATACACATGAGAAAGACAATTGAAGAAGCTCAAGAGCTCATTGATACAGTTGCCAGAAATCAGCATCTGTACCTAAGTAGTGAGTCTTCCATGAAAGAAGAGGCTAAAACAGTAACTGTTGAACTCAGTCCTCAAGAACAAGTTACTAATTTAATCAGCAATTAGATTTTCTAACAAAATAGCTAGCCGAATTCAAGGAGATACTACAAGACACAAGAATGGCTAATATGAATATGGAAGTACAGTTAAAGCAAACAGAACAGCAGTTATCAAAACAAATAACAGAAGAGTGCCAAGCAGTTCAATTAAGAAGTGGGAAAACATTAAATACCTTACTTCAAGGCAGAAGGAAGCCAAAAAATGAACAAACTGCTACCCAAAATCCCTCTGAGGACAGTAAGAGCCCAGAGAGGAATAATTCTGGTGTTCAAACGCCAGAAAAGGGTGAAGATCTGGCGTTAAACGCCCAACCCATGCTCAGTTCTGGCGTTCAAATGCCACAAACAGGCAAGGAATTGGCATTAAACGCCTAAGGGAAGCTCAGTTCTGGCGTTCAAACGCCAGAAACAGGTAAGGATTTGGCATCCAACGCCAATCCAGCTTCCAACCTTGGCATTCAAACGCCAGTGAGGGATCAGACACATACAAGTGCTGATAGCAACCCCTCTAAAAAGGCTTTTCCAACCACATCTGTAGAAAATAAACCTACAGCAATTGAGGTTGAGGAATACAAAGCCAAAATGCCTTATCCTCAAAAACTCTGACAAGCGGAACAGGATAAGCAATTTGCCCGCTTTGCAGACTATCTCAGGACTCTTGAAATAAAGATTCCATTTGTAGAGGCACTTGAGCAAATACCCTCTTATGCTAAGTTCATGAAAGAGATCTTAAGTCATTAGAAGGATTAGAGAGAAACTGAAAAAGTTTACCTCACTGAAGAATGCAGTGCAGTCATTCTGAAAAGCTTACCAGAGAAGCTTAAATATCTCGGAAGCTTCATGATACCATCCACATTAGAGGGTACTTGTACCAAGAAAGCTCTATGTGATCTTGGAGCAAGTATCAACCTAATACCTGCATCCACTATCAAAAAGCTTGGTTTGACTGAAAAAGTCAAACTAACCCGGATATGTCTCCAACTTGCTGATGGCTCCATTAAATACCCATCAGGCGTGATTGAAGACATGATTATCAAGGTTGGGCCATTTTCCTTTCCCACTGACTTTGTGGTGCTGGAAATGGAGGAGCACAAGAGTGCAACTCTCATTCTAGGAAGACCTTTCCTAGCAACTGGACGAACCCTCATTGACGTCCAAAAAGGGAAATTAACCCTGAGAGTCAATGAGGACAAGTTTAAGTTGAATGTTGTCAAAGCTATGCAGCATCCAGACACCCCAAACGACTGCATGAGCATTGATATTATTGACTTTCTGGTGGAAGAGGTCAATATGACTGAGAGTCTTGAATCAGAGCTAGAGGATATCTTTAAAGATGTTCAGCTTGATCTGGAGGAACCAGAGAGAATAATAGAACCTCTGAAATTCCCTTAGGAAGAGGAGAAACCTCCTAAACCCGAGCTCAAACCATTACCACTATCCCTGAAATATGCATTTCTGGGAGAAGGTGACACTTTTCCTGTAATCATAAGCTCTACCTTAGAGCCACAGGAAGAGGAAGCACTAATTCAAGTGCTGAGGACACACAAGACAGCTCTTGGGTGGTCCCTTAGTGATCTTAAGAGCATTAGCCCAGCCAGATGCATGCACAAGATCCTATTGGAGGATGACGCTAAGCTAGTGGTTCAACCACAGAGGCAGCTGAATCCAGCCATGAAGGAGGTGGTGCAGAAGGAGGTCACTAAATTACCAGAGGATGTGATTATTTATCCTATTTTTCCAAGTCGTCCCTAGGAAGGGTGGTATGACAGTGGTTCATAATGAAAAAAATGAACTGGTTCCTACAAGAATAGTTACAGGGTGGCGTATGTGTATTGATTACAGAAGGCTTAATACAGCTACCAAAAAGGATCATTTTCCTTTACCATTCATAGACCAGATGCTAGAAAGACTAGCAGGTCATGATTACTACTGCTTTCTGGATAGATATTTAGGTTATAATCAAATTGCAGTAGATCCCCAAGATCAAGAGAAAACAGCATTCACATGTCCATCTGGAGTATTCGCATACAGAAAGATGCCATTTGGTCTGTGCAATGCACCTGCAACCTTTCAAAGGTGCATGCTCTCTATTTTCTCTGATATGGTAGAAAATTTTCTGGAAGTCTTCATGGATGACTTTTCAGTATTTGGAGACTCATTCAGCTCCTGTCTTGACCATCTAGCACTTGTTCTAAAGAGGTGCCAAGAGACTAACCTGGTTTTAAACTGGGAGAAATGTCACTTTATGGTGACTGACGAAATTGTCCTTGGGCACAAAATTTCGAACAAGGGAATAGAGGTGGATCAAGCTAAGGTAGAGGTAATTGAAAAATTACCTCCACCTGCCAATGTTAAGGCAATTAGAAGCTTTCTGGGGCATGCAGGATTCTATAGGAGGTTTATAAAAGATTTTTCAAAAATTGCAAAACTTCTGAGTAATCAGCTAGCTGCTGACATGCCATTTATCTTTGGTAGGAGTGTCTGCAGGCGTTTGAGACTCTGAAAGCTAAGCTGGTCACAGCACCAGTCATCTCTGCACCAGACTGAACATTACCATTTGAACTAATATGTGATGCCAGTGACCATGCTATTGGTGCAGTGTTGGGACAAAGGCATGACAAGCTTCTGCACGTCATTTATTATGCCAGTCGTGTTTTAAATGACGCACAGAAGAACTACACAACCACAGAAAAAGAGTTACTTGCAGTGGTTTACGCCATTGACAAGTTCAGATCTTATTTAGTTGGATCAAAAGTGATTGTGTACACTGACCATGTTGCTCTTAAATATCTACTCACAAAGCAGGATTCAAAACCCAGACTCATAAGATGGGTGTTGCTTCTACAAGAGTTTGATATAGAAATAAGAGACAGAAAAGGGACAGAGAACCAAGTAGCAGATCACTTGTCCCGAATAGAACCGGTAGAAGGGACGTCCCTCCCTTCTACTGAGATCTCTGAGACTTTCCCAGATGAGCAACTCTTTGCCATTCAGGAAGCTCCATGGTTTGTAGACATTGCAAACTACAAGGCTGTGAGATTCATACCCAAAGAGTATAGTAGGCAGCAATCAAAGAAATTGATCTCGGATGCAAAGTACTATCTTTGGGATGAACCATATCTCTTCAAGAGATATACAGACAGAGTAATCCGTAGATGCGTGCCTAAAAAAGAAGCACAGAAAATCCTCTAGCATTGCCATTGATCACAGTATAGAGGACATTTTAGAAGTGAGCGAACAGCCACAAGAGTCCTCCAATGTGGCTTCTACTGGCCTACTCTCTATAAAGACTCCCGAGAGTTTGTACATAATTGTGACAGTTGCCAAAGATCTGGCAATCTGCCTCACGGTTATGCCATGCCTCAACAAGGGATCTTGGAGATTGAGTTATTTGATGTATGGGGTATTGACTTCATTGGGCCTTTCCCACCATCATACTCAAACACTTATATTCTGGTGGCAGTGGATTATGTATCTGTTCATACCCTGGGTCGAGCTGTCCGACCCGGGATGTTCTACAGACAGAGCAACCTACCTCTTCAAGTCAGGACAAATCCGACCTCTTCTCAAAGAGTTCGGCCAAATCACAGGAAAGCCCAAAAAGGGCCCAAATGGAGGACCACGTCCCAAATCCTAACGCAGCCCAAGCCTACAAAGAGAAGGGCAATTCCCTTGAAAGATAAGATGACCTCACTTGAAGATAAGATAAAGATAAGATAAGATAACTAACTTATCTTATCTAAGAAGGTCACTCTACGCCATTATAAATACACTGGAGCATCCATGTATAACTCATACTCTGATTCTACTTAATACCCTTGCTAACTTAAGCATTAGAGTCCCTTGCAGGTACCCCCACCCTCTGGGGGCGAAGAATCAGCACCACCACCAAGTCCAACAAGTCGGACACGGCGGTTTCAGCCACCATCATCAAGTTAGACACAACAGCTCTGACCAGTACAGAAGATCTCGTCCGAGGTCGACCTACCATTTTAGGTAACCCTCGGAACATTGGCGCCATTGCCGGGGAACTTGGAAGTCATCCCATCACCATGGCGGACGACCATGACAACGACCACACTTCATATCTAGAGGATAGAACGCCGCACAAAAATGCGGATACCACACCAAAAGATACTTCCCAACTTAACAACAAGAAGAACTCCTCAAACGAGGGAGCCATGGATGCACTTCAAGACCGATTAAAACAACTTGAAGAAGAAGCCCTACGTCAACGAGAGGCCGAGAAAGACCTACAAAGGGAAATAAGGCGACGTCGGGAATTGGAGAACAAACTCATAAAACTTGAAGCCGATATCAAAACCAAAGCCAGCCGATCCCCTCCCGAAGATAGCTCCCACAAGGAGCAAGACCCATTCACCAAGGAGATAATAAAGACTAAAATCCCAAAAGACTTTAAACTCCCAGATATGACCATATACGATGGCACTACAGATCCCGGCCATCATCTCAGCAATTTCAGAAGTAGAATGTACCTCACCGACGCCTCAGATGCAGTTTGTTGCAAAGCCTTTCCGACTACTTTGACAAAGACGGCAATTAGATGGTTTAACAACCTCCCTCCTAGGTCCATCTCAAGTTTTGACGACATGGCCAAGAAATTCCTGGCTAGATTCTCCATCCAAAAAGACAAGGCTAAACATGCTCCGAGCCTATTGGGAATCAGACAAGGAGAACGGAAAACCCTTCGCAACTACATGGAAAGATTCAACAAGACATGCCTGGACATACAGAACCTACCAACGGAGGCCGCCATTATGGGCCTCATTAATGGCTTGCGAGAAAGGCCCTTTAGTCAATCCATATTGAAGAAATACCGCACATCTCTGAACGAGGTGCAGGAACGAACGGAAAAGTACATCAATATGGAGGAAAACTCCCAAATAGGAGAGACCTTGAAAGGCGGATTCGCCTCCCGGGATAAAGACAAAATTTCCAGAAAGAAGGAAGATCAACATGGAGAGTGTTCCGAGGGTTACCTGAAACTAAAGGTCAATCTCGGACGATATCTTCTATGCTGGTCGGAGCTGCGAGGTCTGATCTGATGATGGTGGTCGGAGTCACTGTGTCCGACTCGTTGGACTTGGAGATGATGCTGATCTTTCATCCCCGGAGGGTGGGGGTACCTGCAAGGGACTCCGATGCTTAAGTTAGGAAAGGTATTAAGTAGGTATTGAGTAGAATCAAAGTAAAAGTTATGCCTGGGTGCTCCAGTGTATTTATAATGGCGTAGGGTGACCTTCTTAGATAAGATAAGTTAGTTATCTTATCTTATCTTTATCTTATCTTCTAGTGAGGTCATCTTTATCTTCAAGGGAACCGCCCTTTTCTCTGTAGGCTTGGGCTGCCTTAGGATTTGGGGTGTGTTCCTCTATTTGGGCCCTTCTTTGGGCTTTCCTGGTGACTTAGCCGAGCTCTTTGGAAAGAGGTCGGGTTGCCCTGACCTGAAGAGGTCGGTCGCTTTGTCTGTCGAACATCCCGGGTCGGACAGCTCGACCTAGGGTATGAACAGTGCCCCTGCTCGAGCTCGGTCCTAATCTGAAGGTTGAGACTTGGATTTCGATCCTGCTCGGGTAAAGCTGAACTTGAGCATTTTGTCGCTTTATCTTTGTAGAGCTCCTTTTCGAATGCAGAACATTTCTGCTTCTTTAAAAGCGCGCGCTTTTGCATTTAGCGCTCTAGCTTTGGAAACGTGCAAGGGTTTAACACCCTCATTAATGGGCTTTTAATGCTCTGCTTTCTCTGGGTCTCTTTATTTTTAAACTTCGCATTTGAAAAATGATTTCTCTTCTTCGTAACCTTCTTTCTCTCTTTTCTGTTTCTCTGTGATTTTCTCATTTCCTTCTGTGACGTTTGCTTGGCGATCGTGGGTGCTCTTCTTGCTTTTGATGACTACTCTTGGTCTCTTCGTCTTTGCTCTCCGCACGCTTCTCCTTTTTCAGGTTGGTTCGTCTTCTCTTCTTGCATTGTTCTACTTCCTAGTGCAGTAGGGTTTTTGTTTGAGTGTATATTTGGGAAAGTTTGAACCTTTTCATTTTTCTGTATTTTGTTGCTGCATTTTCTGGCTTTTTCTTCTCTGATGTTCCCTTGAAGCTTCCTAAGGCTTTTGTATGTTGTTGTCTGATTCATTTGATTTTTTAAAAATATTGCGCCTTTATTTGTTTTTCCGTTTGGCCATTTGGCATGTTCTTGCTGTTGGGTGGACTGAGGTTGTAATTTCTGTCAGCGCTTATTTTGATGACTTTATTTGCTTTTGTTGGGATGTGAAAAGATGTAGGCTTGTAGGCTTCCCTGAATCTTCTTTCTACCTCCAAAGGATGCCCTTGGAACCTTTTGGATTGGGTCTTGGGGTTTCTTTTTCTTGCTTTTCCTGGTTTCTCTGACACCTATATGCTTTTAGTTTTGTGAGTTGCCTCTGTTTGTTACCTCCGTTTATGCCCGAGTTGTTCAATTAGTATCCGAGGTATTTTTTGAGTAATTTAATCTTCTTTTCTTCTTGTAGGACTAGTTAACCATGTCTTCTCGCAAAAATATTGTCGAGGCATCCTCTAAAGTTCCCGAGGGAATGTCTGACTGGTTGGACTCCCTTATGCTGCTATGTGTATCTCTGGCTAATTCGGAGTTCTGTGCGGCACTTAGAAAACACCATCAGATATGTAGTAGTAAGAATCAAGAATACAACTATGAGCTGGTGGCACCTGACTCTGATGACCGGGTCTGCTTTCCTACTTTGACCTAGGGGGAGCATCCTTTCTTCTTTTTTCTTCCTTTGAGACCGACTTGTTGTGGTCTTGTAACGTGGCCCCATCTCAGCTTCACCTGAATTCTTGGGGTTTTATTAAGATTTTTCGGATGGTTTGTCATGAATTCGACATTAAGCCCTCTTTGACTCTTTTTCTGTATTTGTTTATGTTGACTAAACCTGGGACTACCAAAAAGAAAGCTTCTTGGATTTCTTTTAGGTCGGCCCAGGGGCACAAAGTCTTCTCCATGTATGATAAGTCTTTCTGCGATTTTAAAAATTACTTTTTCAAGATCCGAGCTGTTGAAAGAGCTCGCCCTTTCTTCCTGGATGAGAATGACAAGCCTCGCTTTCCTTTAGAGTGGCAGAGGAATGTAGTTGTGTCTAGGTATACCTGGGAGATGCTAGATGAGGTCGAGCAGGCCTTTGTTGCTGCTGGAGGATATTTGAGGGAAACTTCCTCATCTTGAGACCAAGAAATTTCTGGGGGATCCGTCCTTGATTCGTGCTGTGCTGGGTATTTTATAGACTGTGTTCTCCTGTCTTTGTATTCTTGCTTTCTTTTCTGGGTATTCATAAGTCGTTTGTATTTTTCTTTATTTTTCAGAGATGTCGAAGAATAATGACTCACTGAAGGCCTTTAAGAAGGCGAGGAAAGCTACCGCGGTTCAGAACGTCCCAGCCAAGGTGTTCATACCCTGGGTCGAGCTGTCCGACCTGGGATGTTCGACAGACAAAACGACCGACCTCTTTAGGTCAGGATAACCCGGCCTCTTCTGAAAGAGGTCGGCCAAGTCAGAGGAAAGCCCAAACAAAGGGCCCAAATAGAGGAACACGTCCCAAATCCAAGAGCAGCCCAAGCCTACAAGGAGAAGGGCAGTTCCTTTGAAGATAAGATGACCTCACCTCAAGATAAAGATAAGATAAGATAACTAACTTATCCACAGAAGGTCACATCTCACCATTATAAATACACTGGAGCACCCAGGTATAACTCATACTCTGATTCTACTCATTACCTGCTTAATACTCTTGCTAACTTAAGAATCGGAGTCCCTTGGAGGTACCCCCCACCCTCCGGGGATGAAGGATCAGCACCATCACCGAGTCCAGCAAGTCGGACACACCAGCTCCGACCAGCACAGAAGATCTCGTCCGAGATCGACCTACAGTTTCAGGTAACCCCCGGAACATTGGCGCCGTTGCCGGGGAACCTAGAAGTCATCCCATCACCATGGCAGACGACCATGACAACGACCACGATTCAGGTCTAGAAGATAGAACACCGCACAAAAATGCGGATGTCACGCTACAAGATACCCTGAAAACCAACAAGGACAAAGACTCACCAAATTCCGGGGCAATAGAAGCGCTCCTAGATCGCCTAAAACAACTCGAAAAAGAAACCCAACAACAACAAGAAATCGAAAAAGATCTACAAAGAGAGGTGCGGTGACGTCAAGAATTGGAAGAAAAACTACAGCAATTGGAAGCCGATCTTAAATTAAAAGTCCCCCGGGCCAATCCTGAAGAAAATTTACGCAAAGAACAACACCCGTTCACCAGGGAAATCTTGAAAACCAAAATTCCAAAAGACTTCAAACTCCCAGATATGACCCTATACGATGGCACCACGGACCCCAACCACTACCTCAGCAACTTCAGAAGCAAAATGTACCTTACCGACGCCCCAGATGCTGTTCGCTGTAAAGGCTTTCCAACAACTCTCACAAAGACAGCAATCCGATGGTTCGACAACCTACTCCCAAAGTTCATCTCAAGCTTTGATGACCTAGCTAAAAAATTCCTAGCCAGATTCTCCATTCAGAAAGATAAGGCCAAGCACGCCCCCAGCTTACTAGGGATCAAACAAGGAGATCGGGAGAGCCTCCGCAACTACATGGAAAGATTCAACAAAACGTGCATGGACATACAAAGTTTACCAACAGAAGCCGCCATCATGGGACTCATTAACGGCCTGCAAGAAGGACCTTTTAGCCAATCTATATCAAAGAAGTACCCAACCTCCTTAGACGAAGTACAGGAACGAGCAGAAAAATATATCAACATAGAAGAAAACGCTCGGTTAGGAGAGACCTCAAAATCGGGTACCTCCTACATCGTGGTCGATGTAAGTTCAGCTTACAATGCTCTCATAGGTCGGACAACACTCAACCAACTTGGCGCGATAGTCTCGACCCCACATCTATGTATGAAATTCCCCACTACGAAAGGAATAGCCACGATAAAAGCAAATCAAAAGATGGCACGTCACTGTTATAACGAAAGCCTAAATCTCAGAGGTAGGGGAGAAGAGTTCCACACAATCGAGCTGGGTGGAGCCCAACAACGAGAAGAGCTTTGTCCACAACCAGAAGGTGCGATAGAGAAGATTCAGATTGGGGATACTTCGGAAAAAATAACCAATATCGGCACAATCCTAAGAGAAGATTCAAAAGAATTACTAATACAATTCTTACGAGATAATGTTGATCTCTTCGCGTGGAAAGCCGCAGACATGCCAGGAATAGACCCTAAGCTAATGAGCCATAAGTTGGCGGTCTATCCAGGATCTCGGCCAGTACAGCAGAGATGAAGAAAACTCGGGTCAGAGCGATCCCAGGCTGTGGAAGAGCAAGTACAAGCACTACTGGAAGCAGGATTCATAAGAGAAGTCAAATACCCACTATGGCTAGCCAACGTCGTCTTGGTGAAAAAATCAAACGGGAAGTGGCGAATGTGCACCGATTACACCGATCTCAACAAATCTTGTCCAAATGATCCATATCCACTCCCAAGTATTGACGCTCTGGTAGATGCTTCCTCTGGATATAGATATCTCTCATTTATGGACGCTTACTCGGGGTACAACCAAATCCCCATGTACCCACTAGATCAAGAAAAGACCTCGTTCTTAACACCGAAAGCAAATTACTGCTATATTGTGATGCCTTTCGGTCTCAAGAACGCAGGAGCTACTTATCAAAGGCTAATGAATAAAGTCTTCTCGGATCACATCGAAAAGTTCATGGAAGTCTATGTGGACGACATGTTAATAAAAACACAAAGCGAAGAGACATTATTGTCCGATCTGGCCCAAGTGTTCGACACCATAAGAAAGCATGACATGCGAATCAATCCCGCGAAATGCACCTTGGCAGTAGAGGCGGGCAAATTCTTAGGTTTCATGCTCACTGGTGCGCGAAATTGTGAACAATACTTTTCACAACTCTCATAATCCCCGGTCATGAACCCCAAAAACTTGGTGTTCAATACCATGGCATTACACAACTTCGCACAACTAACCAGCAAGTGCACTGGGTCGTCCAAGTAATAAACCTTACGCGAGTAAGGGTCGATCCCACGGAGATTGTTAGTATGAAGCAAGCTATGGTCATCTTGTAAATCTTAGTCAAGCAAACTCAAATGGATATGGTGATGAACGCATAAAAACATAAAAGATAAAGATAGAGATACTTATGTAATTCATTGGTAGGAACTTCAGATAAGCGCATGAAGATGCCTTCCCTTCCGTCTCTCTGCTTTCCTACTGTCTTCATCCAATCCTTCTTACTCCTTTCCATGGCAAGCTTATG
>NC_029772.3:23053521-23053990 GCF_000817695.3 Arachis duranensis | reverse complement strand
ATTGAGCTTAATCAACAATTGCTCCTGATGACAGAACAGTTAGCAGACTTTAAAGAGATGCTCCATGAAACTAAAGTTGCTAACAAGAACATAGAACTGCAGTTGAATCAAGCAAAACAGCAGATATCTAAACAGATAACAGAAGAGTGTCAAGCAGTTCAACTGAGGAGTGGGAAGACACTGAATAACACTGCTCAAAAGAGCAAAAAGCCAAACAAGGAACAATTGACAGAGGATAACCAAGCCACTATTCAAAATCCCTCTGAGGACAGTAAAAGCCCAGAGAGGAATGTTATTGGCGTTCAAACGCCAGAAAGGGACGGGAAGCTGGCGTTAAACGCCCATTCCTTGCCCAGTTCTGGCATTCAAACGCCAGAAAAGGGGGAAAAGTTGGCGTTAAACGCCCATTTTCCACCCAATCCTGGCGTTCAAACGCAAAAGGGGAACCAGACACCTGAGAGTGCTGATA
>NC_029772.3:23048841-23049495 GCF_000817695.3 Arachis duranensis | reverse complement strand
TGCCATTTTGGGCGTTAAACGCCAGAATGGGTACCATTCTGGGCGTTTAACTCCAGAATGGGCACCATTCTGGGCGTTTAACGCCAGGTGTGCAGCATCCTGGGCGTTCAGAAAAACGCCCAGTGATAAAGGATTTCTGGCGTTTAACGCCAGCCAGGGCACCTGGCTGGGCGTTAAACGCCCAAAAGGGGCACCAAATGGGCGTTAAACGCCAGAATGGGTGCCATTCTGGGCGTTTAACGCCAGAAAGGTGGGGGGACCACAATTTTGTTTTCAAATCAGATTTTTTCAAACTTTCCTTTTCTTACCCATATTTTTCTACAAAAATACATTTCAATCTCTCATCATTCACTTTCAAATTTTCAAATATCTAAAATCACTCTTCAAATCTCTCAAATCATTCCCAAATTTTGTTCAAAAAAATCACCCTTTATTCAATCTCTTTCCATATCTTCTCAAATCTCCTTTCAAATTTCTCTTTTTTTTCGAAAACTCCCCTCCCCACCTTATAAATACACATTTGGATCCCTCTTTCCACCACACCATTCGAATTTCCTCTTCCTCTCTCTCTCTTCTTTCTTTTCTTTTGCTTGAGGACAAGCAAACCTCTAAGTTTGGTGTGCTTTTTCGTGATCACTAAGCCAAGATTCATCA
>NC_029772.3:23048073-23048662 GCF_000817695.3 Arachis duranensis | reverse complement strand
GTGATCCCGGAAGTTAAATTTGATCTGAAAGAAGATGAATATCCGGGGATCCAAGAGCAAATTCGAAACAGAGGATGGGAAGTTCTAACCAATCCTAAAATAAAGGTTGGAAGGAACATGGTTCAAGAATTCTACTCAAATCTGTGGCTAACAGATAAGCAGAGAATGACTGGAACTGCTTATCATACCTACAGAACCATGGTCAGAAGGAAAGTTATGTACTTCCATCTGGACAAAATAAGAGAAATCTTCAAACTACCTCAACTGCAAGATGATCCTGATTCCTTCAATAGGAGGATGGTGAGAGCAGATAAAGGGTTGGATCAAGTTCTAGAGGACATATGCCCCCCTGGAACTAAGTGGATAACTAATTCAAAGGGTGTCCCAAACCAACTCAAGAGGGGAGACCTCAAACCAATTGCAAGAGGTTGGCTAGACTTTATTGGGAGTTCCATATTGCCCACTAGCAACCATTCTGAGGTCACCATCAAGAGAGCAGTGATGATTCATTGCATTATGCTTGGAAAAGAAGTGGAGGTTCATCATGTGATTGCTTGTGAGATCTACACAATTGCAAATAAGAATTCCA
>NC_029772.3:23031864-23032596 GCF_000817695.3 Arachis duranensis | reverse complement strand
TATGATGCTCCATTCAGAAAGCATATCAGAAGGACACTTTCTGATTAATTGTTTGTATCTTTCCCAAGCTTCATAGAGGGATTCTCCATTCCTTCTGTCTGAAGGTTTGGACTTCCACTCTAAGCTTACTCAATTTTTGAGGTGGAAAGAACTTTGCCAAGAAGGCATTGACTAGCTTTTCCCAAGAGTCCAGGCTTTCCTTAGGTTGAGAGTCCAACCATGTTCTAGCTCTGTCTCTTACAACAAAAGGGAATAGCATAAGTCTGTAGACCTCAGGGTCAAAGGCAGTGTCTGCCTAGACAAGTCATCCAGTTCTTTGGTGAGCAAAGGGGGTTCATCCTCCCAGGTCTCATTTCCAAATAAGTTGTCATTTAGCTTCATGATTGCTCCAAGGTATTTAGCAACTTGCTCTTCAGTGACATACTCATCCTCTTCAGAGGAAGAATACTCATCAGAGCTCATGAATGGCAGAAGTAAGTCCAATGGAATCTCTATGGTCTCAGTCTGAACCTCAGATCCCCATGGTTCCTCATTGGGGAACTCATTGGAGGCCAGTGGACGCCCAGTGAGGCCTTCCTCAGTGGCATTCACTGCCTCTCCTTCCTCCCAAAATTCGGCCATGTTGATGGCCTTGCACTCTCCTTTTGGATTTTCTTCTGTATTGCTTGGAAGAGTACTAGGAGGGAGTTCAGTAATTTTCTTGCTCAGCTGACCCACTTGTGCCTCCAAATT
>NC_029772.3:23029038-23029623 GCF_000817695.3 Arachis duranensis | reverse complement strand
TTTTTTTGTGCTTTTTCGAAAATTAAGTGGAAAAAGATATCAAAATTCTTAATGAGAATTCCAGGAATCAGTGCAATGCTAGTCTAAGACTCCGGTCCAGGAATTAGACATGGCTTCACAGCCAGCCAAGCTTTCAAAGAAAGCTTCGGTCCAAAACACTAGACATGGCCAGAGGCCAGCCAAGCCTTAGCAGATCACTGCTCCAAAAGCAAGATTGATAAAAATCAACAAGCTCTTGTGATGATAAGTTGAAACCTCGGTCTAATGAGATTAGACATGGCTTCTCAGCCAGCCAGACTTCAACAAATCATCATGAAACTCTAGAATTCTTCTTCAAGAATTTCGAAAAAAATAAATACCTAATCTAAGCAACAAGATGAACCGTCAGTTGTCCAAACTGAATAATCCCCGGCAACGGCGCCAAAAACTTGGTGCTGTTGCCGGATTTTGGCACTGATGTTACCGGACCAAAAGCTTGCTCAAAACTTGAACAATCCCCGGCAACGGCGCCAAAAACTTGGTGCGCGAAATTGTGAACAATACTTTTTCACAACTCTCATAATCCCCGGTCATGACTCCAAAAAC
>NC_029772.3:22975043-23027993 GCF_000817695.3 Arachis duranensis | reverse complement strand
AGAGACTCTTCTTGGAGTTAAACGCCAGCTTTAGTGCTAGTTTGGGCGTTTAACTCCCATTTGGGTGCCAGTTCCAGCGTTTAACGCTGGGATTTCTGAGGGTGACTTTGAACGCCGGTTTGGGCCATCAAATCTTGGGCAAAGTATGGACTATCATATATTGCTGGAAAGCCCAGAATTTCTACTTTCCAACGCCGTTGAGAGCGCGCCAATTGGGCTTCTGTAGCTCCAGAAAATCCGCTTCGAGTGCAGGGAGGTCAGAATCCAACAGCATCTGCAGTCCTTTTTGGTCTCTGAATCAGATTTTTGCTCAGGTCCCTCAATTTCAGCCAGAAAATACCTGAAATCATAGAAAAACACACAAACTCATAGTAAAGTCCAGAAAAGTGAATTTTAACTAAAAACTAATAAAAATATACTAAAAACTAACTAGATCATACCAAAAACATACTAAAAACAATGCCAAAAAGCGTACAAATTATCCGCTCATCACTCACACAAAGAGGAATTGAAGCAAATCCAGACAAGTGTCAGGCCATACTCAACATGAAGAGTCCAACCTATGTCAAAGAAGTACAGCAACTCAATGGGAGATTGGCCGCCCTATCCCGATTCGTAGCAGGAGCTGCGATAAGATCTCTCCCCTACTATGCTACTTTAAGAAAGGAAAAACAGTTCGAATGGATAATAGAATGTGAGCAAGCCTTCCAAGACTTTAAGAAGTTCTTAGGACGGCCACCTATCCTATCTTGACCACGAGAAGGATAACCACTCGTATTATATCTCGCAGTAGGAAGCCGGGCAATAGCCTCAGCACTAGTCAGAGAAGACGAGAATGGATAACAACATGTATACTTCATCAGCAAAGCACTACAGGGATCCGAGCTGAACTACCAGAAAATATAAAAATTCGCCTATACTCTTATTTTAACATCCCGACGACTCCGCCCTTACTTCTAGGCTCACACCATTAAGGTTCGAACTAACCAGCCCCTAAAAGGAATATTGCAAAAAACAGATTTAGCAGGCAGAATTCTACAATGGGAAGTCGAGCTGTCAGAATTCAACCTCCAGTATGAAGCTCGGACAGCCATCAAATCACAGATGTTCTGGAAACCGTCATAGAATGGAACCTCTATGTGGACGATTCTTCAAATAAAACTGGAAGCGGCGCAGGCATAATAATAGAAAGCAACCAAGGAACCCAAGTCGAGCTCTCTCTCAAGTTCGGATTCCCGGCCTCAAACAACCAGGCAGAATATGAAGTATTGTTAGCTGGTTTGAAGCTGGCTGAAGAGGTGGGAGCTCAAAAACTCAACATTTACAATGATTCACAAGTGGTTACATCACAAATAACAGGGAGCTACCAAGCCAAAGATCCCACCATGAAAAAGTATTTGGATAAGACCAAGGAACAGCTCGGACAAATCGGGGAATATAAGATCTGCCACATACCCCGTGAACAAAATGCCTGAGCTGACGCACTCTCGAAACTAGCAAGCACCAAACCAGGGGGCAACAATAGAAGTCTCATCCAGGAAATGTTACAGAACCCGTCAATTTCCGAAGAAGAAAAAGTCCTAACCATAGTAAACCAGGACCAAGGATGGATGACCCCATTAATCAACTACCTACAGAAGAAAAGGAGGTGAAAAGGCTAAAAGGGAGGCACAGTACTACACCATCATAAACAACAGCCTATACAAAAGAGGGATCTCAGTACCATTATTAAAATGTGTTCCGACCTCCCACATAAGGGAAGTATTAGAAGAAATACATGCCGACATTTGTGGCAACCATCTCGGAGCACGGGCTCTTGTCAAAAAAGTACTCCGGGCAGGGTTCTATTGGCCAACATTACAGAAAGAAGCCACAAAATTTGTAAAGACATGTCCACCATGTCAGAAACATGCCAACTTTCACATCGCCCCGCCAGAAGAGCTCATCAGTGTGACTTCTCCTTGGCCGTTTGCAAAATGGGGACTCGATCTTCTCGGCCCCTTTCCCCAGGGATCAGGACAAGTTAAATTTCTCATAGTAGGGGTAGACTACTTTACAAAGTGGATCGAGGCAGAACCCCTAGCTAACGCCACCGCCCAAAGAAGCCGGAAATTTCTATATAGGAACATTGTTACAAGGTTCGGAGTTCCATATTCAATAACCACAGACAATGGCACTCAATTCACAGATGCAGGCTTCAGAAAACTAGTAGCCGACTTGAATATAAAGCACCAGTACACCTCCGTCGAACATCCATAGGCCAATGGACAGGCCGAAGCTGCCAACAAAGTCATATTGGCCGGGTTAAAACGGAGATTACAAGATGCAAAGGGAGCCTGGGCAGAAGAGCTTCCACAGGTCCTATGGGCATATCGAACGGCGCCACATTCCACCACAAAGGAATCCCTCTTCCGGTTAGCATACGGAACAGAGGCAATGATCCCAGAAGAGATTGAGGAAAGATCGCCTAGAGTAGTTCATTACAATGAGGGAGCAAACTCCCAACTTCAGAGGGAAGAGCTCGACCTACTACCTGAAATCCAAGAAAGAGCTCGGATCAGGGAGGAAGCTCTAAAGTGCCGAATGACTTCCAGATACAATCAAAGGGTAGTACCGAGAAGTTTTACAGAGAACAATCTTATCTTAATCCGAAATGATATTGGAACAACTCGACTAGGAGAAGGAAAGCTGGCAGCAAACTGGAAAGGACCCTACCGAGTTATAGAAGTACTTGGGAAGGGCTACTACAGACTGTCCGAACTCGATGGACGAGAGCTTCCCAGATCATGGCACGCCTGCAACCTAAGAAAGTACTACAGTTAGAAAAGGTAAAGGATCTCATTATTGGATGCACTCTTTTTCCTGAAAAGGTTTTTTAATGAGGCACCAGGTTGAGACCTAAACACTATCTGACTTAAAATGATGAAAAAATTCCCACATGTATATATTTTGCACTTTTCTTTGAATGAAATTTATTTAGATATTCTACAAGATTTAAAGATGCATTAATCTGAAATATTCATCGTCCGATTATAAAGCAACAGATCGGCAGAAAGTGAAAAACAATTTCACTGCACGATCACGATAAAGATAACCGTCCGATAAAGGTGAAAACGCGATTCACCCAAAAGACGATCTAAAGATGCCAACCACTTTCTACAAATCGGCAAAGATGAACACAGAATAATGTAAGAAGTTATCGAAAGCAATCCAAAAAAGAGCCTGACGAGGCCTTACGGATAGCTAAAATAATAACTTAAAGACTGGCCGACGTTCAGAAGTCGGACCAAGTCAACCCAAGTTATAAGTAAACCCTGGAAAGAGGTCTAGCCAACCCTATTAAAGAGGATTACTTTAACTTAAGAAGAGATCGACCTAACGAAGTCGGTTTCCTACAAAACAAAGTTATAAAAGTAATCCCTGAAAGAGACCTGACAAAGGTCCAAGAAGAGGACTACAAAAATAACTTAAGAAGAGATCGACCTAACGAAGTCGGTTTTCTACAAAACAAAGTTATAAAAGTAATCCCTGAAAGAGACCTGACAAAGGTCCAAGAAAGAGGATTACAAAAATAACTTAAGGAGAGATTGACCTAATGAAGTCGGTTTCCTACAAAACAAAGTTATAAAAGTAATCCCTGAAAGAGACCTGACAAAGGTCCAAGAAAGAGGATTACAAAAATAACTTAAGAAGAGATCGGCCTAATGAAGTCGGTTTCCTACGAAAACAAAGTTATAAAAGTAATCCCTGAAAGAGACCTGACAAAGGTCCAAGAAAGAGGATTACAAAAATAACTTAAGAAGAGATCGACCTAATGAAGTCGGTTTCCTACGAAAACAAAGTTATAAAAAGTAATCTCTGAGAGAGACCTGACAAAGGCCCAAGAAAGGGGATTACAGAAATAACTTAGAGGGGACCAACGCAAAAGAATCGGTTACGGAGCGTCAAAAATGCGTACAAAGGCGAGAAAACCGAGAAACAAGTCGGACCCACATAGACACAAACTCAAAGGAGAAGAGAAAACAAAGTCAAAAAGCTTGACATAATCTACAAAAGTTAAAAAAGCCTCAGCGGCCATCAACACATACTAAAGATAGTGAGCTACTTTTGTTTTTCAAAATAAAAGTTGCTAAAACAAGCAACTAGAGACCGTCAGCAAAATAAACAAAGTTTTAAAAAGCCCACAAGACGAGCCAGCTACATAAATGTCCAGAAAGAGATCAGCAAGCATCAGGAGCCTTCTTGGCAGCCTTAGGACAAGGAGAAGTAGGGTGAGGATCCACCAGACGAACTCGGGGAGTAGGGATCACCTTCTTCACCCTAAGGGAACCCGGCACAGACGGCTTCACGTGCACTTGAGAGGATCCTTCCCCAGCCGCCTTGGCTGAGATGTTTTTGGTAGCAGTCGCCCTCTGTGCTCTTTTAAAAGCTTTCATGGATTCATTATTTTTCATCGCTTCTGCAAATAAAACAGAAATTAAGCTACAAGTCGGAAAAAACAGTTACGAGTAATATAGAACATATAAAAAAGGAAACACAAAATACCCAGCTCAATTTGAAGAAGAAAGGGATTGGTTAGAAATTTCTGTGTCGAGATGGGGAGGTTGACCCCAGTGTTCTTCCAAGACAGTCACAAAGGCTCGCTCAGTCTCATCCAACATTTCCCACGTATATCGGGACACCTTCACATCTTTTTGCCATTCCAAGGGAAAAGCAGGCTCGTCATTTTCATCCAGAAAGAAGGGCCGAGCTCCTTCAACAGCTCGGACCTTGAAAAAGTAGTGTTTAAAATCACGGAATGACTCGTCAAACATGGAAAAAACCTTCTTTCCCTGGAGACGCAAGCTGCCTTCTTTTTTACCACTTCAGGCTTAGTCAAGACAAACAGATAGAAAAAGAGAGATTGCGAGGCAGGGATACCAAAGCCATTGCACAACAATTGAAAGATTTTTATGAAACCCCAGGAATTAGGGTGAAGTTGAGAGGGGGCAACATTACAGGACCATAACAGGTCGGTTTCAAATTTAGTAAAAGGAAGGGTGATACCCAGCTGACCAAAGAAAAAGTCATAAACATAGAAAAAAGGGCGATCGTCAACAACCCGAGTAGAAAAGCAAACTCTCTCGTCAGAAGAGGGAGGGCCAAGCTCATATTTCTTCTCATCGCCAGGATTACTACAGACACTGTGAAACTGCCTAAGCTACGCGCAAAAATCAGAATCAACCAGAGAGACACATATAAGAACCATTGAGTCCACCCAATCGGCCATACCCTCAGGAACATGGGAAGGCATCTCTACAACGTTATTTCGGGAAGACATGAGGCCAACTAAATCCTACAAAAAGAAAAGAAGAACGGATTACTTAAAAACATCTCGGATGAGGGGCAAAACATCTCGACGGGTGGATAAACAGAAAAGGAAAACCCCAAGACTCAAGCCAAAAAGTCCTGGGGCATCCCTTGGAGGCAATAACAAAGCAAGGTTTTCAAGCTATTTCTACAGCTTACGTCCCGACACTCATCAAAAAGAAAATAAAGTCTTAAAGGAAGTAAAAACACAAAATCACCACCTTTCTACAGTTTATCAGCAAAAAGCATTATTTCTACAGTTTATCAGCAAAAGGCATTATCAAAACACCAAAAATGCCAAACAGCAAAGACGCAAACCTTTTTTCGGAATCAAGCAAAGAACCATCACCAAAGGCACAAGCAGAAATGGCGACAACATGCAAAAATCCTCAAAGAAAAAGATTCAAGCAACAAGAAAAAAGATTCGCACCCAAAAAATGAAGAAATTCCAGAGCACGCAACAATCAGGCATGGTAAAAGCAGAAAGACCCAAAAAAAAAACTTCCTCTGAGCAAAATGCAAACTTTCCACATATAAGGAAACAGAAGAAAGAAAAATCGAACCTGGAGAAAGCAGAAGAAAACCTCGAAAATGGAGAGCTGCGAAGGAGAAAAGCTGGAGATCACCTTCTTCCACAGAGAGCAGCAACAGAACAGGTGGGAAAAACTACGAAAGAAACAGAAAATGAGAGAGTAAAGGGAGAAGTTACGAAGAAAGAGTGAAGAAGAGAAACCTTTTTTTGAGTGAGAAATTCAAAATAAAAGACCAAGAGAAAACGGGGCAATTAAATGCCAATTAAATGAAGATATTAAAACCCTCTCGCGTTCCCAAAAAAAGTGATGATATAAAAACGTGCGCTTTTAGAGGAAAACGCTCTACATTCAAAAGCTGCTACAAAGGAATCGACAAAATGCTTGAGTTCGGGTTCACCAAAGAAGGACCAAAGTCAAAGACTCGACCTCAAGGAAGTCCGAGCTCAAGCAGGGGCACTGTTCATACCCTGGGTCGAGCTGTCCGACCCGGGATGTTCGACAGACAAAGCGACCGACCTCTTTAGGTCAGGATAACCCAGCCTCTTTTGAAAGAGCTCAGTCAAGTCACAGGAAAGCCCAAACAAAGGGCCCAAATAGAGGAACACGTCCCAAATCCAAGAACAGCCCAGGCCTACAAGGAGAAGGGCGGTTCCCTTGAAGATAAGATGACCTCACCTCAAGATAAAGATAAGATAAGATAACTAACTTATCTTATCCACAGAAGGTCACATCTCACCATTATAAATATACTGGAGCACCCAGGTATAACTCATACTCTGATTCTACTCAATACCTGCTTAATACTCTTGCTAACTTAAGCATCGGAATCCCTTGCAGGTACCCCCCACCCTCTGGGGACGAAGGATCAGCACCATCACCGAGTCCAGCAAGTCAGACACACTAGCTCCGACCGCTATACACCTGCCGAACACGTCGGCTCCGACCAGCACAGAAGATCTCGTCCGAGATCGACCTACAGTTTCAGGTAGCCCCCGGAACACAAGGTGGTCGGGGAAGGGTCCTCCCAGGCTTTGTCGAAGCCGTCTGTCCCGAGCTCTCCTGGGCCGAGGAGGATGAACCCGACCCCTCGGGTTCGTTTGGTCGATCCGCTTCAAACTTCAGTTGGTACCTCTGCTCCTTCAATCGCTCCTCCTCCAAAAAGACCTCGGACTGTCGAGCCGTTTATCTTGGTGCTCCCGACTTTGATGCAGTTGGATTTGTGGATCAACAGATTGCTCCTTATGGTGTCATGCCTACTGACGATGTATCAATTCTTCGTCATTTGGATTATATTACCCGGAGCGGTATTACACTGGCACACATGGGAGCGGCTCTATACCGAACTGCTCAAGATCTTCCTATTCATGCTACCAAGGCTTTTATGGAGGAGGCGAAGTCAGAGTTTGACCGAATCAAGGGTTTGAATGAGGAGCTCGAGGTGAAGGTGTCCGAGCTGGAAAAGGAGCTGAAGGGGGAGAAGGCTCGGTTTGTTGGTCTGGCGGCTGCTGCACAACTGGCCGAGGATACGGCACTAAAACATAAGGATAGCTATGTTACCACTTATAAGGAGCTGATGGGTCTTAGGGAGGAATTGGAGTCTGCCCGAGCTGATTATGCCAAGCTCCAAGGTCATCTTGTAGGCAGTGTAACTGCTGCTTATGGGAACCTGAGGGAGCAGGTTCAGGTTATCGCCCCAGGGGCTGATCTTGCGCTATTCAGCTTGGACAATATTGTGAAGGATGGTAAGATTGTCCCGACGACCCCGATGATGATGATGATGTCGTCCCTCCTCCGGTTACCTCTGCCAAAGCCTCTATTGCCCCGCCTTCCTCAACTTCGACAGTTGAAGCTATTCGGCCAAAATCTGATCCAGATGTCCAGATTTTGAACCGGGATGATGGGACAGTGGACGCAGTTCCCCTTCAGACTCGCCCTCCTTCTCCCCAAGATGCTGCTACTGGGAAGCCTTTGGATCCTCTATGATTTCTCTGTCATGTTTGTATATAGCCCGTTTTGTGGGCTTTTGAACTCTTTATCTTTGTAACTGGTGTTCTGGTGACTGTTTGATACTTCCTTTGGTTGCTCGTTTAGCAACTTTATTTTGAAAAACAAAGTAGTTCTCGAGCTTCCAGGGCTGGTTTTTGATGGCCTCTGGAGTTTATTATCATAACTTAGTAGCTTTTATATCATGTCTGCTTGCACTCATCTTGGTACCTTAGTAGGCTGGGATTTTGTCTGACATGATCATCTTGATTATTTGGTTTGGTTTTGTTTGTAATCCTCCTTTTTGGACCTCGTTTAAATCTCTTTTGGGGATTTCGTTTGTAATTTCTATGTCCTGGGCCTGACTTCATCATGTCAGATCCTGTCGAGTTTGCTTGGTAATCCTCTTTCTTAGACTTTGTTCAGGTCTCTTTTTGAGGATTACCTTTGTAGCTTTACGTCTTTCTGGGCTGACTTCATCAGGACGGGCCCTGTCGAGTTTGCTTGGTAATCCTCCTTCTTGGACTTTGTTCAGGTCTCTTTTAGGGATTACCTTTCGTAGCTTTATCTTTCTGGGCCGACTTTGTCACGTCGGGCCCTGTCGAGTTACTTGATAATCCTCTTTCTTGGAACTTGTTCAGGTCTCTTTCAGGGATTTATCTTTTGTAACTTTATCTTTCCGGGCCGACTTTGTCACGTCGGGCCCTGTCGAGTTACTTGATAATCCTATTTCTTGGACCTTGTTCAGGTCTCTTTCAGGGATTTATCTTTTGTAACTTTATCTTTCGAGCCGACTTTGTCACGTCGGGCCTTGTCGAGTTACTTGATAATCCTCTTTCTTGGACCTTGTTCGGGTCTCTTTCAGGGATTTATCTTTTGTAACTTTATCTTTCCGGGCTGACTTTGTCACGTCAGGCCCTGTCGAGTTACTTGATAATCCTCTTTCTTGGACCTTGTTCAGGTCTCTTTCAGGGATTATTTTTTGTAACTTTTTTGTAGGAGTTCGACTTCCTCATGTCGGGCTCTTCAAAGTTATAGTAATCCTCTTTTATAGGGTTGGCCATACCTCTTTCCAGGGATTTACTTATAACTTGGGTTGTTTGTGGCTGGTCTGACTTTTTGTGCCGACTAGTCTTTAAGTTATTTTATAGCAATCCATTTTATTAGGTCCTCGTCAGGACCTTCCTATGGATCACCTTCTGTAACTTCTTGCATTACTCTGTTTTCATCTTTGCCAATTTTGTAGAATTTGGGTTTTTACCCTCGTTTTTATCGTGATCGCGCAGTGAATTTGATTTTCACTTTTTGTCGATCTGTAGCTTTATAATCGGGCAATGAATGTTTTCAGAATAATACGACTTGAGCGTTTGTAGAGAATCTGAACAAATTTTATTAAAAGAAAATGCAAATATACATGAGGAGTTAATTTCCTAAGTCGGGTGATTTGTAGGTCTTGGCAGGGTGCCTCGTTAAAAAACCTTTTTCAGGAAAAAGAGTGTGCCTTGTCCAAGATCTTTTATTATCCCTAGCTATAGTACCTTCTTAGGTTGCAGGCGTGCCATGATCTAAGAAGCTCTCGCCCGTCGAGTTCGGAAAGCTTGTAGTAGCCTTTTCCCAATACTTTTATGACTCGGAAGGGTCCTTTCCAGTTTGCTGCCAGCTTTCCTTCTCTAGGTCGAGTTGTTCCTATATCGTTTCGGATTAGGATGAGGTCGTCTTCAGCGAAGGCCCGCTGTATTACTTTTCGGTTGTATCTGGAGGCCATTCGTCGTTTCAACGCTTCTTCCCTTATCCGAGCTCTTTCTCGGATTTCCGGAAGTAAGTCGAGCTCTTCCCTTTGAAGTTGGGAATTGACTTTTTCACTAAAATGGATTACTCTGGGTGATCCCTCTTCGACCTCCACTGGAATCATTGCCTCCATTCCATAAGCTAATCGGAAGGGTGACTCCTTTGTCGTGGAATGTGGAGTCATTCAGTATGCCCATAGGACTTGTGGGAGCTCCTCAGTCCAGGCTCCCTTTGCATCCTGTAATCTCCATTTTATCCCTGCTAATATAACTTTGTTAGTAGCTTTGGCTTGCCCATTGGCTTGTGGGTGCTCAACAAAGGTGAATTGTTGTTTTATATTCAGGTCGGCCGCTAGTTTTCTGAAGCCTGCATCTGTGAACTGGGTACCATTGTCTGTAGTGATGGAGTATGGAACTCCGAACCTTGTGACGATGTTTCTATACAGGAATTTCTGACTTCTTTGAGCTGTGGCATTGGCTAGGGGTTCTACCTCGATCCATTTTGTGAAGTAGTCTATTCCTACTATGAGGAATTTGACTTGTCCTGATCCTTGAGGAAAAGGTCTGAGGAGATCGACTCCCTACTTTGCGAATGGCCAAGGTGAGGTTACGCTGATGAGTTCCTCTGGTGGAGCGGTGTGGAAGTTGGCATGCTTTTGACATGGCGAACATGTCCTTACGAATTCTGTGGCTTCTTTTTGTAGGGTTAGCCAATAGAATCCTGCCCGTAATACTTTTTTGGCGAGTGCTTGCGCTCTAAGGTGATTGCCACAAATGCCACTGTGTACTTCTTCTAAGATATCCTTAGTGTTGGAAGTTGGCACGCATTTTAGCAATGGTGTTGAAATCTCTCTTTTGTATAAAGTATTATTTATGATGGTATAGTATTGTGCTTCCCGTTTTAACCTCTTTGCCTCTTTCTCATCTGTAGGGAGGGCCTCTGTTGTGAGGTAATTAATTAAGGGGGTCATCCATCCCTGATCGCGACCTATTATGGCTAGGACCTTTTCTTCTTCTGAGATTGATGGCTTCCATAGAATTTCTTGGATAAGGCTTCTATTGTTGCCTCCTGGTTTGGTGCTGGCTAGTTTTGAGAGTGCATCGGCCCGAGTTCTATTCTCAGGGTATCTGTCGAATCTCATACTCTCCGAGTTGTCCGAGCTGTTCCCTGGTTTTGTGAAGTGGGATCTTTGGCTTGGTAGCTGCCTGTTATTTGTGAAGTGACTACCTGTGAGTCGCTAAAGATGATAAGTTTTTGAGCTCCAACCTCCCTAGCCAGCTTCAAACCAGCTAGTAGTGCCTCATATTCCGCTTGATTGTTTGAGGCAGGGAACCCAAATTTGAGGGAGAGTTCGATCTGGGTCCTCAGGTCTCTTTTAATTATTACGCCTGCACCGCTTCCCGTTTTATTTGAAGAGCCGTCTACGTATAGATGCCATTCTGTGGGGATTTTCGGTGTGTCCGTAAATTCTGTAATAAAGTCGGCCAGATATTGAGATTTGATGGCAGTCCGAGCTTCGTATTGAAGGTCGAATTCAGACAACTCGACTGCCTATTGCAAGATTCTGCCTACCAAGTCTATTTTCTGTAAGATTCCTTTTATGGGCTGGTTGGTCCGAATTTTAATGGTGTGAGACTGGAAATATGGGCGAAGTCGTCGAGCTGTTATTATAAGAGCGTAAGCGAACTTTTCTATTTTCTGGTAGTTCTGCTCGGACCCTTGTAACGCTTTGCTGATAAAGTATATGGGTTGCTGTCCACTATTGTCTTCTCGGACCAGTGCTGAGGCTATTGCCCGATTTCCCACTGCGAGGTACAAGATGAGTGGTTCTCCTTCCCGTGGCTGACTTAATATAGGTAGCTGTCCCAGAAATTTTTTGAAGTCTTAGAAGGCTTGCTCGAATTCAACTGTCCATTCAAACTCCTTTCCCTTCCTTAGAGTGGCGTAGAAGGGGAGAGATCTTATTACAAATCCCGCCAGGAATCTGGACAAGGCTGCCAACCACCCGTTGAGTTGTTGTCGGGCTTTTCATGTCGAGTACGGTCCTGCACTTGTCTGGGTTTGCCTCGATTCCTCTCTGTGTGATCATAAAACCCAAGAATTTACCAGCTTCTATTGTGAAGGTACATTTTATGGGATTGAGTCGCATGCCGTGTCGTCTTATGGTGTTGAATACTTGTGTCAGGTCGGATAATAACATCTCTTCATTTTGCGTCTTCACTAGCATGTCGTCTACGTAGACCTCCATGATCTTTTCGATGTGATCTGAAAAAACTTTGTTCATTAATCTTTGGTAAATGGCTCCTTTGTTTTTGAGACCGAAGGGCATAACAATGTAGTAGTAATTTGCCTTTGGGGTTAAGAAAGAGGTTTTTTCTTGGTCGGGTCGGTACATTGGGATTTGGTTATATCCCGAGTATGCATCCATAAAGGAGAGGTATTTGTACCCAGAGGAGGCATCTACCAGTGCGTCGATGTTTGGGAGCAGATAAGGATCTTTCGGGCAAGCATTGTTGAGATCGGTATAGTCGGTGCACATTCTCCACTTCCCATTTGACTTTTTTACCAAAACGACATTAGCAAGCCATAGCGGGTATTTGACTTCTCTTATGAAGCTTGTCTCCAGTAGAGCTTGTACCTGTTCTTCCACTGCTTGAGAGCATTCTGGTCCTAGCTTTCTGCGCCTTTGTTGTACTGGCCGAGATCCTGGGAAGATTGCTAGCTTGTGGCACATTAGTTTGGGATCTATGCCTGGCATGTCTGCGGCCTTCCACGCAAAGAGGTTGGCGTTGTCGCGTAGGAACTGTATGAGTGATTCTTTTATGTCTCCTTTTAGGAGTGTGCCGATGTTGGTTGTTTGGTCCGGGGTGTTCCCGATCTGGATTTTCTCTATTTCTCCTTCAGGTTGTGGGTGGAGCTCCTCCCGCGTCTGAACTCCATCGAGCTCGATTGTGTGGAATTCTTCTCCTTTGCCTCTGAGGTTTAGACTTTCGTTGTAACAGCGGCGCGCCATCTTCTGATCTGCCTTTACTGTGGCTATTCCTTCTGCGGTTGGGAACTTCATGCATAGATGCGGAGTCGAGACTATTGCGCCGAGTTGATTTAACGTTGTCCGACCTAATAGGGCATTGTAGGCTGAGCTTACGTCAACGACGATGTAATCTATTTTGAGTGTTCTTGACTGACTTCCCTTTCCAAAAGATGTGTGGAGCGGGATGTATCCCATTGGTTGAACCAGGGTGTCTCCTAACCCGAACAAGCTGTCCGGATATGCTCTGAGTTCTTTTTCTTCCAAGCCGAGTTTGTCGAAGGCGGTTTTGAATAAGATATCGGCAGAGCTGCCCTGGTCTATCAATGTGCGGTGAAGATTTGTGTTTGCCAATATAATAGTGATGACCATGGGATAGTCATGCCTAGACGTGACGCCGGATGCGTCTTCCTTGGTAAAAGTGATCGCCGGGATGTCAGGTGTTTCCTTCTTTTCTGCGACGTGGTATACGTCTTTGAGATATCTTTTGCGGGATGATTTGGAGATTCCTCCCCCGGCGAATCCACCGTGTATCATGTGGACATGTCTTTCTGGCGCCCGGGATGATCGCGCGGTTGGTCCAACGTCTTCTGCTCTTCTTCATTTCCTTTGTTCATCATCACGGGTGGCCAGGTATCAATCTAGCTTTCCTTCTCGTACGAGCTTTTCTATGAGATTTTTTAAGTCAAAACACTCATTGGTGGAGTGCCCGCGGATCCGATGGTATTCACAATATTCAGCCCGGTTTCCTCCTCCCTTTTTGCCTTTGAGTGGTCGAGCTGGTGGTATTTTTCCGTGTTGCAGACTTCTCTGTAGACATCCACAAGAGACACCCGAAGAGGGGTGTAATTGTGGTATTTTTTATTTTCTCTCCATGTCGATCTTCATTTTTTCTGGAATCTTTGTCTTTATCCCGATGGGTGAACCCTGCTTTTGAGGTCTCTCCTAATCGGGAGTTTTCCTCCATGTTGATCTACTTTTCCACTTGCTCCTGCACCTCATTCAGAGATGTGGGATACTTCTTTGATATGGATTGACTAAAAGGCCCTTCTCGCAGGCCATTAATGAGACCCATGATGGCAGCTTCTATTGGAAGGTTTTGTATATCCATGCATGTTTTGTTGAATCTCTCCATGTAGTTACGCAGGGTTTCCCGCTCTCCTTGTCTGATTCCTAGTAAGCTCGGAGCATGTTTAGCTTTGTCCTTTTGGATGGAGAATCTGGCCAGGAATTTTTTAGCCATGTTGTCGAAACTTGAGATGGACCTAGGAGGGAGATTATTGAGCCCTCGAATTGCTGTTTTTGTTAAAGTAGTTGGAAAGGCTTTGCAACGAACTGCATCTGAGGCATCGGTGAGGTACATTCTGCTTCTGAAGTTGCTGAGATGATGGCTGGGATCCGTAGTGCCATTGTATAAGGTCATCTCTGGGAGTTTAAGGTCCTTTGGGATTTTTGTCTTCATGATTTCTTTGGTGAATGGGTCTTGCTCCTTTCGTGCGTTATCTTCGGGAATGGATCGGCTGGCTTTCGTCTTGACATCGGCTTTAAGTTTTAGGAGTTTGGTTTCCAGTTCCCGGCGTCGCCTTATCTCTATTTGTAGATCCTTCTAGGCCTCTCGTTGACGTAGAGCGTCTTCCTCAAGTTGTTTTAACCGATCTTCAAATGCCTCCAAGGCTCCCTCGTTTGGGGAGTTCTTATTGTTGATTTGGGGAGTATCTTTTGGTGTTGTGTCCGTATTTTTATGCGGCGTTTTTTCTTCTAGATCTGAGGTGTGATCGTTGTCATGGTTGTCCGCCATGGTAATGGGATGACTTCCAGGTCCCTGGCAACAGCGCCAATGTTCCGAGGGTTACCTGAAACTAGAGGTCGATCCCGGACGAGATCTTCTATGCTGGTCAGAGCTGTGGAGTCCGATCTCATGATAGTGGTCAGAGTCGCTGTGTCCGACTCATTGGACTTGGTGATGATGCTGATCCTTCGTCCCCGGAGGAGGGGGTACCTGCAAGGGACTCCGATGCTTAAGTTAGCAAGGGTATTAAGCAGGTATTGAGTAGAATCAGAGTATGAGTTATACCTGGGTGCTCCAGTGTATTTATAATGGCGTAGGCTGACCTTCTTAGATAAGATAAGTTAGTTATCTTATCTTACTTTATCTTATCTTCAAGTGAGGTCATCTTTATCTTCAAGGGAACCACCCTTCTCTCTGTAGGCTTGGGCTGCCTTAGGATTTGGGGCGTGTTCCTCTATTTGGGCCCTTTGGGCTTTCTTGGTGACTTGGCCGAGCTCTTTGGAAAGAAGTCGGGTTGCCCTAACCTGAAGAGGTCGGTCGCTTTGTCTGTCGAACATCCCAGGTCGGACAGCTCGACCCAGGGTATGAACAGAGAGAAAATAAAAAAATACCACAATTACACCCCCCTCCAGGTATCTCTTGTGGATGTATACAGAGAGGTTTGCAACACGAAAAAATACCACCAGCTCGCCCACTCAAAGGCAAAAAAGAAGGAGAAAATCGGGCTAAATATTGTGAATACCATCGAATCCACGAGCACTCCACAAATGAGTGTATCGATCTAAAAAATGTCATAGAAAAGCTAGTAAGAGAAGGAAAGCTAGATCGATATCTGGCCACCCGTGACGATGAGCAAAGAAAAAGAAGAAGAGCAAAAGATGTTGGACAAACCGCGCGATCATCTCGTACACCAGAAAGACATGTCCACATGTTACACGACGGATTTTCTGGGAGAGGAATCTCCAAATCATCTCGCAAAAGACACCTTAAAGACGTATATCATGTCGCAGGAAAGGAGGAAGCACCTAACATCCCCGCGACTACTTTCACCAAGGAAGACGCTTCCGGCATCGCATAAAGACATGACGATCCCATGGTCATCACTATTATACTAGCAAACGCAAATCATCACTATTATTCAAAACTGCCTTCGACAAACTCGGCCTAGAAGAAAAAGAACTCAAAGCATATCTGGATAACCTGTTCGGACTAGGAGATACCCCGGTACAACCGATGGGATACATCTCGCTACACACAACTTTCGAAAAAGGAAGTCAGTCAAGAACACTCAAAATAGACTACATCGTAGTCGACGTAAGTTCAGCCTACAATGCCCTAATAGGTCGGACAACGTTGAATCAGCTTGGTGCAATAGTCTCAACCACACATCTATGCATGAAGTTCCCAACGGTAGGAGGGATTGCTGCGATAAAAGCATATCAGAAGATGGCGCACCGCTGTTACAACTAAAGTCTAAACCTCAGAGGCAGAGGAGAAGAGTTCCACACAATTGAGCTCGGTGGAGTTCAGAGGCGGGAAGAACTCCGCCCACAACCTGAAGGTGAAATAGAGAAAATTCAGATCGGGGACACCCTGGACCAAACGACCAATATCGGTACACTCCTGAAAGGAGACATAAAAGAATCACTCATACAGCTTCTACGAGACAACGTCGACCTCTTTGCGTGGAAGGCCGCAGACATGCCAGGCATAGATCCCAAGCTAATGTGCCACAAGCTAGCAGTCTACCCAGGATCTCGGCCGGTACAATAGAGACGTAAAAAGCTAGGACCAGAACGCTCTCAAGCTGTGGAAGAACAGGTACAAGCTCTACTGGAGGCAGGTTTCATAAGAGAAGTCAAATACCCACTATGGCTTGCTAATGTCGTATTGGTGAAAAAGTCAAACGGGAAGTGGCGAATGTGCACTGACTATACCGACCTCAATAAAGCCTGCCCAAAAGATCCTTATCCACTCCCAAGCATCGACACACTAGTAGATGCCTCCTCCGGATACAAATACCTCTCCTTTTTGGAGGCATACTCGGGATATAACCAAATCCCAATGTACCCACCGGAGCAAGAAAAAATTTCATTCTTAACCCCAAAGGCAAATTACTGCTACATTGTCATACCCTTCGGTCTTAAAAACGCGGGAGCCACTTACCAAAGATTAATGAATAAGGTTTTTTCGGATTACATCGGAAAAATCATAGAAGCCTACGTGGACGACATGCTAGTAAAGACACAAAACCAAGAGACGTTATTATCCGACCTGACCCAAGTATTCGACACTATAAGACGACATGGCATGCGACTCAATCTCACAAAATGCACCTTCGCAATAGAAGCTGGTAAATTCTTGGGTTTTATGATCACACAGAGAGGAATTGAGGCAAACCCAGATAAATGCCAGGCCATACTCGACATGAAAAGTCCGGCTTGTGTCAAGAGGTACAACAACTAAACGGAAGGTTGGCATCCTTGTCCAGATTCCTGGCCGGATCAACAATAAGGTCTCTCCCCTTCTACACCACTCTAAGGAAGGGAAAGGAGTTTGAATGGACAGCAGAATGCGAGCAAGCCTTTCAAGACTTAAAAGATTCCTGGGACAGCCACCTATACTGACTCGGCCACGGGAAGGAGAACCACTCATATTGTACCTCGCGGTAGGAAATTGGGCAGTAGCCTCAGCACTGGTCCGAGAAGGCGATAGTAGGCAACAGCCCATATACTTTATCAGCAAAGCATTACAAGGATCCGAGCTAAACTACCAGAAAATAAAAAAGTTTGCTTACGCTCTCATACTAACATCACGATAACTTCGCCCATACTTCCAGGCCCACACCATTAGAGTTCGAACCAACCAGCCAATAAAAGGGATCTTACAGAAAATAGACCTAGCGGGCAGAATCTTGCAATGGGCAGTTGAGTTATCCGAATTTGATCTTCAATACGAAGCTTGGACGGCCATCAAATCACAACACCTGGCCGACTTCATTGCAGAATTTACAGACACACCGGAAATCCTCACATAATGGAATCTCTATGTGGACGGTTCCTCAAATAAATCTGGAAGCGGTGCAGGCGTGATAATTGAAAGCAACCAGGGAACCCAAATTGAGGTCTCCCTCAAATTTGGGTTCCCTGCCTCAAACAATCAAGCAGAATATGAGCCTACTAGCTGGTTTGAAACTAGCCAGGGAGATTTGAGCTCAAAAGCTTATCATCTTCAGCGACTCGCAGGTAGTTACTTCACAAATAGGAGGAAGCTACCAAGCCAAAGACCCCATCCTGAAAAAGTACTTGGAAAAAGCCAGAGAATAACTCGGACAATTCAGAGAATATGAGAGTTTTAAAACATCATTCACAAAATAAAGAGTTTTAAAAATAAAGCCCACAAGCCGGGCAATCTACAACGAGCAAGAAAGAAATTCAGTTAACATCCGAAGGCTTCTCAGCATCATCTACTCAGGGAGAAGGAGGACGAGTCTGAAGAGGCACTGCATCAACCGTCCCATCATCCCGGTTCAAAATTTGGCAATCCAGTTCCCCCTGGGTGATTGATCTCAGCAGTGGAAGTCGTAGAAGTCGGCGCAACAGAAGTCTTGGTAGCGGGCAGTGAAGGACGATCATCATCATTATCATCAGGATCGTCAGGGACAATCTTTCCATCCTTAACAATGTTGTCCAGACTAACAAGGGAAAGGTCGAGATCTGGTGCAAGAACTCGAAATTGCTCTTTTAGATTCTCATAAGTAGCAGTAACACTGCCTACAAGATGACTCTGAAGTTCGGTATAATCGGCCCGGACAGATTCCAAGCTACCCCTGAGTTCCATCATCTCTCTATAAGTAGTAACATAGCTATCCTTATGTTTTAACGCCGTATCCTCGGCCAATTGCACAGCAGCCACCAAAATAGTAGCCCAAGCCTTTTCCCCCTTCAGCTCCTTTTCCAGCTCGGCCACTTTCACCTCGAGCTCCTCCTTCAAACCCTTAATTTGGTCAAACTCTGATTTTGCCTCCTCCATAAAGGCCTTGGTAGCATGGATAGGAAGATCTTGAGCAGTCTGGCATAAAGCCGCTCCCATGTGTGCCAGTGTAATACCACTTTGAGTAATGAAGTTTAAATGACGAAGAATGGATACATCGTCAGTAGGCATGACACCATATGGAGCAATATGTTGATCTACAAACCCAACAACATCAAAGTCGGGAGCACCAAGATTAAAAGGCTCGACAGTCCGAGGTCTTTTTGGAGGAGGAGCGGCAGAAGGAGAGGAGGTACCAGCAGAAGTTTACGACGGATCAACCAAACAAACCCGGGGAATAGGGAACATCCTCCTCAGCCCAGGAGAGCTCGGGACAGACGGCTTCGACAAAATCTGGGAGGACCCTTCTCCGACCATCTTGGATGGGACGTTTTGAGCCGCGGTAGCCTTCCTCGCCTTCTTAAAGGCCTTCAACGAGTCATTATTCTTCGACATCTCTGAAAAATAAAAAAATACAACAACTTACAAGCCAGAAAAGAAAGCAAAAAACAAAACAAATGGAGACACAGTTCATAATACCCAGCACGGTGAGGATCAAGGATGGATCCCCCAGAAATTTTTTGGTCTCAAGATGAGGAGGTTCCCCTCAGATATCCTCCAAAGCAGCAACAAAAGCCTGCTTAACCTCGTCTAACATCTCCCAGGTATACCTAGATACAACTACATTCCTCTGCCATTCTAAAGGAAAACGAGGCTAGCCATTCTCATCCAAAAAAAAAGGACGAGCTCCTTCAACAGCTCGGATCTTGAAAAAGTAATTCTTAAAATCTCGGAAAGACTCATCATACATGGAAAAAACCTTATGTCCCTGAGCCGACCTAAAAGAAATCCAAGAAGCTTTCTTTTTGGTAATTCCAGGCTTGGTCAACACAAACAGATACAGGAAAAGAGTTAAAGAGGGCTTAACACTGAATTCATGGCAAACCAGCTGAAAAATCTTAATAAAACCCTAAGAATTTGGATGAAGCTGAGATGGGGCTACATTACAAGACCACATCAGGTTGGTCTCAAAGGAAGTAAAAGGAAGGGTAATATTCATCTGGCTAAAGAAGAAATCATATGCATAAAAGAAAGGACGCCCCCTGGGTCGGAACAGGAAAGCAGACCCTGTCATCAGAATCGGGTGCCACCAACTCATAGTTGCATTCTTGATTTTCACTACTACATATCCGATGGTGTTTTCTAAGCTCCGCACAGAACTCCGAATTAGCTAGAGATACACATAGCAACACAAGGAATTCCAACCAGTCAGACATCCCCTCAGGAACCTCAGAGGACGCCTTGACAATATTTTTGCGAGATGACATGGCCAACTAATCCTACAAACAAAATGGAAATGGGTTACTAACCCAAAAACAAATGCGGGCAATATGGAAGCAACTCGGACAATGCGACCTCAAGCACACAAACAATTAAAGGAAAACCCTAAGACGCACACCGAGGTCCAGGGGAATCCTTTGGAGGCAATGACAGAGTAAAGTCTCAGAAAAATCTACAAAAGATAAACTCTCTTCCAACAAACAACGTCCCAAGAAGAAAAAGGCGAAAGACAAAGGAAAGTCATAAAAAAATCATCGTCTCTATCAAAGAAAAAACCATCAAAAAAAAAACAAATCATCAATGGAGAAAACAAAGTTATCAAAGGAGCAACCTTTTCAAAACAGTAGTACGGAAATCAACGACAACATACGAAGCCCTAAAAAGAAGCCAAAACCAGAAAAATCACCCAAAGCATACGTAAGGACGAAAGAAGACCAGAAAACACGCATCACAAGCAACAAACCAAGCACAGTAATAAGGAAAAGGTTCAAGCTTTCCAAACGTACAAAATCAGAGCGTCATCAGAGAATCAAAGCAACAAAAATAAACGGTGAAGAGAAAGCAAAACTAACCTGAAGAAAGGAGAAAAAGCCCTGGAGAAAGACAGAAGCCGAAGCAAAGAAATCTTCCCTCAAGCAAAAGCACAAGACACAACATCAAGAAAATGAAAAGACAAGCTTCGGGTCAAACAGAAAAATGAAAAAAAAAGAGGGAAGTTACGGAAAAGAGAAAACCGTTTCTTGAGATCAAATTCAAAATAAAGCCAAGAGAAACGGAGCATCAAAAACCAATTAATGAGGGCATTAAAACCCTCGCACATTCCCAAGGCTAGGACGCTAATACAAAAGCGCGCGCCCTCAGAGGAAGCAAAACGTTCCGCATTCAAAAAGGGACTCTACAAAGATAAAGTCAACAAAATGCTCGAGTTCGGCTTCACACGAGAAGGTTTGAAGTCCTAAAAACTAAAACTCAACCTCCTAATAAAGACCGAGCTCGAGCAGGGGCACTGTTCATACCCTGGGTCGAGCTGACCTCTTCAGGTTAGGACAAATCCGACCTCTTCTCAAAGAGCTCGGCCAAATCATAAGAAAGCCCAAAAATGGCCCAAATGGAGGACCACGTCCCAAATCCTAAGGCAGCCCAAGCCTACAGAGAGAAGGGCGGTTCCCTTGAAAGATAAGATAACCTCACTTGAAGATAAGATAAAGATATGATAAGATAACTAACTTATCTTATCTAAGAAGGTCACTCTACGCCATTATAAATACACTGGAGCACCCAGGTATAACTCATACTCTGATTCTACACAATACCTGCTTAATACCCTTGCTAACTTAAGCATCGGAGTCCCTTGCAGGTACCCCCACCCTCCGAGGGCAAAGAATCAGCACCACCACCAAGTCCAACAAATCGGACACAGCGGTTCCAGCCACCATCATCAAGTCAGACACAACAACTCCGACCAGTACAGAAGATCTCGTCCGAGATCGACCTACCATTTCAGGTAACCCTCGGAACAGTATCCAAATGGGTGGAAGCTATTGCAGCACCCACTAACGATACTAAGACAGTGCGGAAATTCCTCCAGAAATACATCTTCAGTAGATTTGGTGTCCCTAAAATACTAATCAGTGATGGGGGCGCTCATTTCTGCAATAAACAGCCTTACTCTGTTATGGTTCGATATGGAGTTAGCCACAGGGTGGCAACTCCATATCATCTACAGAAAAATGGGCAAGCTGAAGTCTCTAATAGAGAACTTAAAAGAATCCTGGAACGAAGTGTGATTAACCGTAGAAGGGATTGGGCAAGAAGCTTGGATGATGCTCTCTGGGCATATAGAACAGCATTCAAGACTCCTATAGGGACCTCTCCATACCAGCTTGTGTATGGAAAGGCATGTCACTTGCCAGTGGAACTGGAATACAAGGCTTATTGGGCAACTAGATTCTTAAACCTTGATGCCAAGTTAGCAGGAGAAAAATGATTGCTCCAGTTAAATGAGCTAGAGAAATTCAGACTCAATACTTTCGAAAATGCAAAAATTTACAAAGAGAAAGCAAAAAGATGGCATGATAAGAAGCTGTCATCCAGAGTCTTTCAGCCAGGGCAGAAAGTTCTGCTATTTAACTCTAGGCTCAGATTATTCCCTGGAAAGCTGAAATCCCGGTGGAGAGGACCATATGTGATTACAGATGTGTCACCATATGGATATGTGGAGCTTCAAGATAATTACTCTAACAAAAAATTCATTGTTAATGGACAGAGAGTCAAACATTATCTTGAAAGTAATTTTAGCAAGAATGCTCAAAACTGAGACTTGATTAAAGCTCAGTAATAGTCCAGCTAAAGACAATAAAAAAGCACTTGCTAGGAGGCAACCCAGCCATTAACAAAGCTTATTTGTTAACTAAATGATAATTTTACAGGTTCATATTAATTATCTTCAAGTTAAAATAGCAATTGCATGAGTTCACAGAGTTAGAGAAGGATTCAGAGGTTACATAGCAAAAAGATGCTCACTGGTGCGAAAATGACAGTAAAAGCTATTTTGGGCGTTAAATGCCCAAAAGAAGCATCTACTGGGTGTTTAACGCCAGTAGGGATAGCCATTTGGGCGTTAAATGCCAGAATGGATACCATTCTGGGCGTTAAACGCCAGAATGGATACCATTCTGGGCATTTAACGCCAGATTTGTAGCATCCTGGGCGTTCAGAAAAACGCCCAATGATAAAGGATTTTCTGGCGTTTAACGCCAGCCAAAAGCTACAGCTGGGCGTTAAATGCCCAGGAGAAGCAACAGATGGGCGTTAAACGCCCAAAACATGCAACAGTTGGGCGTTTAATGCCAGGATTATAGGGAGGAGGTAACTTCGTTTTCACTTCAAATTTTTTCCATTTTTCATGTTTCAATTCATGATTTCTTACATTAACATGTTATAAACTCTCATCTTTCAACTTTAATTTCGAAAAATTTTTAATCCTAAACATATTTCTTAATTTTTCTTCAATATTTTTTCAAACCTTTTTCAAAACTCATTTATCTTTTCGAATTCTTTTCAAATCTTTTTAAATTCTTCTCAAATATTTTTAAACTCATCATATCTTCTTTTCAAAATTCAAAATTATCTTTTTCAAATATCTTTCATATCTTTTCAATTTTAAATTACATATTTTTCCTATCATACTTATCTTTTACAAATCATATCTTCTATCATATCTTTTTCAAAAATTTTCGAAAACCCACCCCTTCCCTTTAAATCCACGTTCGGCCTCCCTCCTCCCCTCCACAATTCGAACTTGGCTCTCCCTCTATCCCTCTCCTTTCCTTTCTTTTGCTTGAGGACAAGCAAACCTCTAAGTTTGGTGTGTTTATCCGTGATAACTAAACCAATACCCTCTAAGATCATGGCTCCTAAGGGAAAACAAACCACTCCAAGAGGCAAGAAAGAGAATATTCCAAAACCACTTGGAATCAAGGGAAGTTCTTAACCAAAGAACATTCAGACCATTACTACAAAATAATGGGTCTAAGGTCAGTGATCCCAGAAGTTAAATTCGATCTGAAAGAAGACGAATATCCGGAGATCCAAGAGCAAATTCGAAACAGGAGCTGGGAAATCCTAGCTAATCCTGAAACAAAGGTGGGAAGAAACATGGTTTAGGAATTCTATTCTAATCTGTGGCAAACAGACAAGCAGAGAATAGCTGGAACCGCCTTCTAAGACTATCGAAATCTGGTCAGAGGGAAGATTGTTCACCTCCACCCTGACAAAATAAGAGAGATCTTCAAGCTGCCTCAACTGCAAGATGACCCAGACTCCTTTAATAGGAGAATGATGAGAACAAATAAGGGCTTAGACGAAATTCTAGAGGACATATGCCTCCTTGGAACCAAGTGGACAACCAACACAAAGGGTGTCCCTAACCAACTCAAGAGAGGAGATCTCAAACCAGTCGCCAGAGGCTGGCTGGACTTCATTGGGCGTTCTATACTGCCCACTAGCAACCGCTCTGAAGTCACCATCAAAAGAGCAGTAATGATCCATTGTATTATGTTGGGAAAAGAAGTGGAAGTTCACAGCTGATCTCTTGTGAACTTTACACAATTGCAAACAAGAACTCCAAAGATGCCAAATTGGCTTGTCCAAGCTTAATCTCTATGCTATGTAAAGATGTTGGGGTAAAGATGGAAGTAAATGAGTATATCTCAGTTGAGCAACCAATCACCAAAAAGTCAATGGAAGGACAACAAGTGCAGGACGACCCCATCAAGAGGAAAGCATAGGAGTTCCTCCCGGAAATCCCTCAAATTGAATACTGGGAGCGTCTTGAAGCATCTATCACCAAGTTGCAAGAAGCTATGGACCAACTAAAGGAAGAAAAGCAAAATCAAAGTAGCATGCTTTGCAAACTGCTTGGGGAACAAGAAGAGCAAAGGCGTGAACTTAAGGAACTGAAACGTCAGAAGCTATCTCTTGAAGGGCCAAGCACCCCATAGACTAAAGGAGCATCCACCTCCCAAAATAAAGGTTGTTGAGTCCTAATCTTAGCCTTAACTCTGTGATAATTGTTCTTATTAGGAATTTACCTTAGAAGTTATATATGAGTAGTAGTAATTAGTATCTCTATTTTAATTTTATCTCCAATTAAGTTATAATTTATTTTTCTCATCATCATCAAACATGAATAAAATAGTAGATTTTTAGAATAAGGAGGCAATATTTTTTCGAGTTTTTAACAAAGAAAATTATAATTATTTATATGTGGTGGCAATACTTTTTGTCTTCTAAATGAATGCTTGAACATTGCATATTTTTTGATATTGAATTTTATGAATGTTAAAATTGTTGGCTCTTGAAAGAATGATGAACAAGAGAAATGTTATTGATGATCTGAAAAATCATGAAATTGATTCTTGAAGCAAGAAAAAGTAGTGAAAAAAAAAGAAGGAGCAGCAGAAAAAGCCAATAGCCCTTTAAACCAAAAGGTAAGGGCGAAAAGGATCCAAGGCTTTGAGCATCAATGGAAAAGAGGGCCTAAAGGAATAAAATCCTATCCCTAACCATGTGCTTGTGTCATGAAGGTCCAGGTAAAAATCTTGAGACTGAGTGGTTAAAGTCGTGATCCAAAGCAAAAGAGTGTGCTTAAGAACTCTGGACACCTCTAATTGGGGACTTTAGCAAAGCTAAGTCAAAATCTGAAAAGGTTCACCAGTTATGTGTCTGTGGCATTTATGTATCCGGTGGTAATACTGGAAAACAAAGTGCTTAGGGCCACGGCCAAGACTCAAAAAGTAGTTGTGTTCAAGAATCAACATACTAAACTAGGAGAATCAATAATACTATCTGAATTCTGAGTTCCTATGGATGCCAATCATTCTGAAATTCAAAGGATAAAGTGAGATGCCAAAACTGTTCGGAAGCAGAAAGCTACTAGTCCCGCTCATCTAATTAGAATCTGAGCTTCACTTAAAACTCTGAGATATTATTGCTTTTTGATTTATTTTTATCCTATTTTATTTATCTAGTTGCTTAGGGACAAGCAACAGTTTAAGTTTGGTGTTGTGATGAGCGGATATTTTATACGCTTTTTGGGGGTAATTTCATGTAGTTTTTAGTATGTTTTAGTTAGTTTTTAGTATATTTTTATTAGTTTTTAGGCAAAATTTATATTTCTGGAATTTACTATGAGTTTGTGTGTTTTTCTATGATTTCAGATATTTTCTGGCTGAAATTGAGGGAGCTGAGAAAAAATCTTATTCAGGCTAAAAAAGGACTGCTGATGCTGTTGGATTCTGACCTCCCTGCACTCGGAATGAATTTTTTGGAGCTAGAAGAGTCCAATTGGCTCGCTCTCAATTGGGTTGGAAAGTAGACATCCAAGGCTTTCCAGAAATATATAATAGTTCATACTTTTCTCGAAGATAAATGACGTAAACTGGTGTTTAACGCCAGTTTCATGTTCCATTCTGGCGTTAAACGCCAGAAACAAGTTACAAGTTGGAGTTAAACGCCCAAAACAGGTTACAACCTGGCGTTTAACTCCAGAAACAGCCCAGGCACGTGAAAAGCTCAAGTCTCAGCTCCAGCACACACCAAATGGGCCCCGGAAGTGGATTTCTGCACTATCTATCTTAGTTTACTCATTTTCTGTAAACCTAGGTTACTAGTTTAGTATTTAAACAACTTTTAGAGATTTATTCTGTATCTCATGACATTTTTAGATCTGAACTTTGTACTCTTAGACGGCATGAGTCTCTAAACTCCATTGTTGGGGGTGAGGAGCTCTGCTGTGTCTCGATGGATTAATGCAATTATTTCTGTTTTCTATTCAAACACGCTTGTTTCTATCTAAGATATGCATTCACACTTCAATATGATGAATGTGATGATCCATGACACTCATCACCATTCTCAACCTATGAACACGTGCCTGACAACCACCTCTGTTCTACATTAGATTGAATGAGTATCTTTTGGATTCCTTAATCAGAGTCTTCGTGGTATAGGCTAGAATCCATTGGCAGCATTCTTGAGAATCCAGAAAGTCTAAACCTTGTCTGTGCTATTTCGAGTAGGATTCAGGGATTGAATAACTATGACGAGCTTCAAACTCACAAGGGTTGGGTGTAGTGACAGACGCAAAAGGATCAATGGATCCTATTCCAGCATGAGTGAGAACCGACAGATGATTAGCCGTACGGTGACAGCGCACCTAGACTATTTTCACTGAGAAGACGGATGGTAGCCATTGACAACGGTGATCCACCAACACATAGCTTGCCATAGGAGGAACCTTGCGTGCGTGAAGAATAAGACCGGGGGAAAGCAGACATTCAAAAGATAAAGCATCTCCAAAACTCCAATATGTTCTCCATTACTGCATAACAAGTATTATTTAATCCATGCTATCTTGTTCATTTGCAAGTCAACTGATAATTATAATTGATATCCTGACTAAGAGTTACAAGATAACCATAGCTTGCTTCAAGCTAACAATCTCTGTGGGATCGACCCTTACTCACGTAAGGTATTACTTGGATGACCCAATGCACTTGCTGGTTAGTGGTACGAATTGTGAAAAGTGTGATTTACAACTTCGTGCACCAATTTCCAGCTTTCCTTCTCCAGGTCGGGCTGTTCCGATATCATTTCAGATTAGGACGATGTCGCTCTCAGCAAAAACTCGTTGTACTACCTTTTGATTGTATCTCGCAGCCATTCATCATTTTAATGCTTCTTCCCTAATTCGAGTTCTTTCTCGGACTTCCGGAAGTAGGTCGAGTTCTTCCCTTTGAAGTTGGGAGTTGGCTTCTTCACTATAGTGAATCACTCTAGGCGACCTTTCTTTAATCTCTACTGGGATTATTGCCTCCATTCCGTATGCTAATCCGAAGGGTAATTCCTTTGTGGTGGAATGTGGCGTTGTTCGATATGCCCATAGGACTTATGAGAGCTCCTCGGCCCAGGCTCCCTTTGTGTCCTGTAATCTCCGCTTCAGCCCGGCCAGTCTGACTTTGTTGGAAGCTTCGGCTTGTCCACTAGCTTGGGGATGTTCTACGGAAGTGAATTGTTGTTTTATATTCAAGTCGGCCGCTAGCTTTCTGAAGCCCGCGTCTATGAACTGGGTACCTGTTCCGAGGGTTACCTGAAATTGTAGGTCGATCTCGGTCGAGATCTTTTGTGTTGGTCGGAGCCGACGTATCCGGCAGGTGTATAGTGGCCGGAGCTGGTGTGTCCGACTTGTTGGACTTGGTGATGGTGCTGATCCTTCGTTCCCGGAGGGTGGGGGGTACCTGCAAGGGACTCCGATGCTTAAGTTAGTAAGGGTATTAAGCAGGTATTGAGTAGAATTAGAGTATGAGTTATACCTGGGTGCTCCAGTGTATTTATAATGGTGTGGAGTGACCTTTTTAGGATAAGATAAGTTATCTTATCTTATCTTATCTTATCTTTTGAGTGAGGTCATCTTATTTTCCAGGGAACCGCCCTTCTCTCTGTAAGCTTGGGCTGCCTTAAGATTTGGGGCGTGTTCCTCTACTTGGGCCCTTATTTGGGCTTTCCTGTCAACTTGGTCGAGCTCTTTGAAAAGAGGTCGGGTTGTCCTGACCTGAAGAGGTCGGTCACTTTATCCGTCGAACATCCCGGGTCGGACAGTTTGACCCAGGATATGAATAGTGCCCCTGCTTGAGCTTCGTCTTCCTTTTTATGGTCGAGTCTTTGACTTCGGTCCTTTTTTGGTGAAGCCGAACTCAAGCATTTTCATTGATTCTTTTGTAGCAGCTTTGAATGTAGAACGTTTCCTCTAAAAGAAGCGCGCTTTTATATCAGCACTTTTTTGGGAACGTGCGAGGGTTCAATGCCTTCTTTAATTTTGAGCATTAATTGCCCCGTTTCCCCTAAGCTCTTTTACTTTTGATTTTGAAAACCCAGAAAATGGTTTCTCTTCTTTTATTTTCCTTGTAACTTCTTCGCAACTTTTTTCCTCTTCCCTCTTTGCTCTCTGTCTTTCGCTTGTACTTCTGCTTCTTGGCGTTTCGCGGCGTCGCTTGGCGATTTTTGGGGCAACTTTCACTTCTGCACCTCCATTTATTTTTCTTCGAAGCTTCTTTCATCTCCAGGTTAGTCCCATTTCTTGCTTTTTCTTTGTTTTTGGTTTTGTGATGAGGTTTTGATTCTGATCCTCCCTTTTTTGAGAAAGTTTGGATCTTTCTGTTTCCATTGTGCCCTAGATTTGTTGAAATGTGCTTTCTGGGAGTTTTCTCTATCTTCTGCATGATCCTTTTGCTTTTACTTGATGCTTTTAGGGCTTCTCATGTTCTTTGTTGTTTCTTGTTCTGATACTGCTGTCCGCGTCTATTCCTTGTTTTATTTGAAGGTTGCTTTTGTCTGATCTTGAAAAAAGGTTGCATCTTTAATGGTCTCTGCTTGGCGTGCTTGATGTTTGGGAATGCTTTTTGCTTGGTAGACTGTAATGGCTTATGCTTTCTGAAAATGTTTACTTATTTGGAGTCTTTTTCTTGCTTGAGAAATGCTGGGGTAGGAGCTGTAGATTTTCCTAGAAACCTTACTTGATTATTGCCTCCAAAGGATGCCCCAAGACTTTCGATTTGAGTCTTGGAGTTTTCCTTTTCTGTTTGTTTCGCCTGTATCGTATTGAGTTGTTTTCTCCCTTGTCCGAGATGTTTTTAGTAACCCCATCTTCTTTTCTTACTTGTAGGATTAGTTGGCCTCATGTCTTCTCGCAATAACATTGTAGAGATGTCTTCCAGAGTTCCCGAGGGGATGTCCGATTGGCTGGACTCCCTTGTTTTGTTGTGTGTTTCTGTTATGGATGCTGAGTTTTGCACAGAACTCAGGAAGCGCCATAGGATTTGTGGTAACAATGCCCGTGAGGAGGATTACGAGCTTGTTGCTCCTGATTCTGATGAGAGAGTCTGCTTTCCGACTTCTATTGAGGGAGAGCGTCCCTTCTTTATGCTTATGAATACTTCTTTAGTCAGTTGAATGTTTCCTTTCCTTTTACTACTTTTGAGACCGACCTGTTGTGGTCGTGTAACATTGCTCCATCCCAGCTTCACCCAAATTCTTGGGGTTTTATTAAAATTTTTCAGCTTCTCTGCTGGGAATTAAATGTAACACCCTCTTAAACTCTTTTCCTTTACTTGTTTGTTTCCGCCAAGCCTGGCGGTTCTTTGAAAAAGAAAGCTTCCTGGATTTCCTTCAGGTCTGCCTAGGGCCATAAGGTTTTTGCTATGTATGACGAGTCTTTTAAGGACTTCAAGAACTACTTTTTTAAGGTTCGTGCTGTTGAGGGGGCCCGCCCCTTTTTTCTTGATGAAAATGATGAGCCCTCTTTCCTTCTAGAGTGGCAGAAGGATGTAAGAGTGTCTCGCTATACTTGGGAGATGCTTGATGATGTCGAGCGCGCTTTTGTAGTTGTTCTTGAGGATCTCTGGGGGAAACCACCCCATCTTGATACAAAATGATTTTTGAATGACCCGTCCTTGGTTTGGGCTGTTTTGGGTATTTGTCTGACTTGTTTCCATACTTGTTTCCTTTTTCTTCCTCTTATCGGATTTGTAATTCTTTGTTGTGGCTGATTTTGTATTTGCAGAGATGTCAAAGAATAGTGACTCCATGAAGGCCTTCAAAAGGGCAAAGAAGGCAACTACTGCTCTGAACATCTCGGTCAAGGTGGCCGGTGAGGGATCGTCACAGGTCCCAGTGAAGCCTCCTGTGCCGAGTTCCCTTGGGTCGAGGAAAGTGATTCCTACTCCTCGGTTTCATCAAGTTGATCCTCCTCAGACTTCTGCCGTTGCTTCTAGTGTCCCTCCCTTAAAGAAGCAAAAGACATCTGAGCTCTTCAACCTGGATGCCCCGGATTTTGATGCTATCGAGTTTGTTGACCAGCGAATTTCCCCCTATGGTGGGCTTTCTATGGACGACGTTTCTCTTCTTCAGCATCTGGATTTTATCACCAAAAGTAGTGTGAAGATGGCTCATATGGGTGCGCCTATATTCTGAACAGTTCAGGGGATTCCGATTCATGCCACAAAATCCTTCATGGAAGAGGCCAAGTCGGAATTTGATCGAATCAAGGGTCTGAAGGAGGAGTTGGAGGTGAAGTTGGCGAAGGTGGAGAAGGAGCTGGAGGGTGAGAAGGCCAGTTCTATTGCCTTGGCTGCTTCTTTGAAGCTGGCTGAGGACATGGCACTAAAACATAAGGATAGCTATGTCTCGGCTTATAGGGAATTGATGCATCTTCGGGAGGATTTGGAAACTGCTCGGGTTAATTATGGTGAGCTTCAGGGTCACCTTGTGGGTAGCATAACTGCCGCCTCCGAGAATTTGATGGAGCAATTCCGGGTTGTTACTCCTGATGCCGACTTAACTCTCATCAGCCTGGACAATGTCGTGAGGGATGGTAAGATTGTCCCTGATGACCAGGATGATGATGAGACTGATCCTCCCCCAGTGCCTTCTCTTAAGGTGTCGACCTCCTCTGTTCCTCCCGTTACATCTGATCCGGATTGCCAGATTCTGAACCAGGATGATGGAACCGTAGATGCTGTGCCCCTTCAGACTCGCCCTCCTTCTCCCCGTACTGATGCTGCCGGGTCCTGATCTTAGCTGATCTTTTTTCTGAATATTTGTGTAAATAGCCTGATTTGTGGGCTTTTGAACTTATTTTTGTGAATGATGTTTTATTGACTGTTGATACTCTAGTTGCTGTTTTTAGCAACTTATTTTGAAAACAAAATGGTTTCTCTGATGTTGATTTCGGTGGCCTCTTTGAAGCTTTATTATACTATGCTTCCATTGTGCTCTAGCAGGGTGTCTGTCGGAATCTTGCTGCTTAGCCTCTTTAGATTGCTTTTGTACTTTTTGTTTGTAGCTTAGATCCTTTTGAGGTCGTGACTTGTGGGGGATCCAACTTGTTTTTCAGTTTCCTTGCTTTTGTTTTGTATTTTTAGCGCCTTATAACCGATTTTTTTATGTTGGTCCCCTTCTAAGTTATTTTTGTAATCCTCTTTTCTGGGCCTTTGCCAGGTCTCTTTAAGGGATTACTTTTATAACTTATCTTTGTAGGAGACCGACTTCGTTAGGTCGGTCTCTTCTAAGTTGTTTTTGTAATCCTCTTTCGTGGACCTTTGGTAGGTCTCTTTCAGGGATTACTTTTACAACTTGTTTTGTAGGAAACTGACTTTGTTAGGTCGATCTCTTCTAAGTTGTTTTTGTAATCCTCTTTCTTGGACCTTTGTTAGGTCTCTTTCAGGGATTACTTTTACAACTTGTTTTCTAGGAAACCGACTTTCGTTAGGTCGATCTCTTCTAAGTTGTTTTTGTAATCCTCTTTCTCGGACCTTTGTTAGGTCTCTTTCAGGGATTACTTTTACAACTTGTTTTGTAGGAAACCAACTTTGTTAGGTCGATCTCTTCTAAGTTAATAGGGTTGGTCAGACCTCTTTTTAGGGATTTGCTGATAACTTGGACCAGTTTGATCCGATTTTTTAATATTCGGCCAGTCTTTTTTAAGTTATTATATAGCAATCCATAAGACCTCGTCAGGTTCTTTTTTTTTCGGGATCACTTTCGATAACTTCTTGCATTATTCTGTGTTCATCTTTTGCCGATTTATAGATTGTGGTTTCTGTTCTGGTTTAATTGACCTTTAGGTGAATCGCGTTTTCACCTTTGTCGGTCGATTATTCCTATCAAGATTGTATAGTGAATCTGTTCTTCACTTCTTGTTCGATCTGTTGCTTTATAATCGGTTGATGAATGCTTTAGATTAATGCTTCTTGAGCATTTGTAGAATATCTGAAATGTATTTTTTATTTAAAGAAAGTGCAAATATATACAGGCGGGAGTTTTTATACCCTTAAGTCGGATTAAATCTCAATCTTGCCGCCTCATTAAAAAACCTTTTCAGGAAAAAGAGTGCGTCTTGTAATGAGACTTTTATCTAACTATAGTACCTTCTCAGGTTACAGGCGTGCCATGATCTGGGGAGTTCTCGTCCCTCGAGTTCGGACAGTCTGTAGTAGTCCTTCCCAAGTATTTCTGTGACTCGGTACGGTCCTTTCCAATTAGCTGCCAGCTTTCCTTCTCCAGGTCGAGTTGTTCCAATATCATTTCAGATTAAGATGAGATCATTCTCTGCGAAATCTCTTGGCACTACCCTCTGATTATACCTGGAAGCCATTCGTCACTATAATGCCTCTTCTTTGATCCGAGCTCTTTCTTGGATTTCTGGAAGTAGGTCGAACTCTTCTCTTTGGAGTTGACAATTTGTTTGCTCATTGTAGTACACTACTCGGGGAGATCCTTCTTCGACCTCTATTGGAATCATTGCCTCCACTCCATATGCTAGTCGGAATGGTGATTCGTTTGTGGTGGAATGGGGGGTCGTCCGATACGCCCATAGGACTTGTGGAAGTTCCTCGGCCCAAGCCCCCTTTGCTTCTTGCAGTCTACGCTTCAACCCGGCCAATATGACTTTGTTGGCCGCTTCGGCTTGTCCATTGGCTTGGGGATGTTCAATGGAGGTGAACTGGTGTTTTATATTCAAGTCGGTCACTAACTTTCTGAAGCCTGCATCTGTGAATTGGGTGCCATTGTCTGTGGTGATGGAGTATGGGACCCCAAACCTTGTAACGATGTTCCTATATAGGAATTTCTGGCTTCTTTGAGCAGTAGCATTGGCTAGGGGTTCTGCCTCGATCCATTTCGTGAAAGAGTCTACTCCTACTATGAGGAATTTTACTTGTCCCGATCCCTGTGGGAAGGATCCGAGAAGATCGAGTCCCCATTTTGTAAATGGCCAGGGTGAGGTCACGCTAATGAGTTTTTCTGGCGGGGCGATGTGAAAGTTGGCATGCTTTTGACATGGTGGACATGTCTTTACAAATTCTGTAGCTTCCTTTCGTAGAGTAGGCTAATAGAATCCTGCCCGGAGTACTTTTTTGGTAAGAGCTTGTGCTCCGAGATGGTTGTCAAAAATGCCGCTGTGTACTTCTTCCAAGACTTCCTTTGTATTGGATGTCGGGACGCATTTTAATAATGGTGTTGAGATCCCATTTTTGTATAGGATGTTGCTTATGATAGTGTAGTACTGTGCCTCCCTTTTTAACCTCTTTGCCTCCCTTTCATCTATAGGAAGCGCTTCTGTTTTGAGGTAGTTAATTATGGGGGTCATCCATCCTTGATCCCGACCTGTTATGGCTAGGATTTTTTCTTCTTCAGATATTGATGGGTTCTGCAGTATTTCCTGGATGAGGCTTCTATTGTTGCCCCCTGGTTTGGTGCTGGCCAGCTTTGAGAGCGCGTCAGCTCGGGCATTTTGCTCACGGGGTATGTGGCAGATCCTATATTCTCCAAGTTGTCCGAGCTGTTCTTTGGTTTTATCCAAATATTTTTTCATGGTAGGGTCTTTGGCTTGGTAGCTTCCTGTTATTTGTGAGGTAACGACTTATGAGTCACTGTAGATGTTGAGTTTCTGAGCTCCAACTTCCCTAGCCAGCTTCAAACCAGCTAATAACGCTTCATATTCTGCCTGGTTGTTTGAGGCCGGGAACCCGAATTTTAGGGAAAGCTCAAGTTGGGTTCCTTGGTTGCTTTCGATTATCACACCTGCACCGCTTCCGGCTTTATTTGAGGAACCGTCCACGTATATGTTCCACTCTATGGGAATTTCTGTGGTGTCTGTGAATTCTGCAATGAAGTCGGACAGGTATTGTGATTTGATGGCGGTCCGCGCTTCGTACTGGAGGTCAAAGTCGGATAACTCGATTGCCCACTGTAGGATTCTTCCTACTAGATCTGTTTTCTGCAGTATCCCTTTTATGGGCTGGTTGGTCCGAACTTTGATGGTGTGCGCTTGGAAGTATGGGCGAAGTCGTCGGGATGTGAGTATCAAAGTGTAGGCGAACTTCTCTATTTTTTGGTAGTTCAGCTCTGACCCCTGTAGTGCTTTACTAATGAACTAGACGGGCTGTTGTCCCCCTTCATCTTCTCTAATTAGTGCTGAAGCTATTGCCCGACTTTCTACGGCGAGGTATAGTATGAGTGGTTCTCCCTCTTGTGGTCGAGATAGGATGGGGGGCTGTCCCAGGAATTCTTTAAAGTCTCGGAAAGCTTGTTCACATTCCGTTGTACATTCGAAGTTTTTTCCCTTCCTTAAGGTAGCATAGAAGGGGAGGGATCTTATTGCTGACCCTGCTAGGAATCTGGACAAGGCTGCCAGTCTCCCATTGAGTTGTTGGACTTCTTTGACGCAGGTCGGGCTTTTCATGTTAAGTATGGCCTGGCATTTATCTGGATTTGCCTCGATTCCTCTTTGTGTGAGCATGAAGCCCAGGAATTTTCCTGCCTCTACTGCGAAGGTGCATTTAGCTGGGTTGAGTCGCATGTCGTGCTTCGATATGGTGTTGAACACTTGAATCAAGTCGGTTAGTAATGTTTCTTCACTTTGTGTCTTTATCAACATGTCGTCCATATAGACCTCCATGATTTTTCTGATGTGGTCTGAAAAGACTTTATTCATTAGCCTTTGATAAGTGGCTCCCGCATTCTTAAGGCCGAAAGGCATTACGATATGGCAATAATTTGCTTTTGGTGTAAGAAACGAGGTCTTTTCTTGATCCAGTGGGTACATTGGAATCTGGTTGTAGCCTGAGTATGCATCCATGAACGAGAGATACCTATATCCTGATGAGGCATCAACTAGAGCATCGATGCTTGGTAATGGATAAGGGTCTTTTGGGCAGGCTTTGTTGAGGTCGGTGTAGTCGGTGCACATTCGCCACTTCCCATTTGACTTTTTCACCAAGACGACGTTTGCTAGCCATAGTGGGTATTTAACTTCTCTTATGAACCCTGCCTCTAGTAGTGCTTGTACTTGTTCTTCTACAGCTTGAGACCGGTCTGGCCCGAGTTTTCTTCGTCTTTGTTGTACCGGCCGGGATCCCAGGTAGACTGCCAGCTTGTGACTCATTAGTTCGGGATCTATGCCTGGCATGTCGGCAGCTTTCCATGCGAAGAGATCAACATTATCTCGTAAACACCGTATTAGCGATTCTTTTGCGTCTCCTTTTAAGATCGTGCCAATATTAGTTGTTTTGTCCGAGGTATCTCTGATCTGGACTCTTTCTATTTCCCCTTCGGGTCACGGCGGAGTTCTTCTCATCTCTGATCTCCGCCGAGTTCAATTGTGTGCAACTCTCCTCCTTCGCCTCGGAGATTTAGACTTTTGTTATAATAGTGACGCGCCATCTTTTGATCTGCTTTTATTGTAGCTATTCCCTCTGTAGTTGGGAATTTCATACATAGATGTGGAGTTGAAACTATCGCTCCGAGTTGATTTAACGTTGTCCGACCTATTAAGGCAATGTAGGCTGAGCTTACGTCGACCACGATATAATCTATCTTAAGTGTTCTAGATTAGTTCCCCTTTCCGAAGGTTGTATGTAACGATACATATCCTAGTGGCTGTACTAGGGTATCCCCAAGTCCGAACAGGTTGTGCGGGTATGCTCTTAGTTCTTTTTCTTCTAAGCCGAGCTTGTCGAAGGCAGTTTTAAATAAGATGTCGGTGGAGCTTCCTTGGTCAATTAATGTACGGTGGAGGTTGGCGTTTGCCAATATGATTGTGATGACCATGGGGTCGTCGTGTCCTGCGATGATTCCGGATGCATCTTCTTTGGTAAACGTGATTGCTGGGATGTCTGGCACCTCTTCCTTGCTTTAGACATGATACACTTTTTTGAGGTGTCGCTTGCGGGATGATTTGGAGATTTCTCCTCCAGCAAATCCACCGTGGATCACGTGGATATGTCTTTCTGGTGTGCAAGGTGATCGTTCAGATAGTCCGACATCTTCATCCCTTCTTCTTTTTCTTGGTTTCTCGCCCTGGTTGGCCAGAAACCGATCTAGTTTTCCTTCCCTAACTAATTTCTCTATGACGTTCTTCAAATCAAAGCATTCGTTGGTGGAATGTCCTCGGACTCGATGATACTCACAGTATTCGTTCCGATTTCCTCCTCCCTTTTTGCCTTTAAGTGGCCAGCTGGGGGTATTTTTTTCGTATGGCAGACTTCTTTGTAAATATCTACCAGGGATACCCTAAAAGGGGTGTAGTTATGATATTTTTTATTTTCTCTCCGGAGCGATCTTCTTTTTTCCTGGATTCTTTATCTTTATCTCGGTAGGCAGAACCGAGCCTCGAGGCTTCCCCAAGTCGAGAATTCTCCTCCATATTGATGTACTTCTGCGCCCGTTCTTGAACTTCATCTAGGGATGTCGGGTACCTCTTTGATATAGATTGGCTAAATGGTCCTTCTCGTAGGCCATTTATGAGACCCATGATGGCAGCTTCTATTGGTAGACTTTGTATATCCATGCATGTTTTGTTGAATCTTTCCATGTAGTTGCGAAGACTCTCCCGATCTCCTTGTTTGATCCCTAATAGGCTGGGTGCGTGTTTAGCTTTGTCCTTTTGTATGGAAAATCGGGCCAGGAACTTTTTGGCCAGGTCGTCGAAACTCGAGATGGATTTTGGAGGTAAGTTATCAAACCATCTAATGGCTGTCTTGGTAAGAGTTATTGGAAAGGCTTTGCAGCGAACTGCATCTGAGGCGTCAGTGAGGTACATTCTACTTCTGAAGTTGCTAAGATGGTGGTTGGGGTCCGAGGTGCCATCGTATAGAGTCATATCTGGAAGTTTGAAATTTTTTGGGATTTTGGTCTTCATAATTTCCCTGGTGAACGGATCTTGATCTTTCTGAAAGCTATCCTCTGTGGAGGGTCGTGTAGCTTTAGTTTTGAGATTGGCTTCGAGTTTCATAAGCTTATCTTCTAATTCTCGGCGCCGCCTTATCTCCCGACGTAGATCCTCTCCTTTTTTTGCATTGATGTTGGGCTTCTTTTTCAAGTTGCTTCAATCGATTTTGAAGTGCTTCTATCGCCCCGGGATTTGATGGATTTTTGTCTCCATTGAATTCCGGAGTATCTTTAAGTATAGCATCCGTGTTCTTGTGTGGTGTTCCATCTTCCAAACCTGAGTCGTGGTCGTTGTCATGGTTGTCCGTCATGGTGTTGGGATGACTTCCAGGTTCCCCAGCAACGGCGCCAATGTTCCGAGGGTTACCTGAAACTGTAGGTCGATCTCGGTCGAGATCTTCTGTGTTGGTCGGAGCCGACGTATCCGGTAGGTGTTGATGAACGGATTTTTGACGGTATAGAATTTCACAAATGAATTCTCGTTGCAAGTATAGTTTCCAAACCAATCAAAAATCCTTTCATACAAAAGATTGTTTGTCACAAGTAACAAACCCCTAATTTTATAAACCGAAGTATTCAAACCTCGGGTCGTTCTCCCTAGGAATTACAATAAAGTGCCTTGTTATTGGTTAGAAATGTGTTTTGGGGTTTTGGATAAGAAGCATGAAAAGTAAATGGCAATGAAAATAAACTAACAACTATAAAAGGCTCTTGGCAAGGTATGAAAATTAGAAGTCCTATCCTAGTTATCCTTCTCAATTGTGATGAGAATTGTTCATTGCTACCACTTAGTTAACCCTTACTAAATAAAGGAAAGTCAAGTGGATGAATTGACTTGAGCCACTAGTCCTAGCCAACTCCCAAGGAAAGACTAGCTTTAGTGTACTCCAAACCAATTAGCAATCTCTCCAATTACCAATCAACAAAGGAATTAGATAACTCAAGTGTCACTAATTACTCTACCTAGGCCAAGAGGAACAAAATCTATACTATATCTAGAAGAGACATTTCAACAAACACATAAAGTGCAATAGAAGTAAACATTATTAAATGCAAGAATTAAAGGAATCTACAACTACAAAAACAAGAGATCAACAATAGAAAAGCAAAGAAAACACATTATGAATTACCTCTTATTGAATTGGAAGAATGTAGAAGGAACGATACTAGATCTACAACAAAATATAAGAACAACATAAAGGAAATTACAATAAAAGAATAGAAGAAGATGAATGTAGCAACAAAGAATTGAGAGATAGAAGTAGAAGAAGGCAAAGATTAAAACCTAGATCTAAGAACTAAACCTAATCCTAATCCTAATTCTAGAGAGAAGAGAGAGCTTCTCTCTATAGAAACTACCTCTAAACTAATCCTAGTGAGTGTGAATGATTGGAATCCCCCTTGCTCTTCAATCCTTGGCCTTAAATAGCAGTTTAGGCGCCAAAGTTGGTTGAGATTGGGCCCCACAACCCTTCAGAATTCGTTGGCCACGTTTTCATTAAAAAATCATAAACCAGCACCGACACGTACGCGCACAGCATGCGTACGCGTCCATGGGGTGATTCGCAGGTGCGCGCAAGCACCAGGTGCGCGTGCGCGTCCATGGGCGAGTTCAACTTCTTTGACTTTGCATGCTTTTCCCTTCACTCCTTTGATCCATTCCTAGCCTTTTCAATCTGAAATCACTAACAAACACATCAAGGCATCTAGTGGAATCAAATGTGAATAAAAATCATTAAATTAAGGGTCTAAAAGCATGTTTTCACATCTAAGCACAAATAAGGAGACAATCACAAAACCATGCTATTTCATTGAATAAATGTGGGTAAAAGGTGATAAAATCTCTTAAAATCAATACAAGATAAACCGTCAAAACGGGGTTTATCAACCTCCCCACACTTAAACCAAGCATGTCCTCGTGCTTAAACCAAGAATAAAGTAAGGGTATGGCATTTATTTAATGGAAACTAACTAAATGCAATCTACCTATATGCAACTATCTACATGAATACAATTGCTTGGTCAAAATAAATCAATTTCTCAAGAAGCATATATACACAAGGGCTAAGGACTAGCAAGTCTAATCCAAAGTTGAATTGAGTTATTAAATATTTTTACAAACTTGCATGAGAAGAGATGATCATAGGTGGAAACATGTAATTGAGCCTCAAACCCTCACCGGTAGTGTTTGCACTCTATTCGCTCAAGTGTTTAGGGTTGATTCTCTCAATTTTCCCCTAATCATGCTTTCCAAGATTTGTTATTCTTCTAACAATCAACATATATTTCATGCATGCATACAAGTATCATGAGGTCTTTTCTTTGGTTGTAATGGGGCTAGGGTCAAGGTAGGATGCATATATGGTTAAGTGATTTTGAAATTTGAATCTTTGATAAGCTTAAACTTCCCACCTAACCTATGACATCCTATACAATTAAGTTCTAACCTAACTACCCATTTTTCACTTTTTCACATACTCATGCATTTTCTTTTCATTTCACAACACTTATGCATTGATCTTTATTGAGCTTCACTTTGCTTTGGGACATTTTGTCCCCTTTTTATTCTTTCTTTTTCTTCCTTTTTTCTTTATTTTTCTATTTTTTCTTTTCCATATTATATTTGTTTTCTTTTCTTTTTTTTTCTTTTGTTTTTGTCTCATTTTTTTCTTTCTATATACAAGAACCTCAATGCATAAGGTTTCTACATTTGATCAATACATGAGCATGTACCCAATTCCCAATATTTTCAATAAAAATACAAAACTACCTTTAACTCTCCCAATGTCCCAAGATTCCCACACTTGAATGATACTCACACACACTTGTCTAAGCTAATCAAAGATCCAAATTAAGGACATTTATTGTTTTCCGCTTTAGGCTTGTAATGTGCTAAAATAAGAACAAGTGGGTTAATCGTACGCTCAAATTTGGCTAACAATGGAAGATAAAAGGTAAGGCTATTTGGGTAAGTGAGCTAAATAAAATGATGGCCTCAATCATATAAATGCATAAATACACAAAATAATGGACATAAAGAATCAAACAATTCAAAGATTACAATCATAGAAAGAGAATAATGCACACAAGAAGGAAAATAACTGGTTATAAGATGTAACCACACCATTAGGCTCAAGTCTCACTTGCTTGTGTTCTTAGCTCAAAAATTCATGATCCACAAGATATATAATTCAAGCAAGTTTAATGAAAACTTTTCACTCAAATCAATTGGTTCCCTATAGATAGAAATCCTTGAAAATTTTCATTATTTTGACTAAGCTTATTGTGTATATATATGAAAAACTAAGAAAATGCAAGTGAAAATCCTAAAGCCCTAGAATGAAATGCAGAAGTGTTGGGATTAGAAATTTGTCACCCAAAATCACCGACCGGTCGGACGACCTCCCCACACTTAAAAGTTTGCACCGTCCTCGGTGCACTCAAAGATGAGCAAGGGGGTACGGCGACTCTCCGGATTGCTGCGTGTTCTTAGTCTTGCTTCCGTTATTGCTTGTGGTGCATCATTTGTGAAAAACAAAAATATAATCACTAGAAATGAGTGAGTGGATTAGTGTGACATGAATGACAAATAAGTGTGTGAATTCTAAATTGCGTGGTTTAGAACACACATTAGCCTAAAAGTTATGTCACAAAAGAATCATGCACTTCACTTATCCTAGTGTGCTTGAGATGCTCTAAGTAAGCTTGTAAGGTAAAACAAGCATTAGAGAAGCATGGAAGCATTCAAGCTAAAACATATGGATGCATATGATCATGAAATACAATGCATTAAGGTAAATGCACATCATCATCCATTAAGAAATTGCCTAATCACAGAATAAGGCTCAAATCACATGGTGGCCAAATCATGCAATTCAAAAAGAGTTACAAGCTCGAAGGCAATTCTCATCACTTGGTATTCTTAAAAGGTAAGCATGAAAAACTCAAAACCAAGTAGTAAAATATAACCACAATTAAATAGTCCAACAAAGATTATCAAAAAAACATTCATGCTAAAATAGCATTTAGGCAATAAGAGGCAACAATGTGTAGTAAACAAGATCAATAAGCCAACACTTATAATGAAAATGGAGAAAATAAAATGAAAACTAAACTAAAGCTATCTAACAAACTAACTAACTAACTAATTAACTAACTAAAATAAATGGTTATCTATGGTGTTTGGAAGTGTTGGATGAGGGGTAGAAGAAGGGAAGAAGAAAGGAGAAGGAAAGAAATGGAAAGAGGAGAAGAAAAGAAATGTGGTTGGCAGAAAGGGTATCCACGCGTACGCATGCATGGCACGCAAGCGCAGATGGTGGTGTAATGGACGCGACGCGTACGCGTACAGGGTGCGTCCGCGTCGATGGCTTATTCCGAGAGTGGCGCGTATGCGTCATGTGCGCGAGCGCGCAAATAGGTTTGTGCCAAAGGCACAACGTTGACATGGCGCAGGGATAACTCTCTGGAAAATGCATGGAGGGTGGAACTTCTCAATCCACGCGTACGCGTGCATGGCGCGCGCACGTGGATGGTCGAAAATGCTTGATGCACGCATACGCATACAGTGCACGTACACGTGGATGGTGCTCTGTTTTTCAAAATTTTTCTATGTTTTTTGCACAAATCCAAGCATTCTAAACCTCCAAACAGCTACCAAAACACCTTAAAACCTTATTTAACATGATAAAATACTAATTAAACTCAACCAACTAATCTAAACATGAAATTAAAGTAGTTCTACCAATATGTACAAAAGAGAAAATGAAAGGATTTTACCATGGTGGGGTGTCTCCCACCTAGCACTTTTGTTTATTGTCCTTAAGTTGGACTTATGGGGAGCTCCTCATCAAGGTGGCTTGTGCTTGAATTCATCTTGGAACTCCCACCAATGCTTGGTTCTCCATTGTGCCCCAAGATTCTTCATGGATTGAGCCAAGTGTTGATGGAGTTTTTCATAAACTTGGGGCTCCCAAAGTTGGTCCTCTTCTTGTAATCCAGGATCCCACACTTTATTTTCACACCCATCTTGAGGTTGATCATCATTATTAGTCCATCTGGGTGGTGAACAAGAAGAATCCTCTATGAAGTGCCCAACAATCCTCCTAGACCCATCTATTTGAGCACTATTCCCACCTTTATATCTCATGTTTGATGCATCAACCATAATGAGCCTTGATTTGCAATGCCCACCACAAAACCTTTTCCGCTTACACTTCATCCCACAAACTTCCCTAAGTTGGCCATCCGTTTCAAGCAAGCCATACTCAAGTGGGATAATAAAGCTAATAGAAATGAATTTTACCCACTCAAGTGAAGGAGTAGATGACAACCTAGGCAAAGATGCTTCCAACGATCTTGACAAAGCATATTCCATTCCCATCCTTCTATTTCTAAGGACTTCCACCTCTTCACAAGATTTCTCTAATTCAATCCTTTGTTCATTAATACTATCTAAGCCTTTTCCCTTAATCAAACTATAATTAGGAGGGTGAAAGAAGTTTACCTCCACAACATTTTCAAATGCACCGGGAGAAAGTTCTTCAAGTTCAAAGGATTCTCCACTACTAGAACTTGATGCTTGCTCTTCATTGCCATGGGAACTCAATTCTTTCTCTATCCCATCCAAGTCTTCATATGGAATATGCCTTGGAAGGTGTGCACTTTCCTCCCTAGCATCAATGTCTTCATATGGAGTATGCCTTGGAAGGTGTGCACTTTCCTCCCTAGCATCAATTTCAATCATCTTGGAGGGATTTTCTTCAACTCTATGTTCCCATGGAGGCTCCGCATCTCCTAAGTCTTCTACCACTTCTTCCTTGTCTTCAACAATTAAAGCTTCCCCCAATTGTTCCAATACAAAGCAACTTCCCTCATTTTCCACCGGGGTTTCCAATCTCTCCTTCATGCTATGTTTTTCATTTGATTCTCCACATGTAGCCATGGGAGTTCCTTGAGTGTTCAAGCATTGGGAGGCTAATTGATTTATTACCGCATCCAAGGCGGCCATGAAATTTTGCACATCCCTTTTCATCTCTTCTTGCCATTGAACAAGAACACCAAGGGTTTCATCCATTAGAGATTGGGGTGGGGTGGAAGGATTCATCATTTTGGGGAAAGGGTTCATAGTAGGAAGATGGTTCTTCTTGGTAGAGTTATAGTGGTTCAATATTCTCTACTCTTTCCACTTGTTGCACAACACACTCCATGGTTGCTTGAAATTGATCCAATGCTTCCTTGAGACGATCCCTTGACTCTTGTTCCTCTTGGATTATATGATTAGGATCATGTGGCTCTTGGATCGATGGACATGAATATTCTTCCATGTGAGGTTGTGGTGGAAAGTAGTATTCATCTTGTGGTTGAAAATTTTCATATATTGGAGGTGGTTCATCTTGGTAATAATATGGAGGGGGTGGCTCTTGAAAGGGTTGATATTGTGGTGGTTCCATATATGGCTCATATGGCTCAAAAGTTGGTTGGTGTGATGGATATGGATTAGGGTCATATGAAGGTGGTTGGTAAGAAGGGGCTTGTGAGTATGGTTGAGAATTATGTTGGGGGTATGGATCATAGGCATATGGTGGTGGTTCTTGAAAGTCACAAGGAGATTCACCATATCCATTTGATTGGTATGCATCATAGAATGGCTCTTCTTCATAGTGCATTGGTGGAGGTTGTTGCCATGAAGATTGATCATATGCATATGGTTCCTCCCACCTTTGATTGTTCCATCCTTGATACACATCTTGATTGTAATCTCCACTCCCTACAACATAGTTGTAATCACACTCATAGCCAAAATGAGAATTCAAGGTGAAAAGAGAAAATAAAAACAAAAGCTACTAAGAAATAATGAAACAAAGTCCTAACTAGCAAGCAATCCAAAAAAAAAATCAAACTATTCGCAATATTCACATATATACAATAACCAATAACATAACACCATTGCGATTCCCCGGCAACGACACCATTTTGATGAACGGATTTTTGACGGTATAGAATTTCACAAATGAATTCTCGTTGCAAGTATAGTTTCCAAACCAATCAAAAATCCTTTCATACAAAAGATTGTTTGTCACAAGTAACAAACCCCTAATTTTATAAACCGAAGTATTCAAACCTCGGGTCGTTCTCCCTAGAAATTATAATAAAGTGCCTTGTTATTGGTTAGAAATGTGTTTTGGGGTTTTGGATAAGAAGCATGAAAAGTAAATGGCAATGAAAATAAACTAACAACTATAAAAGGCTCTTGGCAAGGTATGAAAATTAGAAGTACTATCCTAGTTATCCTTCTCAATTATGATGAGAATTGTTCATTGCTACCACTTAGTTAACCCTTACTAAATAAAGGAAAGCCAAGTGGATGAATTGACTTGAGCCACAAGTCCTAGCCAACTCCCAAGGAAAGACTAGCTTTAGTGCACTCCAAACCAATTAGCAATCTCTCCAATTACCACTCAACAAAGGAATTAGATAACTCAAGTGTCACTAATTACTCTACCTAGGCCAAGAGGAACAAAATCTATACTGTATCTAGAAGAGACATTTCAACAAACACATAAAGTGCAATAGAAGTAAACATTATTAAATGCAAGAATTAAAGGAATCTACAACTACAAAAACAAGAGATCAACAATAGAAAAGCAAAGAAAACACATTTATTATGAATTACCTCTTACTGAATTGGAAGAATGTAGAAGGAACGATACTGGATCTACAACAAAATATAAGAACAACATAAAGGAAATTACAACAAAAGAATAGAAGAAGATGAATGTAGCAACAAAGAATTGAGAGATAGAAGTAGAAGAAAGCAAAGATTAAAACCTAGATCTAAGAACTAAACCTAATCCTAATCCTAATTCTAGAGAGAAGAGAGAGCTTCTCTCTCTAGAAACTACCTCTAAACTAATCCTAGTGAGTGTGAATGATTGGAATCCCCCTTGCTCTTCAATCCTTGGCCTTAAATAGCAGTTTAGGCGCCAAAGTTGGTTGAGATTGGGCCCCACAACCCTTCAGAATTTGTTGGCTACGTTTTCATTAAAAAATCATAAAACAGCACCGATGCGTACGCGCACAACACTCGTACGCGTCCATGGGGTGATTCGCAGGTGCGCGCAAGCGCCAGGTGCGCGTGCGCATCCATGGGCGAGTTCAACTTCTTTGACTTTTCATGATTTCTCCACTTTGCATGCTTTTCTCTTCACTCCTTTGATCCATTCCTAGCCTTTTCAATCTGAAATCACTAACAAACACATCAAGGCATCTAGTGGAATCAAAGGTGAATAAAAATCATCAAATTAAGGGTCTAAAAGCATGTTTTCACATCTAATCACAAATAAGGAGACAATCACAAAACCATGCTATTTCATTGAATAAATATGGGTAAAAGGTGATAAAATCTCTTTAAATCAATACAAGATAAACCGTCAAAACGGGGTTTATCAGGTGTATAGCGGCCGGAGCTGGTGTGTCCGACTTGTTGGACTTGGTGATGGTGCTGATCCTTCGTTCCTAGAGGGTGGGGGTGCCTGCAAGGGACTCCAATGCTTAAGTTAGCAAGGGTATTAAGCAGGTATTGAGTAGAATCAGAGTATGAGTTATACCAGGGTGCTTGATGAGCGGATAATTTATACGCTTTTTGGCATTGTTTTTAGGTAGTTTTTAGTAAGTTCAAGCTACTTTTAGGGATGATTTCATTAGTTTTTATGTTAAATTCACATTTATGGACTTTACTATGAGTTTGTGTGTTTTTCTGTAATTTCAGGTAATTTCTGGCTGAAATTGAGGGACTTGAGCAAAACTCTGAAAAAGGCTGACAAAAGGACTGCTGATGCTGTTGGAATCTGACCTCCCTTCACTCAAAATGGATTTTCTGGAGCTACAGAACTCCAAATGGCTCGCTCTTAACGGCGTTAAAAAGTAGACATCCAGAGCTTTCCAGCAATATATAATAGTCCATACTTTATTTGGGAATTGACGACGTAAAGTGGCGTTCAACGCCAAGTACATGCTGCTGTCTAGAGTCAAACGCCAGAAACACGTCACGACCCGGAATTGAACGCCAGAAACACGCTATAACTCGGCGTTCAACTCCAAGAGAAGCCTCAGCTCATGAATAGATCAAGCTCAGCCCAAACACACGCCAAGTGGGCCCCAGAAGTGGATTTATGCATCAATTACTTACTCATCTAAACCCTAGTAGCTAGTCTAGTATAAATAGGATAATTTACTATTGTATTGGACATCTTTTGATCACTTTAGATCTTAGGATCATCTTGGGACGATTAGTTCTCAGATCATGGGGGCTGGCCATTCGGCCATGCCTGAACCTTTCACTTCTGTATTTTCAATGGTGGAGTTTCTACACACCATAGATTAAGGGTGTGGAGCTCTGCTGTACCTCAAGTTTCAATACAATTACTATTATTTTCTATTCAATTCTCCTTATTCTTATTCCAAGATATACGTTACACTTCAACTTGATGAATGTGATTATCTGTGACACTCATCATCATTCTCACCTATGAACGCGCGTAACTGACAACCACTTCCGTTCTACCTTAGACCGGGCGCATATCTCCTAGATTTCCCAACAGAATCTTCGTGGTATAAGCTAGATAGATGGCGGCATTCATGGGAATCCGAAAAGTGTAACCTTGTCTGTGGTATTCCGAGTAGGATTCCAGGAATCTGGAAAGTCTAACCTTGTCTGTGGTATTCCGAGTAGGATTCCGGTATTGAATGACTGTGACGAGCTTCAAACTCCTGAAGGCTGGGCGTTAGTGACAGACGCAAAAGAATCAAGGGATTCTATTCCAACCTGATTGAGAACCGACAGATGATTAGCCGTGCTGTGACAGAGCATAGGACCATTTTCACTGAGAGGATGGGATGTAGCCATTGACAACGGTGATGCCCTACATACAGCTTGCCATGGAAAGGAGTAAGAAGGATTGGATGAATGTAATAAGAAAATGGAGATTCAAGAGGAGCACAGCATCTCCATACGCCTATCTGAAATGTTGAACGGAGTTGTGACCACACATAGTTGTAAACCATGGTATTGGCATCATGTTTTTGGCGCCATTGCCAGGGAAAGAAAAAGCAATGAATTTTACAAAATGCAATAACATATGAATCACAATTTTGTCCACCAAGTTTTTGGCGCAGTTGCCGGGGATTGTTCGAGTATGGACAACTGACGGTTCATCTTGTTGCTCAGATTAGGTAATTTTCTTTTTATTTTCTTTTCAAAAATCTTTCAAAAATTTTTCTTTCTTTTTCGTTTTTTCCAAAAATATTTTTGAAAAAATTAATAAAAATTCAAAAAAAATCATAAAATCATAAAAATAAAAAATATTTTATGTTTCTTGTTCGAGTCTAGTGTCTCATTTTAAGTTTGGTGTCAATTGCATGTTTCTGTTCTTTTTGCATTTATCATGTGTCTTCATTGATCTTCAAGTTGTTCTTGATGATTTACTTGCTCTGATCTTTAAATTCTCTTGTTTTGTGTGTTTTGTATTTTTCTTGGTAAGTCTTCTTGTTTGATCTTGATGTTTTCTTGTTTTGTGTTGTTTGTTGTTTTTCATATGCATTTTTCGTTTGTTAGAGTCCATGCATTAAAGATTTCTAAGTTTGGTGTCTTGCATGTCTTCTTTGCATCAAAAATTTTTCAAAAATATGTTCTTGATGTTCATCATGATCTTCAAAGTGTTCTTGGTGTTCATCTTGACATTCATAGTGTTCTTGCATGCATTCCTTGTTTTGATCAAAAAAGAAAAGAGAAAAACACAATTATGACGTTTTAATTTTAATTATTTTTCTCTCTCTTAATTAAAATTTTAAAAATCAAAAAATATCTTTCCCTTGTTTTTCTCATAATTTTTGAAAATTTGAGTTGACTTAGTCAAAAATTTTCAAAAATTAGTTGTTTCTTATAAGTCAAGTCAAATTTTCAAAAATTTAAAAATCTTATCTTTTCAAAATCTTTTTCAAAAATCATATCTTTTCCAATTTTTTCTCTTTTTCGAAAAATTCAAAAAATTCTTTTTCAATTTGTTTTCAAAATCCTTTTCTTATCTTTATATCATATTTTCGAAATTATGCTAACAATTAATGTGATTGATTCAAAAATTTGAAGTTTGTTACTTTCTTGTTAAGAAAGGTTCAATCTTTAAATTCTAGAATCTTATCTTTTAGTTTCTTGTTAGTTAAGTAATTAATTTTAATTTTAAAAATTAAATCTTTTTCAAAATATCTTTTTCTTAAAAATCTTATCTTTTTATCTTATCTTTTTCAAAATTTGATTTCAAAATATCTTATCTAACTTATCTTCTTATCTTTTCAAATTTGATTTTAATATCCTTTTCATCTAACTTTTTGACTTTGTGTTTGTTTCTTATCTTTTTCAAAACCACCTAACTACTTTTCCCTCTCTAATTTTCGAAAATACCACTCTCTTTTTCAAAAATTCTCTTTAATTGTTTTAAATTTTAATTTTAATCATATCTTATCTTTAATTTTCGAAATTACTAACCCCTTTTTCAAAATTATTTTCGAAATTCTCCCTCTCTTTTCTTCTTCTTTTTAATTATTTAATTACTGACACTTCTCTTAACCTCTCTTCATCTAAAAATCCGAACCCATTCTTCTTCACTCTTCCCCCCTTTCTTCTTCTACTAACATAAAGGAATCTCTATACTATGACATAGAGGATTCCTTTTCTTTTCTTGTTTTCTTCTCTTTCATATGAGCAGGAACAAGGAAAAAGGCACTCTTGTTGAAATTGATCCTAAAACTGAAAGGACTCTGAAGAAGAAACTAAGAGAAGCTAAATTACAACAATCTAAAGGAAACCTTTCAAAAACATTAGAACAAGAGAAGGAGATGGCAGCCGAACCCAACAACAATAATGCAAGGAGAATGCTTGGTGACTTCACAAAGCCAACGTCAAAATTTGATGGAAGAAGCATCTCCATTCCTGCCATTGGAGCCAATAATTTTGAGCTTAAACCTTAGCTAGTTGCCTTAATGCAACAAAGCTGCAAGTTCTATGGACTTCCATCTGAAGATCCTTATTAGTTTTTAACTGAGTTCTTGTAGATCTGTGAGACTGTTAAGACAAATGGAGTAGATCCTGAAGTCTACAGACTCATGCTTTTCCCTTTTGCTGTAAGAGACAGAGCTAGAATATGGTTGGATTCACAACCTAAAGACAGCCTGGACTCCTGGGAGAAGCTGGTCACGGCCTTCTTGGAGAAGCTCAAGAACTTATTGACATGGTTGCAAATAACCAATTCATGTACACTTCTGAGAGGAATTCTGTGAGTAATGGGACATCTCAGAGGAAGGGAGTTCTTGAAATTGATGCTCTGAATGCCATATTGGCTCAGAACAAAGTGTTGACTCAGCAAGTTAACATGATTTCTCAAAGTCTGAATGGATGGCAAAATGCATCCAACAGTACTAAAGAGGCAGCTTCTGAAGAAGCTTATGATCCTGAGAACCCTACAATAGCAGAGGTAAATTACATGGGTGAACCTTATGCAAAACACCTATAATTCATCATGGAGAAATCATCCAAATTTCTCATGGAAGGATCAACAAAAGCCTCAACAAGGCTTTAACAATGGTGGACGCAATAGGCTGACCAATAGCAAGCCTTTTCCATCATCTTCTCAGCAACAGACAGAGAATTCTGAACAAAACACTCTAATTTAGCCAATCTAGTCTCTGATCTGTCAAAGGTCACTTTCAGTTTTATGAGTGAAACAAGATCCTCCATCAGAAATCTGGAGGCACAAGTGGGCCAGCTGAGTAAGAAAGTCTTTGAAACTCCTCCTAGTATTCTCCCAAGCAATACAGAAGAGAATCCAAAAGGAGAGTGCAAGGCCATTGATGTAATCAACATGGCCGAATGCACAAGGGAGGAGGAGGACGAAAATCCTAGTAAGGAAGACCTCCTGGGACGTCTCTCAAGCAAGAAGGAGTTTCCTATTAAGGATCCAAAGGAATCTGAGGCTCATATAGAGACCATAGAGATTCCATTAAATCTCCTTCTGCCATTCATGAGCTCTGAAGACTATTCTTCCTCTGAGGAGAATGAAGATGTGACTGGAGAGCAAGTTGCTCAATATTTAGGAGCTATCATGAAGCTGAATGCCAAGTTGTTTGGTAATAAAACTTGGGAAAGTGAACCTTCCTTGCTCATTAGTGAACTAGATACCTGGATTCAGCAAATTTTACCTCAAAAGAGACAAGATCCTGGCAAGTTCTTAATACCTTGTACCATAGGCACCATGACCTTTGAAAAAGCTCTATGTGATCTGGGGTCATGGATAAATCTTATGCCACTCTCTGTAATGGAGAAGCTGGGGATCATTGAGCTACAACCTGCCTTGTTCTCATTACAATTGGCAGACAAGTCATTAAGACAAGCTTATGGAGTAGTAGAGGACGTGTTAGTAAAGGTTGAAGGCCTTTACATCCCTGCTGATTTCATAATCTTAGACACTAGGAAGGAAGAGGATGAGTGAATCATCCTTGGAAGACCTTTCCTAGCCACAACAGGAGCTGTGATAGATGTCAACAGAGGAGAATTAGTCCTTCAATTGAATGGGGACTACCTTGTATTTAAGGCACATGGCTATCCCTCTGTGACAAAAGAGAGTAAGCACAAAGAGCTTCTCTCAGTTCAGAGTCAAGAAGAGCCCCCACAGTCAAACTTTAAGTTTGGTGTTGGGAGGCCACAACCAAACTCTAAGTTTGGTGTTAAGACCCCATATCCAAACTCTAAGTTTGGAATTGGGACTATACAAACATTGACCTGATCATCTTGTGGCTCCATGAGAGCCCACTGTCAAGCTAATGACATTAAAAGAGCGCTTGTTGGGAGGCAACCCAATTTTATTTATCTAATTTTAATTTTATTTTATTGTTATTTTGTGTTTTATTAGGTACATGATCATGTGGAGTCACGAAAAAAAATATAACAATTAAAAACAGAATCAAAAAATAGCAGAAGAAAAATCACACCCTGAAGGGAGGACAGACTGGCGTTCAACGCCAGTAAGAAGCATCTAGCTGGCGTTCAACGCCAGAATAGAGCATGAATCTGGCGCTGAACACCAGAAACAAGCAACATTCTGGCATTTGAATGCCAGGAATGTGCCTTGAGGAAAGCTGGCGCTGAACGCCAGTAACAAGCATGGAACTGGCGTTCAATGCCAGAAACATGCTTCACATGGGCGTTGAACGCCCAGAGTGTGCATCATCTCGGCGTTTAAACGCCAGAATGGTGTGCAAAGGCATTCTACATGCCTAATTGGTGCAGGGATGCAAATCCTTGACATCTCAGGATCTGTGGACCCCATAGGATCATCTCAGGATCTGTGGACCCCACAGGATCCCTACCTAACATATTCTCCCCTCTTCCCAACAACTTCAATCTCTGAATCTCTCCTCCTAATAAACACTCTTCCCCAAAACCCTTCACCAATCACCTCAATCTCTCTTCCCCATCACCTCTTCACCACTCACATTCATCCACTCTTCCCTATAAACCCCACCTACCTTCAAAATTCAAAAACACTTTCCCACCCAATCCCACCCTAAATGACCGAAACTACACCCTCTCCTTTCCCTATATATACCCTTCCATTTTACTTCATTTTCACACAACACAAACCCCCTCTTCTACACCTTGGCCGAAACACCCTCTCTCACTCTCATCCATATTTTTCTTCTTCTTCTTCTCTTCTTTCTTCTCTTGCTCGAGGGCGAGCAATATTTTAAGTTTGGTGTGGTAAAAGCATAAGCTTTTTTTTTTTCCATTACCATCAATGGCACCTAAGGCCGGAGAATCCTCTAGAAAAGGAAAAGGGAAGACAAAAGCTTCCACCTCCGAGTCATGGGAGGTGGAAAGATTCATCTCCAAAAGCCATCAAGACCACTTCTATGATGTTGTGGCAAAGAAGAAGGTGATCCCTGAGGTCCCTTTCAAGCTCAAGAAAAATGAGTATCCGGAGATCCGACATGAGATCCGAAGGAGAGGTTGGGAAGTCCTAACCAACCCCATGCAACAAGTCGGAATCTTAATGGGTCAAGAGTTCTATGCCAATGCATGGATCACTAGGAACCATGATCAAAGTATGAACTCGAGTCTAAAGAATTATCTCACAATGGTTCGGGGGAAATACTTAGATTTTAGTCCGGAGAATGTGAGGTTGGCGTTCCACTTGCCCATGATGCAAGGAGATGTACGCCCCTACACTAGAAGGGTCAACTTTAATCAAAGGTTGGACCAAGTCCTAATGGACATATGTGTGGAAGGAGCTCAATGGAAAAGAGACTCCAAAGGCAAGCCAAGTCAACTAAGAAGACTGGACCTCAAGCCTGTGGCTAGAGGATGGTTGGAGTTCATTCAACGCTCCATCATTCTCACTAGCAACCGATCTGAAGTTACTGTGGATCGGGCCATCATGATTCATAGCATCATGATTGGAGAGAAAGTAGAAGTTCATGAAGTCATCTCCAATGAAATCTACAAAATAGCCAAAAAGCCCTCCACCATGGCAAGGCTAGCTTTTCCTCACCTTATTTGCCATCTTTGTTACTCAGCTAGAGTTATCATAGAAGGAGACATCTCCATTGAGGAGGATAAGCCCATCACCAAGAAGAGGATGGAGCAAGCAAGAGAGACCCTCTACGGATCTCAAGAGATGCATGAGGAAGCTCATCATCAAGGAATCCCTGAGATGCCTCAAGGGATACACTTTTCTCCCAACAACTATTGGGAACAACTCAACACTTCCTTA
>NC_029772.3:22974281-22974879 GCF_000817695.3 Arachis duranensis | reverse complement strand
CCTTCAAGAAGAAGACGCCACTAAGGTGGATTCATTCCTTGTTCTTATTTCTTTCTGCTTTTCGTTTTTTATGTTGTGTTTTGTGTCTCTACTTCATGATCATTAGTGTTTAGTAACTATGTCTTAAAGTTATGAATAATTCCATTAATCCTTCACCTCTCTTAAATGAAAAATGTTTTTAATCAAAAGAACAAGAAGTACATGAATTCCGAATTTATCCTTGAATTTAGTTCAATTATATTGATGTGGTGACAATACTTTTTGTTTTCTGAATGAATGCTTAAACAGTGCATATTTTTTATCTTGTTGTTTATGAATGTTAAAATTGTTGGCTCTTGAAAGAATGATGAACAAAGAGAAATGTTATTGACGATCTGAAAAATCATGAAAATTGATTCTTGAAGCAAGAAAAAGCAGTGAAAAGTAAAAAGCTTGCGAAAAAAAAGCAAAAAAAATAGAAAGAAAAAGAAAAAGAAAGCAGAAAAAACCAATAGCCCTTAAAACTAAAAGGCAAGGGTAAAAAGGATCCAAGGCTTTGAGCATCAATGGATAGGAGGGCCCAAGGAAATAAAATCCAGGCCTAAGCGGCTAAACCAAG
>NC_029772.3:22965208-22974180 GCF_000817695.3 Arachis duranensis | reverse complement strand
TACAAGTCCCGCTCATCTAATTATAATTAATATTCATTGATATTCTGGAATTTATAGTATATTCTCTTCTTTTTATCCTAATTGATTTTCAGTTGCTTGGGGACAAGCAACAATTTAAGTTTGGTGTTGTGATGAGCGGATAATTTATACGCTTTTTGGCATTGTTTTTAGGTAGTTTTTAGTAAGTTCAAGCTACTTTTAGGGATGATTTCATTAGTTTTTATGTTAAATTAAAATTTCTGGACTTTACTATGAGTTTGTGTGTTTTTCTGTAGTTTCAGGTAATTTCTGGCTGAAATTGAGGGACTTGAGCAAAATTCTGAAAAAGGCTGACAAAAGGACTGCTGATGCTGTTGGAATCTGACCTCCCTGCACTAAAAATGGATTTTCTGGAGCTACAGAACTCCAAATAGCGCGCTCTCAATGGCGTTGGAAATTATCCATCCAGAGCTTTCCAGCAATATATAATAGTTCATACTTTATTCGGGAATTGACGACGTAAAGTGGCGCTCAACGCCAAGTACATGCTGCTGTCTGGAGTCAAACGCCAGAAACACGTCACGACCCGGAGTTGAACGCCAAAAACACGCTATAACTCGGCGTTCAACTCCAAAAGAAGCCTCAGCTCGTGGATAGATCAAGCTCAGCCCAAACACACGCCAAGTGGGCCCCGGAAGTGGATTTATGCATCAATTACTTACTCATGTAAACCCTAGTAGCTAGTCTAGTATAAATAGGATAATTTACTATTGTATTGGACATCTTTTGATCACTTTAGATCTTAGGATCATCTTGGGACGATTAGTTCTCAGATCATGGGGGCTGGCCATTCGGCCATGCCTGAACCTTTCACTTATGTATTTTCAACGGCGGAGTTTCTACACACCATAGATTAAGGGTGTGGAGCTCTGCTGTACCTCAAGTTTCAATACAATTACTATTATTTTCTATTCAATTCTCCTTATTCTTATTCCAATATATACGTTACACTTCAACTTAATGAATGTGATGATCTGTGACACTCATCATCATTCTCACATATGAACGCGCGTGACTGACAACCACTTCCGTTCTACCTTAGGCCGGGCGCATATCTCTTAGATTCCCCAACAGAATCTTCGTGGTATAAGCTAGATAGATGGCGGCATTCATGGAAATCCGGAAAGTATAACCTTGTCTATGGTGGCGGCATTCATGGGAATCCGGAAAGTCTAACCTTGTCTGTGGTATTCCGAGTAGGATTCTGGGAATCTAGAAAGTCTAACCTTGTCTGTGGTATTCCGAGTAGGATTCCGGTATTGAATGACAGTGACAAGCTTCAAACTCCTGAAGGCTGGGCGTTAGTGACAGACGCAAAAGAATCAAGGGATTCTATTCCAACCTGATTGAGAACCGACAGATGATTAGCCGTGCTGTGACAGAGCATAGGACCATTTTCACTGAGAGGATGGGATGTAGCCATTGACAACGGTGATGCCCTATATACAGCTTGCAATGGAAAGGAGTAAGAAGGATTGGATGAATGTAATAAGAAAATAGAGATTCAAGAGGAGCACAGCATCTCCATACGCCTATCTGAAATTCCCACTATTGATTTACATAAGTATTTCTATCCTATTTTATTTTCTGTTTATTATTTATTTTCGAACTTATCATAAACCATTTAATCTGCCTAACTGAGATTTACAAGGTAACCATAGCTTGCTTCATACCAACAATCTTTGTGGGATCGACCCTTACTCACGTAAGGTATTACTTGGATGACCCAGTACACTTGCTGGTTAAGTTGAACGGAGTTGTGACCACACATAGTTGTAAACCATGGTATTGGCATCATGTTTTTGGCGCCATTGCCAGGGAAAGAAAAAGCAATGAATTTTACAAAATGCAATAACATATGAATCACAATTTCGTCCACCAGTGCTCCAGTGTATTTATAATGGTGTGGAGTGACCTTTTTTGGATAAGATAAGTTAGTTATCTTATCTTATCTTATCTTTTGAGTGAGGTCATCTTATTTTCCAGGGAACCGCACTTCTCTCTGTAAGCTTGGGCTGCCTTAAGATTTGGGGTGTGTTCCTCTACTTGGGCCCTTATTTGGGCTTTCCTGTCGACTTGGCCGAGCTCTTTGAAAAGAGGTCGGGTTATCCTGACCTGAAGAGGTCGGTCGCTTTATCCGTCGAACATCCCGGGTCGGACAGTTCGACCCAGGATATGAACAGTAACATTTTCTGTGGTGATGGAGTATGAAACCCCGAACCTTATAACAATGTTCCTATATAAGAATTTTTGACTTCTTTGAGCAGTGGCGTTAGCTAGGGGTTCTGCCTCGATCCACTTTGTAAAATAGTCTATCCCTACTATGAGGCATTTAACTTGTCCCGATCCCTGAGGGTAGGGTCCAAGAAGATCGAGTCCCCATTTTGCGAATGGACAAGGTGAGGTCACGCTGATGAGTTCCTCTGGTGGGGCGATGTGAAAGTTGGCATGTTTCTGGCATGATGGACATGTCTTTACGAGTTGTGTGGCTTCCTTTTGTAAAGTTAGCCAATAATAACCCTACCCGAAGTACTTTTTTGGTTAGTGCTTGCGCTCCAAGGTGATTGCCACAAATGCCACTGTGTACTTCTTCTAGAACTTTCTTTGTGTCAGAAGTCGGTACACATTTTAACAATGGTATTAAAATTCCTCTTCTGTATAGAGTATTTTATGATAGTGTAGTATTGTGCCTCCCGTTTTAACCTCTTTGCCTCTTTTTCCTCTGTGGGGAGTGCTTCTGTTTTGAGGTAGTTAATTATGGGAGTCATCCATCCTTGATCCTGACCTGTTATGGCCAGGATTTCTTCTTCTTCCGAGATTGATGGATTCTGCAGAATTTCGTGGATGAGGCTTTTATTATTGTCCCCTGGTTTGGTGCTGGCTAGCTTTGAGAGTGCGTCAGCTCGAGCATTCTGTTCTCGGGGTATGTGATGGATCTCGTATTCTCTGATTTGTCCGAGCTGTTCCCTGGTTTTGTCCAAGTACTTTTTCATGGTGGGATCTTTGGCTTGGTAGCTTCCTGCTATTTGCGAAGTGACTACCTGTGAGTCGTTGAAGATGATAAGTTTTTGAGATCCAACCTCCTTAGCCAGCTTCAAACCAGCTAGCAGTGCCTCATATTCCGCTTGGTTATTTGAGACAGGAAACCCAAATTTAAGGGAGAGTTCGATTTGGGTTCCTTGGTCGCTTTCAATTATCACACCTGCGCCGCTTCCCGTCTTATTCGAGGAACCGTCCACGTAGAGATTCCATTCTGTGGGGATTTCCAGTGTGTCTGTAAACTCTGCAATGAAATCGACCAGGTGTTGTGATTTGATGGCTGTCCAAGCTTCGTAGTGGAGATCGAATTCAGACAACTCAACTGCCTATTGCAGGATTCTGCCCGCCAGGTCTGTTTTCTGTAAAATCCCTTTTATGGGCTGGTTGGTCCGAACCCTAATGGTGTGGGCTTGGAAGTATGGATGGAGTCGTCGGGATGTTAGTATGAGAGCGTAGGCAAACTTTTCTATTTTTTGGTAGTTCAGCTCGGCTCCTTGTAATGCTTTACTAATGAAGTATACGGGTTGTTGTCCACTGTCGTCTTCTCGGACTAATGCTAAGGCCACTGCCCGACTTCCTACCGCGAGGTACAATATGAGTGGTTCTCCTTCCCGTGGCCGAGTTAGGATAGGTGGCTGTCCCAGGAACTTTTTGAAATCTTGGAAGGCTTGCTGGCACTCCGTTGTCCATTCGAATCTTTTTTCTTTTCTTAGGGTGGCGTATAAGGGGAGAGATCTTATTGCTGATCCGGCTAGAAATCTGGACAAGGCTGCCAATCTCCCGATGAGTTGTTGTACCTCTTTGACACAAGTCAGACTCTTCATGTCGAGTATGGCCCGGCATTTATCTGGGTTTGCTTCGATTCCTCTTTATGTGAGTATGAAACCTAAGAATTTGCTGGCCTCTACTGTGAAGGTGCATTTTGTAGGGTTGAGTCGCATACCATGCCGTCTTATAGTGTCGAATACTTGGGTCAGGTGGGACAATAGCATCTCTTCATTTTGTGTCTTTATTAGTATTTCGTCCACGTAGACTTCCATGATTTTTCTGATGTGATCCGAAAAGACCTTATTCATCAATCTCTGATAAGTAGCTCCCGCATTTTTAAGACCAAAAGGCATGACGATGTAGCAGTAGTTTGCTTTAGGGGTTAAGAAGGAAGTTTTTTCTTGATCGGGTGGATACATTGGGATCTGATTGTATCCCGAGTATGCGTCCATAAACGAGAGGTATTTATATCTGGAGGAGGCATCTACTAGAGCGTCGATACTTGGGAGTGGGTAACGATCTTTTGGGCAGGCTTTGTTGAGATCTGTGTAGTTGGTGCACATTCGCCACTTCCCATTTGACTTTTTCACCAAGACGACATTAGCCAGCCATAGCGGGTATTTGACTTCTCTTATGAACCCTGCCTATAGTAGAGCTTGTACCTGATCTTCCACAGCTTGGGACCGTTCTGGCCCGAGCTTTCTACGCCTCTGTTGTACGGGTTGAGATCCTAGGTAGACTGATAATTTGTGACACATTAGCTTGGGGTCTATGCCTGACATGTCTGCGGCCTTCCATGCAAAGAGATCGACGTTGTTTCGCAAGAACTGTATGAGTGATTCTTTCATGTCTCCTTTTAGGATGGTACCGATATTGGTTGTTTGGTTCGGAGTGTTCCCGATCTGAACTTTTTCCATTTCTCCTTTGGGTTGTGGGCGGAGTTCTTCCCATCTCTGCATTCCACCGAGCTCGATTGTGAGGAATTTTTCCCATCTTCCTCTGAGGTTTAGACTTTCATTGTAACAGCGGCGGGCCATCTTCTGGTCTGCTTTTATTGTAGCTATCCCTTCTAGAGTTGGGAATTTCATGCATAGATGCGGAGTTGAGACTACTGAACTGATCTGATTTAATGTTGTCCGGCCTATTAAGGCGTTATAGGCTGAACTTACGTTGACCACGATGTAGTCTATCTTTAGTGTTCTCGATTGGTTTTCTTTTCCAAAGGTTGTGCGCAACGAGATGTATCCAAACGGTTGAACTGGGGTGTCTCCTTTCTCGAACAGACTGATCGGATATGCTCCGAGTTCTTTTTCTTCCAAAACGAGCTTGTCGAAGGCAGTTTTGAACAAGATGTCGGCGGAGCTCCCTTGGTCTATCAGTGTGCGGTGAAGGTTTGCATTTGCCAGGATAACAGTGATGACCATGGGATCGTCGTGTCATGAGATTATACCAGATGCATCTTCTTTGGTGAAAGTAATTGCGGGGATGTCAGGTGCTTCCTCCTTCCCCTCGACATGATATACTTCTTTAAGATGTCTTTTGCAAGACGATTTGGAGACTCCTCCTCCCGCAAATTTGCCGTGTATCATGTGGACATGTCTTTCTGGTGTACGAGGTGACCACTCGGTTCGTCCGACATCTTCTTCCCTTCTTCTTTTTCTTTGCTCATCGTCCTGGGTGGCTAGATACCGATCTAGCTTCCCCTCTCTTACTAGTTTTTCTATAACATTTTTTAAATCGAAACACTCATTGGTGGAATGCCCGCGAATTCGATGATATTCACAATATTCGGCCCGATTTCTTCCTCCTTTTTTGCCTTCTAGTGGTCGAGCTGGAGGTATTTTTTCAGTGTTGCAAACCTCTCTGTAGACATCCATGAGAGACACCCGAAGGGGGGTGTAGTTGTGGTACTTTTTAATTTTTTCTCCGTGTCGATCTTCCTTCTTTTTGGACTCTTTGTCCTTATCCCGGAAGGTGAATCTGGATTTTAAGGTCTCACCTAGTTGAGAGTTTTCCTCCATGTTGATGTACTTCTCTGCTCGTTCTTGCACTTCGTTCAGAGATGTGGGGTATTTTTTTGATATAGATTGGCTAAAAGGTCCCTCTCGCAAGCCATTGATGAGGCCCATAATGGCAGCCTCCGTTGGTAGGCTTTGTATGTCTAGGCACGTTTTGTTTAATCTTTCCATGTAGTTGTGAAGACTTTCCCGTTCTCCTTGCCTGATTCATAATAGACTTGGGGCGTGCTTAGCCTTATCTTTTTGGATGGAGAATCTGGCCAAAAACTTTTTGGCCAAGTCATCGAAACCCGAGATGGACCTTGGAGGTAAATTGTCAAACCATCTTATCACCTTCTTTGTTAAAGTAGTCAGAAAAGCTTTGCAACGAACTGCATCTGAGGCGTCGGTGAGGTACATTCTACTTCTGAAATTGCTGAGATGATGGCCGGGATCCGTAGTGCCGTAGTATAGGGTCATATCCGGGAGTTTAAAGCCTTTTGGGATTTTGGTCTTCATGATCTCCTTGGTGAATGAATCTTGTTCCTTGCGGAAGCTGTCCTCATGAGGGGATCGGTTGGCTTTGGTCTTGAGATTGGCTTCAAGTTTTAGGAGTTTGTCCTCCAATTCCCGGCGTCGCCTTATTTCCTTCTGTAGGTCTTTCTCGGCCTCTCGTTGGCATAGGTCTTCTTCTTCAAGTTGTTTTAAACGGTCTTGAAGCGCCTCCATGGCTCCCGTGTTTGAATTCTTTTTGTTGTTAAGTTGAGGAGTATCCTTTGGTGTAGTGTCCGCGTTTTTGTGTGGCGTTCTATTCTCTAGATCTGAATTGTGGTCGTTATCATTGTCGTCCGCCATAACGATGGGATGACTTCCAGGTTCCCCGACAACGGCGCCAATGTTTCGAGGGTTACTTGAAACTGTAGGTCGATCTCGGACGAGATCTTCTGTACTGGTCGGAGCTGTCGTGTCCGACTTGTTGGACTTGATGATGGTGCTGATCCTTCGTCACCGGAGGGTGGTGGTACCTGCAAGGGACTCCGATGTATGAGTAAGGGTATTAAACAGGTTTTTAGTAGAATCAGAGTATGAGTTATACCTGGGTGCTCCAATGTATTTATAATGGTTTGGAGTGACCTTTTTAGATAAGATACGTTAGTTATCTTATCTTTATTTTATCTTATCTTTATGGGAACTGCCCTTATCTCTATAGGCTTGGGCTGCCTTTGGATTTGGGTCATGCTCCTCTATTTGGGCCCTCTATTGGGCTTCCCTAGCAATTTGGTCGAGCTCTTTGAAAAGAGGTCGGGTAGTTCGACCTGAAGAGGCCGGTCGTTGCGTTGCTAAGCATCCCGGGTCGTACAGCTTGACCCAGGGTATGAACAATACCCTAGTAGATTCTAGCTTAGGGTACCAATACTTTTCGTTTATGGATTCCTACTCGGGATACAATCAAATCCCAATGCACAAGCCGGATGAAGAAAAAACATCCTTCATCACGTCTAGGGCAAACTACTGCTACGTGGTCATGCCTTTTGGATTAAAAAATGCTGGAGCCACATACCAAAGGCTGATGAATAAGGTGTTCGCTCTTTACCTTGGGAATTTAATGGAAGTCTACGTAGATGACATGTTGGTAAAGACCAAGGAGGAGACCGACCTCTTGAGGGATCTCTCGCAAGTCTTTAACACCATAAGGTTGCATGGGGTGAGGCTTAACCCCACAAAGTGCACCTTCGCGGTAGAGGCTGGAAAATTTATGGGATTTATGCTGACACAAAGAGGGATCGAAGCGAATCCCGACAAGTGCAAAGCCATTCTAGAAATGAAAAGCCCGACTTGCCTAAGAGAGGTCCAACAACTAAACGGCCGACTTGCCGCCCTCTCTAGATTCTTGGCAGGATCAGCATTGAGATCCCTTCCACTGTTCTCTCTACTAAGGAAAGAATGCCAGTTCGAATGGACTTCAAAGTGCGAAGAAGCATTCCAGGAGTTCAAAAGGTTCTTAAGCCAACCTCCAATTCTGACCCGACCAATAGTTGGGGAAGAGCTCGTCCTGTATTTGTCCGTAGCAGACAAAGCTATAACATCAGCTCTAATACGGGAAAATAAGGTCGGCCAGCATCCTATATATTTCACCAGCAAAGTTCTACAAGGTCCTGAGCTAAGGTACCAAAAATTGGAGAAGTTTGCATACTCCTTAGTAGTAGCCTCACGTAGGCTACGGCCTTACTTTCAAGCTCACACCATAAAGGTTCGAACGAACCAACTCATGAAGCAAATCCTTCAAAAGACGGATATTGCGGAAAGAATGGTTCAATCGGCAATAGAGTTCTCCGAGTTTGACCTAAAATACGAAACCCGAACGGCGATTAAAGCCTAATGTCACACCGACTTCATAGCGGAATATGCAGGAGACAAAGAGGAAGAATCCATGGTGGACGAAATTGTGATCACATCAATATAGTATTAATATATTTATTGTAGAATTGTGGAACTTAGGATTTTTGGTACGAGTGGGCACAATTCCGTTCAACTAACCAGCAAGTGTACTGGGTCGTCCAAGTAATACCTTACGTGAGTAAGGGTCGAATCCACAGAGATTATTGGTTTGAAGCAATCAATATTTATTTTATTAATCTTAGTTAGGATGTCAACAAGGATTAATTTGGATTAAAAGTGAAATTACTGGAATTGATAAAAGAGGGAACAATGTTACTTTGATTTGCAGTAATGGGAAACATGTTGGAGTTTAGGAGATGCTTTGTCCTCTGACTTCAACTCTTCCTTGAAATCCTCTTCTCACACGCAGGTTCCTTCCATGGCAAGCTCTATGTAGGGTGTCACCGTTGTCAATGGCTACTTCCCATCCTCGCAGTGAAAACTATGCACGCACTCTGTCACAGTACGGCTAATCACCGGTTGGTTCCCGCTCCTACTGGAATAGAATCACTCTTTTGCGTCTGTCACTAACGCCCAGCAGGTTAAAGTTTGAAGCACGTCACAGTCATTCAATCCCGGAATCCTACTCGGAATACCACAGACAAGGTTTAGACTTTCCGGATTCTCATGAATGCCGCCATCCATCTAGCTTATACCACGAAGATTCTGTTGGGGAATCTAAGAGATATT
>NC_029772.3:22949572-22965138 GCF_000817695.3 Arachis duranensis | reverse complement strand
CTCCTCACCCCCAACAATGGAGTTTAGAGACTCATGCCGTCACAAAGTATGTAATTCAGATCTGAAAATGTCATGAGGTTCCAGATATGTCTGTAAAAGTTGTTTAAATAGTAAACTAATACCCTAGGTTTACAGGAAATGAATAAACTAAGATAATTGGTGCAGAAATCCACTTCTGGGGCCCACTTGGTGTGTGATGGGGCTGAGACTAAAGCTTTTCACGTGTGGAGGCCTTTCTTGGCGTCAAACTTCAGGTTGTGACGTGTTTTGGGCGTCCAACTCCGGATAATGACGTTTTTCTGGCGTTTAACTCCAGACAGCAGCATGAACTTGGCGTTTAACGCCAAGTTACGTCGTCTATCCTCGCTCAAAGTATGGACTATTATATATTGCTGGAAAGCCCTGGATGTCTACTTTCCAACTCCGTTGAGAGCGCGTCAATTGGACTCCTGTAGCTCCAGAAAATCCATTTCGAGTGCAGGGAGGTCAGGATCCAACAGCATCAGCAGTCCTTTTTCAGCCTAAGTCAGATTTTTGCTCAGCTCCCTCAATTTCAGTCAGAAAATACCTGAAATCACAGAAAAACACACAAACTCATAGTAAAGTCCAGAAATATGATTTTTGCCTAAAAACTAATATTATTCTACTAAAAACTAACTAAAACATGCTAAAATCTACATGAAATTACCCCCAAAAAGCGTACAAAATATCCGCTCATCAATCCACTACATGGGAACTATACGTAGATGGATCCTCAAACAAAGTGGGAAGTGGTGCAGGCATAATACTGGTCAATAAAGAGGGAACACAAATAGAGGTTTCCCTCAAATTTGAATTCCCGGCTTCCAATAATCAGGCGGAATATGAAGCCTTGATCGCAGGATTAAAACTAGCGGAGGAAGTCGGTGCGACAAAAGTAATGATATTCAACGACTCTCAGGTGGTGACCTCCCCCAGATAAATGGAGAGTATTAGGCCAAAGATCCCAATATGAAAAGATACTTGGAAAAAACCTTGGAATATCTTAGGCGTTTTGCAGAAACCGAGATCAAGCATATAACTCGGGATCTCAATAGCAGAGCAGACGCCCTCTCCAAGCTAGCAAGTACCAAGCCAGGAGGGAATAATAAAAGCTTGATTCCAGGAAAATCTCCAAGAGCCCTCTGTAGTAAAAACAGAGGCCAAACAAGATGTCCTTGAAATCTCCAGATTAGACCTCGAATGGATGAATCCTTTAGTCGAATACCTAAAATTCGACATCCTGCCCAAAGAAGAAAAAGAGGCTAAAAAGATTCGAAGGGAAGCACAAAGCTACACTCTGGTAAAAAATATTCTCTATAAAAGGGGAATATCAACACCACTATTAAAGTGCGTCCCGACATCAAGGACAGCTGAAGTCTTAGAAGAGGTCCACAATGGTATCTGTGGAAACCATCTCAGAGCCAGGTCCCTAGCCAGAAAATTCATCCGAGCTGGGTTCTACTGGCCGACTTTGCAAAAAGATGCCACAGAATTTGTGAAGAAGTGCCAGACATGCCAAATGCATACAAACTTCCATGTTGCTCCCCCTGAAGAACTGATAAGTATAACTTCTCCATGGCCGTTCGCAAAATGGGGATTGGACTTACTAGGACCATTTTTCCAAGCGCCTGGGCAAGTAAAATACCTAATAGTGGGAGTAGACTACTTCACGAAGTGGATAGAAGCAGAACCATTGGTCATAATCACCGCTCAGAGAAGTTGGAAGTTCCTCTACAAAAATATTATCACAAGGTATGGAGTACCTCACTCCATCACCACGGATAATGGCACTTAGTTCACCGACTCGACCTTCAGGAACCTGGTAGCCAGCATGAAGATCAAGCATCAATTTACCTCGGTAGAACACCCATAGGCAAATGGGCAAGCTGAGGCAGCCAATAAAGTCATACTGGCGGGACTAAAGAAAAGGTTGCAAGAGGCAAAGGGAGCTTGGGCTGAGGAGCTCCCACAAGTACTTTGGGCTTATCGGACTACACCTCAGTCTGCCACAGGAGAAATACCCTTCCGATTAACTTATGGCATAGAAGCCATGATACCCGTTGAAGTCAACGAGCAGAGTCCAAGGGTGAACTTCTATGACGAGGTTAGAAATATACGAGGGCACAAAGAAGAACTTGAGCTCCTCCCTAAAGTCGGAGAGCAAGCCCAGATAAGAGAAACGGCCTTGAAGCAAAGGATGGAGAATAGGTACAATAAAAGGGTCATTCGATGAAGCTTCACCCCCAGACAACTTGGTCTTAATCAGAAACGACATAGGAGTCAATAAGTCTGGGGAAGGAAAGCTTGCTGCCAATTGGAAAGGACCATACAAAATTAGAGAGGTCTTAGGAAAGGGCTACTATAAGGTGACCGACTTAAACGGGACCGAGCTACCTAGGTCATGGCATGCTTGTAATATGAAAAGGTACTATAGCTAAAAGTGAACCCCACTCCCTGATGTACTCTTTTTCCAACTTCATGGTTTTCTCCCAAAAGAAAAGGGTTTTTCCTTAAGGGGGGTTTTTAACGAGACATTAAAGTGGGGACTAAGGGGCAACAAAATTTTCAAAACCCTTAGTAGCAAAAAGTACCTTTGCAAATAAATAAAGATCTTTTTCCCATATCTCTTTAAATTCCTTTTTATAGTGTTCTCACTCTTTCTACGAAACGAGCCGACTTAAGCTTGACAAAACGTGAAAATCCCATTAACCGACCTCAATGGTCGTCAGGATAAAACGACGAAGTACAAGTTGATATAAAGAGGTTATAAAATTAGATCATGAAAGAACTCGGAAAACTAATCGACTTACAAGTCGGAAAAACCGAGAAGAAATGAAATGCATCACATAAATAACCTAAGTTGCGGAAACTCAATAAAGGAAAATTGAGTACGAAAAATACCAAAAAGAGATAAGAAAATCCATCAAAAAACCAAAGGCAGAAACTGTCCCCAAGTCTTTAAGAAAAGTTCAAGATAACCTAGACAAAGGGCAGCTGGCCAAGGTAAAAGTTTTTCCAAAACAAAGGATTTTTCAACAAAAGAAAAATATCAAAAAGGTTTTCTCAAAACCTAAACAGAAAGCATGCAGGCCAACGTAAACCTAAAACCCTTATCCAAAAAGGGTATTTTTAATTTTATTTTCGGCCACAAAGGGCCAAAAAGTGTTAGGAAACAACGACCACAATAAAACATAAAAATTGTTTAAAAATGAGGGACCCACAGGCCGGGCCCCCATATAGCCATCATAAAATTAATTAGAAGAAGGAAAGTCACCACCACCAAGAGGAAGATCGTTGCCAGAGCCAGGGAGAGTAGTCGGAGCACCATCAGGACTAGGGAGAGAAGTCGGAGCAGCATCAATGGAAGACGGAGCGAGTTGATCGAGACCCTTCTCAGGAGCCTTTGAAGAACTCGGGGCATCTCCTGATCGAGGGGGGATTCCATTATCCTCTGACCCCGAGTCTTCAACTCAAATTCAGAAACAGGTCGGGGAGGAGAAACAATAGCCCCGTCAACAACAATCTTATCAAGATCCAAAGGAGAGAGATTCAGGTCGGGAGCAATAACCCCGACCTATTCTTTGAAGATCCTTCACGCCTCCTCAGCTCCTTTAGCGATAGAGTCCTCCACCTCCACGTAGGCATTTCGAGCTCTCACCAAATCCTTCTTCACCTCTACAAGGTCTTCGAACAAGCTCGTATAGCTCTGCTCCGCCTTCTCCCTCAGACCCTCCGCCATGGCACACTGGCCCATCAACTTCTTTTCCCTATCCCGGAAACGATCCCTCTCCTCCTTCAACTCGGTGACCTCCTCCTTCAACCTCTTCTCCCCTTCTTGATATAAGAGAATCCTCCCCTCTAGCTCCTCAACCCTTAGGGACGAACCCAAAGAGCTGAGGGGAGTCTTCTCAAAAGTATCCAGAAGCTTCATGCACACCCCCGCCGCCCTAACACTCTCCTGAACCAGAAGATTAAGGTGGTTTCAAATAGAAGCATCATCCATACTTATACGAGTATGAGGATAGATATGATTCCAAACGAACTGAGGCGCATTAGACTTGGGCTCACCCTCAAAAGAAGAGCTAGACTCTAAAGTATTACGCTTCTTCTTCTCTGGCTCAGAGGAAGATCGGGGAGGAGGGGATTAAAGAGAAGAGGCTGAAGAAGATATGATAATAGGTTGGGTGGGGGTCCCCAAGTTTTGAGGAGGAGGAGGAGGGAATGCAGCCCTAGCACCATCAGTCCTGGCGCGAGACCTCGACTTGGCCTCCTGGACTCTCTGATAAGACTCCCAGGAATTCTTCTTCGCCATTTCTGCAAAAGCCATTAGACAGAAAGTCAGCATACAAGTCGGAGAAGACAACTCGGAAAAACTATCAAGTTGAACACTTGACATAAAAACATAACGCTACCTAATTGGGCCTGCACAAAGGTCGGAGACTCCTGCAGAAATTTTTTTGTCTCTAAATAAGGGGCTCTTTCCCATGCTTCTTGGAAGAACCCCACGATGGCCGCTTCCACCTCATCCAGGTCATCCAACCCATATTTTTCATAGGGAGAAGACTCCGACCAATACAGAGGAAAGTGAGGAGAAGAATTTTGGTCCAGAAAAAAGGGGTTGTGACCCTCTACATATTGCACTTTAAAAAAGAAATTTTTGAAATCATAGAAGGATTCATCAAAGAGGGTGAAAACTCTACGGCCTTGTATGGCCCGAAAAGACACCCATTGTTGTTTGTTATTTTGCCCACTAAAGGGCTTGGTCATGTGAAATAGATAAAAGAAGATATTTAATGAGGTCGGAAAATCTAGTGCATGGCTGACAAATTGATAAATTTTTAGAAAACCCCAAGAATTGGGGTGAAGCTGGGTAGGGGCAACGTGACAATGAGATAAAACGGCTATCTCGAAGTCGGAAAAAGGAAGAAAAACACCTAAACGGGTGAACAGACTGTCATACATAAAAAAGAAATGAGGGTCCGCATCAGAAGCCCTCCCAAAACAAACCCGGTCTTTCGGACCCGGGGCCACCAGTTCATATTTCGGCTCATCCTCATCAGAAGCACAAATTCTATGATGCATGCGAAGGTCAGTGATATAGTCAGTATCCACAAAAGGTTCTTCCCCAAGAACCGTAACATCCATCCACTGAGCAAGGAATTCTATACAAGACATCTTTTTTCAAAAATGAAAAAAATTGCCAAACCTACAAAGAAAAAAGAAAAAAGGATCAAAAACAGGGTTTCTAAGGGGCCTGGGGTTAGATCCTCAATAAAACAAAATCACTAAGCCTACGGTCAACACTCCTCTCAAAGCAAAAAACATGCAAATAAAAGCATTTGTAAAAGAGGAGAAGAGAAAAAACTGACCTTTACTTTCGAAGGATCAAGAGTGCAACAGCAGTTGATCGAAAAAAAAGGAAGCTTTCTTTCAGAATAGAGTGTGTAAGTGAGAAAGTTTTCAGAAACGAAACAAAGGAAGAGAGGAAAAAGTATTTATAAGCACGTTATGGGGCATAAAGGTAAAATGACACAACCATTTAAGAGCTGCACTGTTACCAATGTAACGGCCCCTGTGTGTAAATGCTCAAACCTCTAAGAGACGCGACGTTTGATTGGACGCGACGGTTAAAGAAATTTAAATCACGTCGGTTCTTCAACAAGTCGGTTACAACCCCGAGCTGAATACTCGAGCCTAATTCGCAAAGGAACTTGGACTCGAGTAGGGGCACTGTTCATACCCTAGCCCAATTACAAGACCCAGATCCAAACATTACCTAGAGGCTCAATCTGCAAGATTGGCCTTCCCCCACAACGAAGAGGTCGGGCTCGACATAGGTTCTGCCAGAAAGAAGTCGGGACGAAGATTAGTTGGCAGATAATACACATTCAAATAAGTAACTGCCCCTAAAATCTCTCAACCCCCTTCTACGAGTCAAACCTTAACCTCCCTAAGATAAAAGGACGGTTATCCTCCTAAAAAGACGGAACCACTCCAACGGTGGTTATGGGTTCACCACTATAAGTACACTGACATCCTTCAGGTATCTCGAAGTTCTCATACTCTCTAAACTTGCTTAGACCCTTGCTGACTTAGGTATCAGAGTGTCTTTGCAGGTACCACCCCCATTCTCTCTCATACATAAGTCGGAAGGAGGCTCCCAGAGGCGAACCCGCTTGAAAGCTTCTTCCACTAGACGATTGGGCCAACTTAACAAGTCTAGCTCATAAATCTCTGATTACCTACCATAACAAATGTATAATTAAAAATATATTTATAACTACCTATTATTAGTGTGTTAGAAATATATTTGTAACTACCTATTATTTATAGTGAATTGTCCATTATTAATAATGTGCTAGAAATATATTTATAATTATTCATCGACTACAATGAATAAAGTGTAGAATGGTCTATCAATTTAATTTCTAATTAACTATGCATGCATATTAATTATTGATATGTTCTTATTCTTTCTATCTCTTCTCCCTCTAATCTGCCGATACTCTTGGTTCTATATACATTATTACATCACATTAATTTCCACTATTGGCTGCAATGAATAAAGTGTAGAATGGTCTATCAATTTAATTTCTAATTAAGTATGCATACATATTAATTATTAATATGTTCTTATTCTCTCTATCTCTGTAGTGTGTTCCAAGTTATAGTAATAATAGAAATCATGCAATGGAAAGAATGGTAAAATTAAAACAATTGAGTGAAATAAAGGTAAAGAAATTAACACAACCAGTATTTATGGGCAGTTATAAATATATTTTTAACACACTATTAATAATAATGGACAATTATAAATATATTTTTAATTATATATTATTAATATATATTTATTTCTTCCATGTTTACCTACTTTTTTTCGTTTGTTCTACGGAGTATATATAAATTTTATTTGTTACATAGAAGTACATGAAAATTTAAAATATAATTTAAATAAAAAGGTTTTATATTATATACCAATAAAATAGTGACATACATTAACTGAATCATTAAATAAATTACGTATATTTAAATTATATTTTAAATTTTTAAATAGTTAGAAAAGAGATAACCGTATTAATAATGAATAGTTTAATAATTTCTAAATAAATGTGTTAATCTCTATCATTTAAAATGGTCTAAAATTGATCAAACATATCTATTTTAATCTTTTCTACTAACTTTTTTATGTACTAATTGTATGGCAAAAGTTTGGATTATCGATATTATTAATATTTTTTATTATTTTTAATTTTTTAAAAAAATACATATATCTCATTTATACTGTAAATGAGATAAAAAATATTTATTTCGATAAATATTTTTAAAATTTTTTATTTTGATATTATTATATTTATTTAATTTATAAAAATAAAAAATTCACTTGAAATGCATCCAATATAATTTGGAATTTTGCTGTTGAAAACGCCCTGACAAAGGGGTTATTGCAATGATGTTGCTTTATCACACTGATTTTGTTGCAGGCCCCATCAGCATTGGAAACTATACGAGTCTGTTCCTTTTTGTGTTGGTTAAGCACAATACTGTTGCAGTTTCCACAGGGATGGGGGAAACTCAATTAAAAAACCATGTTGCTAATATTTACAGCACAAAAACTGAAAAAAGCTTGAGGTAAAAAGGAGAATCCGAATCCTTGTTTCTTTCTGTTCATCATGTGGCCCTTTCAGCTTTTTACTGGTGCCTGTGTCTTGACCTTTGCATCAACATTCCCTTGTTTTTTAATTTGAATAATGTTATATATCTAAGTGTTTTTGTTAATTGAGTCCAACTAGATTAATCTAACATCAATAAAAATTAATTATAGATAATATTACTTCAAATTTTATTATTTAATTTGATTAGATTTAATTTATAAAAAGACTTGAATATAGTAGCATTATTCAATACAAATTATGAATTTAATAAGGGATGCTGGCAACCATACTTGTCCAAATCATCAATATCAAGTGGGATTAAGTGTTCATATTTAGTATTTTTTTAAAGATTTTAGTTATCTTGTTGATTGAGCAAATAAAAGTAGTTTTTTAAACCCTTTTGAATACATTATCTGCATTATTTTCTTTTTTCAAACGGTTGATTTTTCTTTTCATTAAAATTTTTTAATTATGATATATGCTTAATTATATCACACTTTTTTATTTTACATATTGGGGAGGAGTTGGTGTATAACCAGATTATGGGCGTCCATGGTACTTCACGCAGATGTGACGGCTGCGCTGAAGAAATTGGACGGACCGATTTGAGTCCGATAATCGGACGGTCCATTTTCGGGGCTGGGAGGGAACACAAATCGGACGATCCGATTTGTGCCCCCAGCCAAGTGTCACGCATGCAAGTGTCCCCCCATCTCCTTGTAGCAATACTTTGGTGATTGCTGAACGTCCCCCTTCCATTCTCTTTCACTTTCAACAACACAAACTTTCTTCTTCTCCAACCCCACCAGCAGCTTCTCCATGGCTCTCCATTGATGAAGTTTTAAATAAAAAAAATTGGACCACTCCCTAACAATGCCTAGAAGAAGAAGAAGAATAAAAGATGTTAATCGTCCGGAGCTCCACATTGCTAATTATCTTGATCATCCTAACTATGTAAGTTTTTATTGTAGAAAATTTTATTTTAAGTAAAAAAATAATTATTATTAAGTTAGAGATTAGTAAATTATTATGATGATAATGTTAGAAATTAGTGTAGTAATAGTGTCTGAGTATTTTAATCTGATTAAAATAATTTTAGGAATTAGTAATGTTAGATTATAATAATGCAAAAATTAGAGATTAGTGTAATAATGTTATTTAGAAGAAAGGATTATGATACATTATAATAAAATAATAAATTAATTATTGTTATTAACAAAATAATTAAAATAATGATAATAATAATAATACTGTTATTAAAAATGGAGATATAATAAATAAAATAATTAATATTATTAGAATACGGCTCTAATAGAATAGAATAGATAACAACGTGTGATAATAAATCATTTAGTTAGTAAGATGGGCGATGAGAAAATTAGTTAAAGATGTAAGATGGGCGATGAGAAAATGATGTTGGACCTACTTATGTATCTTGTGTTGGACTTATTTATGTTGCATGTGTTGGACTTATTTATTTAGAATGTATTTGACTTATTTATGGAACTGTTTCAATTTTGGAGAATGTTTGAGATTTGGAAATGGTTGAGTACAGGTTTGAGAAATATCTGGTTGGGACCCGAAAAGGGTGGCAAAGTCCGAAATTTAAAGGAGATGCTGCCGAAATTTTATAGAATTAAAAGTTTCGTTTGTAGTAAATGTTTAAAAAGATTTTTGTTTTAACCATGATAACAAATGAGATTGATTGATTTAAAAGAAATAAGTATGTCTTGAATTGGAATTGTCCACCACGTCATACAAGAACGTCACATACGAAAGTCATACAATATATAAAAAGTTCAAAGTCATGCACTAAATTGAGTGACCGATATGGCCGGAGCTCTATTGGGTTGGCGCACCCGGATTACTTTCACCACCACGTTGACGACATCTACTACGGCTGTGACCCTCGGCTCCGCATTGCTTACATCGCCTAGGACGACGCAACATCCGAGTGTCCATCTCATTCAAGAAACGAGTCATCCTTGGCCGACCTTTGGATACCCGTCTAAGGAATGGATTACCTACGAATCGAGGTCCATGATAAACAGGCCATGTTGTTGGATTCCCAAGTGGCCTAAACCTAGCCTTGTATACTCGTCGAACCTGGTCCATCTTATAAACCTCATGTACATACAGTTGCCAATCCAGACGTTGGTTTGCACAACAAGCAAACACATGTCGACACGGAAGCCGGTCAACTTGGAACTCACCACAGTCACACCGTTGTTGACGGAGATCCATTGCATACTCCACACCACTAGGACACTCACGCACTTCGAATACCTCATTCTGTCAGTCAAAGCAACTAACTTGAATGTTACCAGCTACCCGCTGATTTGCATGCAGTTTGGAGGTTACAAGCTCAGAGAACACATGTCCTGCATTAATTCGAGGCTCAGCCTCGGCTCTTTTCCGGGTGAACAATTCATTAAGCCTGTAAAATATTGCCTTAACAAGTGCAGTGACTGGAAGATTGCGAGCCCCTTTCAGTACCGAGTTGATGCATTCTACCAAATTGGATATCATATGACCCCATCGATATCCCCCATCAAATGCTAAAGCATACTGCTCATGCGGAATTCGATCCAACCAGTTGGTATAAGCCTCACCCCGCTCACGTAAATGCTGATAACGCGTCTCGTACTCGCGAATTGTTCACGAGTAACCTGTCAATTAAAAAAGGACCCACCATAAAAACCTCATCATAATAACTGAGTTCAGGAGTAAATGTAATCGTAACTATCATACCTATGTTGACAATAAGCTTCTGCAGATACGGAGCCTTGAATTTTCTTAGAAAGTTGGACTCTATATGTCTGATGTAGAACATATGGAATGCTTTGGGAGGAGACCAAGCTCCGTTACTACGATAAATAGCAGACATAATGGAATCGTGCCGATCGGATATAAGGCCCACACCGTCACGTGTCACAACATGCTGTCGCAAGTTACTCAGGAAAAAGTGCCAGACCTCAGATGTCTCTCCCTCAACTATCGCAAATGTATTCAGTACAATGTTGTTGTTGCCATCCTGTGAGACTACAACCAACAAACAACCCTTGTATTTTTCATACAAATGAGTTCCATCTACCTGCACTATTGGCTTGCAATGTCTGAAGGCTCTAATACAAGGGTAATAACTCCAGGAGACTCGCTGAAGTACACGAATATTAGGAACCAAGTCATTTCCCTAATACGCAGGCATTGTTTGAAAATGAACAACTGCAGATGGCTCCTTGTGCAACATGGCCTCAAACCATATCAGCAAGGCTTCGTACGAAGCTTCCCACCCTCCAAAAATTGACTCCACTGCCTTCTGTTTTGCCAATGGTGTAGTTAAACTTTGACTGTACTTCCGCAATCACTGATTTCACCCTTATAGATGGGTCAACCTCTACCAATGGATTTATTGCTTCTGCAACTGTGTTGGAATCCAGCTTCGAATGATCTTGAGAAATGGTGGCCCTAGTACAGGTGTGACTACCATTGTACCTCCTTATCTCCCAACAGAATTTTCTGGACATTTTGCTCACCCTGATCAACCAATCACATCCTGCACCATACTGGGTGCATTTAGCATAGAATGTCGTGGGTTCTGACTCATGCACCCGATAATCTACACCTCTGCGGATTGTATAATCTTTCATCGCCTTAATTACTGCCTCCCTAGAACTGAATTCCATTCCCACAGTAAATTCACCATCCGGCAGAAGTGGAAGCTCTGCTGCAATCACATCACAAATTTTACAGTTGTCAGCAATAATAATCTAATAAATTAATGCCCTGTCCGGTCGGACAGAGCGCTCCGGTCCAGATGGCCGGTCCGCCCGAACCGGTCAATGCAAACGAACCGGTTGGTCCGCACGAACCGGCCGCTCAGGACAAAGCGGCCGGTCCGATCGAACGGACCAGTCTGAACAAACTATGCAGTCAAGTCGAACCGGCCGGTCCGGTCGAACTGGCCGATCCGATCTAATCAACCGATCCAGTTGAACTGGTCAACCGGTCAAACCGGCTATTCCAGTCTCCTTTTTTCAACACGGACGAAAAATAGTACATTTCTCAACCTAAATGTACACTACATAATTCAACGTTAAAGAATTACTAATTACATGCTATATTTTACTAATTACCATTGTCTTAACTATTTCTCCTAAACTCAAAATCCACTCACAAATCATACTTTAACAAATCTTAATTTAAATTAATGGCGCACCTGCATTTACATATTGAGGAAACTCCGGTGCATGCATGGCCTTCAAATCTAACGACCGCATGAAACTCTGCTCCACAAACGGCTGCTGATTTGCTAGTGCATTTGTCACATCCGCCACATCTGCCACCATAGCCTCGTCAGCTTGATCTTCGTCTACACCCAGATCAATGACCTCGTAGTTACTTTCGAACTCTTCTTCACTATCACTGTTGTAATCCTCCAATTCAATATCTCGGTCCGCTGCAGATTGCTCGAACTCGATATACAGTTCGATAAACAATATTCGCGACCGGCTTTCAAGATACACTGAAAACATTTCTTGCATGATCGCTTCATCTGTCACGTATTTTGTTTGAAATTGCACGAACCCACCAAAGACAGATATAGGATATCTGTACAAAATACACGACACTCTCCTAGTTGTTTGAGAATATATCTTCTCACAAATGATACCTTTTAATTCTTCAAATGACAGTGTGAATAGAATAATAATATCTAACGGATTTTCACACACAAATTTCACTCCTTCTGATGTTTGTAATAAAATTTGGCCATGATAATACACTTTTAATCTTACTCTATCATCCATAATAATAGAGACGAAGAGATCTACAAAGAAAGAAGAAAAAGAGATCTGCAGAGAAGAGATTTGGAGAGTTGAAGCACGAAGAAGAAGAATAAAATGGACTGCTCAACTTGGGTAGGTACATCTATATATATATATGACACTCAACGATTTGGGGCTTTTTTTAATTCAGCCATCAAATCAGTTGGTCCGATTTGTTGGGGCCTAAAACACCAACATACGCATGCTACAAATTGCATGGTCCGACTTCCATGTACGATGCAACACTTCCCACAAATTAGACGGTCCGATTTGTGTCCCCTCACCCCTGCAAGAAATCGAACCGTCCGATTTTTGTCCGTCAACTAACCGCCGTCACACACTTGTTAAACACCTCTGAACTCCATAAACCTGCGTTACACCAAACTAAGCATCATATGCAAAAAATCGTACCTAAATATCAAGTATTGACATCTATAATGTAAGACCCAAAACTTTTGAAAAGTCTTATTATGACCAAGCCTCAAATCAAATGGTTATTTGTAGCCTTAATTTCAGAAATTATTTTATTAAAGATAATTAAGGCAAGTTTTGATTTATTGAAATTGAGACGAGTTATGATCTTTATCCAATTTTATAATTATTGGATTATTTTCTATATTTGAATTATAAAGTTGATAGTTATGAAATAATAAAGATTTTAAATGATTTGGATTAGATAAGTAATATTTTAAATATTATTACTGCTATTTTGGAAAATGAAGAAATTAAGTATATTATTTCTAATTTTTGGATTTGGGCATTTTATTGAAAATAATTTGTGAAATTGATGAGTAAATAGTATTTTTCTATATACAAATAGTGTTGGATTTAAATTGGATTTCAATTACTATATTATCTCTATTTTTGAGTGAAATTACCATAATGCCCTTAACCCTAATTTTCAAAATAAAACCCTAAGATCCTACCCGGTAGCCCATTGCTTCCCCATTCCCCAACTGCAGCCAAAACCTTTCTTTTCCTAACTCAGCAGCAGCGTTTCTCTTCCATGAAGGAACGAAAACAGAATAGAGAGGGAGAAGGACTTAGCGCCGCCGGCTGGGTACTGCCGCCGTGATCGCCAGACTGCCGCACGCGAGGAGCTCCGCCGTCGAAGTCGCCCCGTTCATCCCTGCCCAGTCGCGGTTCTGGCACCCATCACCCCATTCCGTCGCTGGAGATCTCGGAGCCGCCGCTCGTTGCTCCATCCTTGTCACCACCACTGCCTCTATGTCTCCCAACGGCGCCACCATCGCTGCCGTGGATCGCGACCAGAGGGGAGCACGAGATCGAGAGAGAGTGAGGCGTGGAGACGGCGTCGCGCGGAGAGGGACTCGTCACTGCCGTCGCGCACAGCCATGTGTCGTCACTGCCGTCTGAACAGTCGCCGTCGCCCTGGGGTGTAGTCCGCCGCTGCCGCCAGTGGGGGGTCACTACTGTGGAACGGAGGTGAGAGAGGGAAGCAAGATGGATTCCCTCCGCTTCTGGTGCTTTGGTTCGCCGCCACTGCCGCCGGAATCCTTGGCCGTCGCTCCTACCGTTGCTCCATTTGGGTTCTGGGTGAGCGCGCTGCCACTGCCTTTGGAAGCCGCTGCTTGGGCCAGGATGCTATGGTGGTTGCTAATGAAGCCGCTGTGGATGGGGCTGCCATGTTCAGTAAATTCTGCGAGTTTCGACACTGAGGTAAGAGTTTTAAGTTTGGTTACTGTTCCTTTGGAGTTCCGGGAAGAGTGTTGATAACGCGTGGTTATACAGCTGCTGTTATTAGATATTCAGACCGCCGTTGTCGCCCAAAAGTTATTGATGGAGCTGCTGCCGGGCCGATTTGATGTTGCGGCTGCTTTATTTCGTTAATACAGTGAGTGTTTCTGTTTCGAAAGCCCTGCGCTAGTGTTCTTTTCCGTGTAACAAAGTAATTATACTGTTAATGGTTTTAGGAGTTAGAATCCAGTTTCCTTGTGCCGTTTGTAGCTATTTCTGCTTTTGAGAGAGCAAGCAGAGCCAGGATTTTGGTTGATCGGTGATTTTGGGCTGAGCGAAAAGGAGTCAGTTAACGCATTTGGGGTTATGGTTTGTGTTTTGAGGTAGGGGCGCTTTCCAAAAACTGTGTTTTATATACTGGAATTATTACATATGGATACTGATGTGAGATATTATGTATTTGGTGATTGTATCTGTCTTATGTATTATTTGATTGACGCGAATGATTATGGATGTTCGTTTGGCTGAATTGTTGTACGGCTTTGTGAAATGTAATGTTTTGAAGTTGATTCTTTAAAGATTTGAAATATGAGTTTAATCCGTTGAGGATTGGTTTGAATTGAGTCAATTATTTTGATGATGTGAAAGATAGAATACTCTTGAAATTCAGCCTGGGTTGCTTTAATTGATTTGGTTTTGATAAATGATTTGTTACTGAACCGTTTCTTTAAAGCTTTGGAAATGAGTTAAATCGGTTGATATTGAGTTGATTTGAAATGGTTTTCTTGAGATATGCCACTGAGGCAACTGTTGGATTTAGCTTGCTTTGAATTGAATTCTGGTTTTGAGTTGTTGAAAAGGAATGAGAAACGGTTTAGTTGGGACCCGAACCGGGTGGCAAAAGTCCAAGTTTTAGGGGAGGTGCTGTCGAAATTTCTACAAAATCCTACACTTGTTTGTAAAGTTATTTAAAAAGGGTTGGATTTGAGAAATTGTATTATTTGATTTGTTAAGAGAATATTTATGTTTTCAAACTTAACTTATTTAATGAACTTTATGCGTTGAGTTCGGCTTATTTAGAAATGAACTATTTGCACCGTTTGAATAACTAAAGGAAAGAATGATGCTCTAAGGTTGATTTCAATACAAAAAGGGGTTTTTAGTGATCTTAAAGGAACCTAGACTTTTAATTGAGTAATTAAATTTGAAGTATTTTGGAAGAGTTAGAAAAATGGATTCCAACAAGAAGCCTGAAAGTGGTTTAATTCAAATGAACCGGTTCCGTTTCAAATGAGTTGATTTTTGGACCGGGTTGGAACCTGTGATTCTTTGTGGTCGGTTTTATAGTAAATTCAGTTTTATTTACTTG
>NC_029772.3:22933406-22948316 GCF_000817695.3 Arachis duranensis | reverse complement strand
ATTTTTCCCCTTTCAGGATTTGGGCGCAGAAGTTATGAAGAGTTTAATTATTTGTTATTGAGATGCTCTGTATTGCTTTAGATTATTATTTTTGTACCCTCGCCTTTATCTTGATATATTCTGTGAGAGGGATAGGAATTGTACTGGATAACGTTTGTAATATTATTTATATATATGTATGTATGTATATATGGATGTACTCTTTATGAGTTTCTGTAAGTTGTATGGTATGTATGGACGTACGTTGTATGGCGAAAGTATTTTTGGGAATGGTGTTGCGGTTTAAAGTTTTTTTAAACAGGCTCATATTTTAGTATTAAATAGTATAAGTGTCGTCGTAATGTCCGAGCTATCAGAGTTGCGCAGCCGGAAGCGTGAGCTTTGGTAGTTAGGGTATTACATATAACATTATATTTTCATGTTAGCGTTAAGGCTCAAGCAGCGACGGATCCAGAAAATTTTAATAGTGAGAGCAAAATATATATAAAATATAATATAAAAATTTTTATAATAAAAATATTACGTATACATAAAAATCGATTATCAAATTATTCATTAATTATTACATATTTGTATATAAATATATATAGTATTTTTTATTTCAATATATATACATGTGGTTATTTTCTATGTATATATAATATGATTAGTTTTTAAAATATCTAATTTATAAAGTACAACACTAAAATAGTAATTTAAATAATAACATGTAATTTAGAATTTTATTATTTAGGTTTTATATTTAAAAAAATTAAGTAATTTTTTTTTTAACAATAATAATCGAAATATCTCTCTTTTTATATAGAATGATGCAACACATTCATATTTTTTTGTTAATCAAATCCAACTAAGTTAGTCTAAGATAACAAAAATCAGTTATGACTAGCATTATTTTAAGTCTTGTTATTTAACTTGGTTAGACTTAATTCATAAAAAGACTTGGATGTGTACTATTATTCTTATATATATACAAGTAAATACTTATTTAGAAATTTATTTCTCATACAATTAGAAACCAATTATTATTGAGATTCATAGTAAAAGTTCTTTTAATTAATGCAGTTGTTACAAAAAAAAATTAAAACTAATATAAAAAAAAGATAAATAATATTCTTTTGAGTCGATTTCTAAGAAAAAACACAAATTTAATTTAAATTGAGAATTGATCATTCTAATAACATCTAATATGAAATTCTTAAATTGACTATGAAGTATCAAAAATTGAATAAAAAATTATTATAGAGTCAAATTTAATAATTTAATAAAAAAATAAATATTATTATCATATACTACTCAACAAAATTTCAAATTGTAGTGGAGCGCTTGCCCCACAATAATCACACACATACATCCGTCAATGGGCTCAAGTGACTATGTCAATGTCAATGTTAGTGCATGTCAGCAGCATGTGGTGCTTCCATGTTTCTTCGTTTTTTCTCACTTCCGTTTAGCACTATATACATATGATAGTAATGTTACAGTACTTTGAATAAAAGTATTAATCGAAAATACACGGTGAAAATACTATATGCAATGGTCATTTAAATTAGTTTTTATTTTATTTACGTAGTTTAGAGATTAAGACAAAATTTTTTTTAGAAAGACATTTTAAACATTATCATTTATTTTTATTATATAAAAGTTGATACCAATTTTTTATACAAATATATTTAAATTATGTGTTTTTCTTTTAATAATGTCACATCAATAGCTTTGATGATTTGACAAAATTTAAAAATCAATCAATCATCTTTTAGTAAAAAATTTTAAAAAATTAAAAAAAAACTCTTATTTATAATTTATTAAAACATAAAGTACTAATTAAATACAATAAATATATATTAAAAGTGTCATAATAATAATTATTATAAAAATTTTAGTTACAAATATTAAAATTCTACAATTTATACATGTTAATCATATATTTATCTTACTCTTTCAAGTAAGTTTAAATTTAACACATTTTTTTACTAAATACATTTAAATATACTGTAATTATAAAATTAATTCATAATTTTATATTATATTTTTGTTATTTTTTATTCTTATTTATTTTTTTAAATCAAAGTTTAAATTTGACACATCTCCTTATTAAGTATATTTAAATATATCATAATTATAAAATTAATATATTATATTTTTTGTGTTTTTCATTCTTATTATTTTTTTAATTTTTTTTAATTATTTGCAAGACAGAGAACACTATATAAAAAGATAAAATATGACAACTAAAGCAAATAAAAGTAATAAATAAAGATGTAATTTTATACAATTCTAAAATAAAAGATCTATGTCTTTTTTAAAAATAAATAAATTTAAATTTTTAAACTAATAAACTATATTTTAATTTATATTAATGAAAGCAACAAATAAATATTCTATAAAATAGTTCTAATATAAATAATTCAAATGTAACATTAATTTATATATTATATAATCAATTTTTAAATAATATAATACTTATTAAAGTACATTATATAGTATAATTAATTTACTTCTCCTCTCCGCACATCATGCTGGTCTCCTTCTGGTTAGAATAATTAATAAATAACTCTAGATAGATGGAAACATAGAGATTGCCTAGTCAATGGCATTAATTTAACCCAATACAAAAAGAGGAAAATAAATATTGAACATAGAAATCATCGAACGCTATACTGATTTCAGTATGATACAGCTTCAAGTCTTCAACACTCAAACTCTCTGTTTTCTAGATTAACATGCAGAGGCAGTTAAAGCTTGAGAGAAGCAAATTCTGAGTGAAGATCAGCTGGAAGAAAACTATAAATGGCCACTTAATTTGTCTATTACATAAATACATATACTATCAATAACTAATTATTTAGAATGTGAGTAACTACTTTATTTATTCCCAAGTACGAGGTCCACCATAAGATGAGAAGAACTGAGCAACATGATTTTAGGTGAATATCAAAAATTCAAAATCACATAGATCAATCTTGGTGATTAAGATCGGTTGATAAAACACTGAAAATGACCATGTCTCTGCTTTTTCCCTTAAAGAACAAGTATTTCCTTAGGACTCCCTCCCTATGAAAACCAGCCTTTTCCAGCACCCTCTGAGACCCCACATTTTCTGCATCAACTAGAGCTTCAAGCCTCTCTAAGTGTGGAAACTCTCTGAATGCAACCTTCTTCACTTGTTTTACAACATAAGTCATAATCCCTTTGGACCAGTATTTGGAACCTAGAACATATCCAAGTTCCACTGATTTCCCCCTTGATTTATCAGTAACAAAAGACGAGGTCATGGAGATAAAACCAATAGCACTGTCATTAAGGCATATTGCTCTGCTCCATAGAAACTCGCATGCTTTATTTTGAATGAAGTCAATGCCCTGGTCTTTGCTGCTGTAAGGTTCCCAAGTGCAAAACTTGGGTACTTTTTCATCAGTGGTCCACACCATGAGATCATCAACATCAGAGAGCTGAAGGGGTCGAAGAGAGATTTGTGCCAAATCAACACTCTCTTCTCTGTCTCTCTCCATCATAACTAGCTACTCTTTTTGTTTGGACTATGGACTTTGGAAGCAGTGTTGGCCTATTTAAGTATTTATTAAGTGATGTTAATGGAACGAAATCCTATCCATAAATGAAGTTACAAGGAAGAAGGGTATACTTGGAGTAGCCACCAAGCAATGAAGAAAGTGAAAGCAATGTTTGACTTGTGATCGATGAAATTACTTTTAATATTTAAAATCTATATATGAGATATCATAAAATATAGCATAAGTCACTGAAACACAAAACAAAAATGGCCAAAAAGAAAAATCTCAGCACACCTTAGGAAAAGAATGAAACTAGTGTGTTACATTACAGGGCAATCCTTTAGCTATATACATAACGCTCAATACTATTCTTTTGAAAGCTAAAAACATAGAGACATGAAAGAAGTTTTTATGATCACATGATAATCTCTCATTTCTTATGATGAAGCTCTCATTTGAGTAGCTAAGTTTAGAATGAATATGCTAGTTTTATTAGTCCTCATTACTTGAAGGCCTACCACACAGACACACTTTTCTGCGCCTCTGCTATTTTTCTTCCCAGTGTGAATGAAGTCCCTCAGCAAGCCATTTTCAGCAGAAGATATTGTATGTTCTGAACCTCGAACTGCAAAGCTCCATCTTGCAGTACTTGGAGTCTAGATCATCTAAGTTGTGATCAAGTGGAATGTCTTTGTTCTCCATGTGCTGAGGTCACGATTGCCCTTGCGCTTATATGTATCATCCATCACCACTCTTCTGTATCCATTTCCTTGGTATGAAGCAACTTCCATCTTTGCATATTCAGTCGCATGTATTGGACCTTAAAATTTCATTGGCATCTTCTTGGAGACAAGTCTCAACTACTATATCTACATCCTGGACAAAAAGTTAATGATAGAACTGGATTAGTGGAAAGCATAATTTTATATACAAACTCTTTTGACATGACAAAAAGGAAGTAACTTATAGAAGTAAGTAATAGCTAGTCAAAAGGTCAATTTGTTCTTCTTTATTGCCTACAGCATAAGCTTTATTGGTCCAGAGATGCAAAATCATCTTTTTAAAGAGCTTATAGATGGCATATATGCAGATAACTGTCTCTGGAGTCCTCCAACTTTATTCTCTAGCAAAGCAGTTTCGTCACCAAGTCTCTTGCAAACTCCAGCCATCCCATTGAGCTTACTTTTCAGTTTTCAACAGTGCTTCACAAATGGATGAAATCTGAAGATCACAATTAATACTGCTAACATTGCTGAGGCATTCAGAAAGTTTTTCCTTTTCGGTGACTTTCTCAGAGACAAACCTCTCATAGACCAAATTCAGGTTGCTTAGAGCTAGTATCTCGTGAAATTGCATCTTTTAGGTCCAAAACACTCTTAAGCAATGACCTTTTCTCTTCAAGCAACTTACTATTTTCTTCCCGAAGAACTTGATTTGCTCTATGTGAATCTACCAACTCCACATGCAGAACTGCCAATTTTGTCTTCAATGTATTCTCTTTTTATTCTCCATTAGCTACTTCAGAACTTAGTTGCTTGTTCATCTCCTCAAGTTTAACCTTGTCTTTCTACAGCATAGTATTCTGTTCTCTCATGTTCTCAAGCTCTTGATTCAGTGTCTTTTTGTCTGACTCCAATTTTTCTCCCTCAGACTGATGTTGACAAAGTAAAGATTGAGGACAGAATTCTCAACAAGCAACTGCTGCTTCTCCTCTTGGCTTCTCAGTTCTCACAATAGAACTTTTCAAGCCCTCAATGCTGCCCAAAATATGCAATATTAGTATTTCCCTTGCTTGTTACCTTTATCATGCTCAAAATCTAGATCAATATGAAGAGCCCGACAAACTTGATGAATACACATTTTGAACTTTCTAATTTCATGTAACAAGAACTCTACCTCCATCAGTTGCATGAGATTTTCACTCTCCAACTCTGAGATAACTTTATCAGAAAATTTAGATGCCTCAACATGCTTTTCACATTCAATTAATAAGGTCAAGTTGTTCTGCTCCAAATCTTCTATAGAACTTGGCAAGATGAACATCTCGATCTGAGCATTAACAGCTTTGTCAAGTTCTTTTTCAAATTCTATCTTCCCTGATTGCTGTTCTTCTTGTAGTACATGAACAAGATTCTCCAATTTTGCCAGGCAAGCATCACTTGATTGTTTCTAAATAGTGTGTGTTTCGTTTTGCACCAAAATTGAAGCACGGAGTTCTTCTATTTGACTGTCAACATTTTCTTTGTCCTTCTCCACATCAGAATACTTCTCTTCCAAATTTGTGAACCTCTTTTCCAGGTTACCTAGTCCTGCTTCAACACTCTCCAACTGAGATACTAGAACCCTTCTTTCAGTTAGAAGATTGTTCTTTTCATTAGTTAGCAACTTGCACAATCCTTCCAAGTGACTTGATTTAGCCTTTGTACCTTCAAGTTCAATCTATACGTCTAAAAGAGACTTCTCCAACAAGGTATTCATCTCCAGTTTCTTCTTCATACTTTCCTGGATAATTTGCAACTGTAAAAGCAAAGTTAATTTCTTAGCAACTAGAATGGACTTTGTAAACTTATTTTAGCGGGAGCATTAATTAGGATCTTAAAAGTTGTGATTTTCATACCCGATTGGTTGTCATAACAAGTCCTGATTACGGTAGAGTTAAACTTTAAAACTGATTTTGCAGAATTTTGGTCACAGTAGAGTTGAGCTTTAACACTGGTTTCTCTCTCTTTCCTTTCTTTCATACGTTCATCAAGATGGCAGTTTTTTCAATATTTTTCAGTGAGTGGAAACTGTAAAGACGTCGTGTATATTGAGGCAGAGAGATGACCGCTTTTTATGTGTTATTATCTTTAAATCTAATGCGTCCATCAAACATTAGAATTAATGGATGAGATTAAATCATTAATAGTTTATAGATAATTACAATTAGGCTACAACAGAAGTTTAAACTACAATAAACTTCCAACATTCTCCCACTTGGCCTAAGTGTAATCATATTCTCACACATTACATAATTGCTTTAATATGGTAAAATATTTTGTGTGAGTTATGGCAGTCATGCATTTAATATGAAACACATTTCTTTCCATATACTACAACCACTAGCATCTTACTACATAAGCTACATAAATAACATAATTTTATATCGGTCCCATAAAGTTTCTAGATCATTAATTTTATAACTCATAAAATAATATTACTTTAATTAGAAACAACAAACTATCAATGTTCAGAAAACACATAAATAAACATAGTGAGCTTAGAGTGTTAGCATCATTCAGAAGAACCAAGACCCATTCTATGTACATGTTCCTTAAATGTCTTTGGTTGCAATCCTTTAGTCAATGGATCAGCAATTATAAGTTCTGTTCTAACATGTTCTATGGACACTCTTTGTTTTCGAACTTCCTCCTTAACGCCAAAGTACTTTATTTCCATATTCTTGGCACCTTTAGAATATCTATCATTTTTTGAGAAAAATACTGCTGCAGAATTATCACAATAAATTTTCAATGGCCTAGCAATTAAGTCAACAATGCCAAGTCCTGAAATGAAATTTCACAGCCATAAAGCTTGATTTGTAGCTTCAAAACATGCTACAAATTCTGCCTCCATAGTAGATGTTGCTACAACACTTTGTTTGGAACTTTTCTATGATATGGCAGCTTCTCCAAATAAGAATAAGTAGCCAAATGTAGACTTTCTTGTGTCAGCACATCCACCAAAATCTGAATCTGAGTAACCAATTACTTCTAATTGGCTAGACCTTTTGTACATGAGCATATAATTCTTTGTACCTTGAAGATATCTTAAAACCTTCTTTGCAGCTTTCCAATGATCCATTCCAGGATTACTTTGATACCTTTCAAGCATTCCTACTGCAAAGCTAATGTCTGGTCTTGTGCAAGTTTGCACATACATAAGACTTCCCACTACAGAACTATATAGAATTCCTTCCATTCGCTTCCGTTCTATGTCATTTTTTGGGCATTGCATAAGACTAAATTTATCCCCTTTTTGAATTGGTGCAATTCCTACGGAACACTTTTCCATGTTGAACCTCTCTAGAACTTTATTTATATAGGCCTTTTGAGATAATCCTAACAATCCTTGTGATTTATCACGAAAAATTTCAATTCCTATCACATAGGATGCCTCTCCCATATCTTTCATTTCAAAGTTTCTAGAAAGATATTCTTTAGTCTCACGCAACATTCCCAAGTTATTTGTTGCAAGCAAAATATCATCAACATGTAAGACCAGAAAGATAAACTTACTCCCACTGACCTTTCGGTATATGCATACATCAACAACATTTTCTTCAAAACCGAAAGAAAGAATGGTATTATTAAACTTAATATACCATTGTCGTGAGGCTTGTTTTAGTCCATATATTGATTTCTTAAGTTTACACACCATACGACCTTTTTCTTCAGTTGGAAAACCTTCAGGTTGATCCATATAAACTTCTTCATCAAGATTACCATTTAGAAAGGTAGTTTTTACATCTATTTGATGTAACTCTAAGTCATAATGAGTCACAAGTGCCATAATGATACGCAATGAATCTTTCTTAGAAACAGGTGAAAATGTTTCTTTATAATCAACACCATTCTTTTGAGTAAATCCCTTAGCAACAAGTCTAGTTTTATATCGTTCAACATTGCCTTTGGAATCTCGCTTAACTTTGAAGACCCATTTACAACCAATACATTTAGCACCTTCTGGCAATGCAACAATATCCCAAACTTTGTTATCTTCCATGGATTTTAACTCTTCTTTAATGGCATCAATCCATTTTTCTGAATCATCACTATTTATGGCTTGTGTAAATGAAACTGGATCTTTAGATATTCCAATATCTTCTTCTTGTAAATAAGTCTCATAATAGCTTGGAATAGCTGATTTTCTTTCTCTTTGAGATCTTCTCAATGGTATTTCTTGAGACTCATTTCTTTCTGATATTTGTGAGTTAGTTTCTTCATTGGGAGCATTATCATTCAAATCTTGTTCATCACTATTAATGTGTTCAACAATAGTTAGAACAACTCTTTGAGTAGGTGTGGATAAAGGAACACTAACATGTATAGAAACATTAACTTTAATTTCCTTTATTTCTACATTTTGATGATTTTCACTCCCACTAACTTCACCATTTTCAAAGAATTTTGCATTACCAGTTTCTACAATTCTTGGACTATGGTTTGGACAATAAAAAATATACCCTTTAGACTTCTCTGGATAGCCAATAAAATAACCACTCACTGTTCGAGAATCTAATTTATTTTCGTGTGGATTAAATATTCTTGCTTCTGCTGGGCATCCCAAACATGTAAATGCCGTAAACTGGGTTTCCTATTAGTCCATAACTCAAAAGGAGTCTTTGGAATAGCTTTACTAGGAATTCTATTTAGCAAATACATGGCAGTCTTTAATGCATACATCCACAAGAATTTGGGTAAAGAAGAATTGCTCATCATACATCTAACCATATCCATTAACGTTCAATTACGCCTTTCTGCCACACCATTTTGTTGTGGTGTGTATGGCATTGTATATTGTGCACATATGCCATATCTTTCTAGAAGTTTTGCAAATGGACCAGGACATTGTCCTGTTTCATTATGTTTTTCATAATATTCACCACCTATATCTGACCTAACAACTTTCACCTTTTTGTCTAATTGCCTTTCAACTTCTTTAATATAAATCTCAATAGCATCAACTGCCTAAGATTTTTCTTTAAGCAAATAGACATATCCATAACGTGAAAAGTCATCAATAAAAGTGATGAAATATTTTTCTCCACCAATAGATGGAGTATCAAAAGGTTCGCATACATCAGTGTGTATAATTTCAAGAAGCTGACTACTTCTTGTGGCACCTTTCTTATTTTGTTTGGTTTATTTTTCCTTAATACAATCCACACATAAACCAAGATCAGTAAAATTTAGATTTTGTAAAATCTCATTCTTTACTAATCTTTCTATTCTTTCTTTGGATATGTGACCCAAGCGTTTATGCCACAAGAATGCAGAACTTTCTTTAGGCGTGTTTGGCCTAACTACATCATTCTGGTACTCAATAAGCAAGGATTCAGAAAATTGATCAAGAAGTTTTAATCTATACAAGCCATCAATTAAAACACCATAACCAACAATATTAGAATTTTTAAATAAATTAAAACAACCATGTCCACCATTAAAAGAAAAACCACAATTGTCCAACTTTGAAACAGAAATTAAATTCCTAGACATGGAAGGTACATAAAGAGTCTTAGGTAAATCTAAATGAAAGCTTGTATCCAACACCAAACGATAAGTTCCTATTCCTTCAATTGGCGCTTTCACACGGTTTCTCATGTAGAGGAACATCTTACTTTGGCTTGTGGTTTGGATCGTAAGGAATCCCTGCATTACATTAGATACATGAGTTGTAGCACCAGAATCAAGCCACCAAGAATTATGAGGAATATCAATTAAATTTGATTCATAAGTACATACATATGTTTCAAATATACCTTTCTTTTCGAACCATGCCTTACGTTTAGGATAATTCTTTTGAAAATGTCCTTCCTTCTTACAGAAATGACATTGTTTTGTATTGGCATGTCCTTTCTTCTTAAAATTCTTGGGCTTTGTCTTTAATTTCTTTTCTGATTTGTCAGCTCCTTGAACCAAGTTGACAGAATGACCACCACAATTCTTAAGTCTATTTTCTTCCTGTATGAGCTTTCCAATCAATTCATTAACGTCCCATTTTTCCTTCATGACATTATAATTAATTTGAAAAGCTCCATACTCAGAAGGTAATGAGTTCAGAATGAATTGCATCATAAAGGAGTCATCAACTGTCATACCCAGTGACTTTAATTTTGCAGCAATATTAGTCATCTCAATAGTATGCTCTTGCATGCTCCTAGACCCATCAAACTTCATGGCCGTGAGTTGTGACATTAATGTACTAGCGAGTGACTTATCAGCAAAACGGAAGCGGTCTTCCACAAACGCAAGATATTCTTTAGCACTTTTTGTTTGTGGAAGGGTAGTCTTAATATTGCTTGCAGTAGTCATTCGCATAAACATAAGGCTTAATCTGTTAGAACGTTCCCATGTCTTAAGTGCATACTTTTCATCTTCATCATTGTCATCAGTGACAATGGGTTTCTCTTCTAAAAGTGACAAGTCAAGATCCAAAAGACCTAAATAGAACTTCACTTGTTCACTCCATTCAGAGAAGTTTAAACCATTAAACATGGTAACAGATGAAGCTTGCGAATGAATTGAAATACCTGTCATTTAATCATACAATGCTCATATTAAGTTTAATTTTATCATCTACTCAGATTACAGAACATAACAAGCATATTACAGTTCACCTTTGGGTAAAATTTTATAATATACTAACATTAACATACAAATGAATGCCATATTTATCATACTTGAAGATTAAAATTTTTTGCCAAATACATATACCATCTTTAGACAATACATATATCTGACCCAAGAATAATATTTTTTTTTTCTCGTTCAAGTCTATTAATAATAGAAGAGATTTCCTTTGGGTAAATCTAATTCTAAAATTAATTAACACATTATTAAATATACTGGCATTTTACGTTATAACTTGGTCACTTTGGTGTACACAAGCAATAAATAATCTAAATAAATTTAATACTATAAATAAAATATTTATAGACTTTTCATAAAATTAGAGTACATTACGTACTCAAAATAATTTCATAATTGTCATCAATACTAAACATAAACTCAAGATTAAATTCATACATGAGTATAATTTATGATCAAATTAAAATATTCAGAAGAAAACATATAAAACATATATAACCACAAATATGCAGTTTTGATGGCATAAAATTTGAAACCCACTTAATTAAAATTCAATTATGAATAATTAATCAGAAACATGAAACACCATGGATATCATAATTAGATCAGAGAAAATCACAAACTTTCAAAATACATGCTCTGATACCACATGTAAACTTATTTTGGCGGAAGCATTAATTAGGATCTTAAAAGTTGTGATTTTCATACCCGGATTGGTTGCCATAACAAGTCCTGATTACGGTAGAGTTAAACTTTAAGACTGATTTTGCAGAGTTTTGGTCACAGTAGAGTTGAACTTCAACACTGGATTCTCTCTCTATCCTTTCTTTCAGACGTTCATCAAGATGGCAGTTTTTTTCAATATTTTTCAGTGAGTGGAAACTGTAAAGACGTCGTGTATATTAAGGCAGAGAGAGGACCGCTTTTTATGTGTTATTATCTTTAAATCTAATGCGTCCATCAAACATTAGAATTAACGGATGAGATTAAATCATTAATAGTTTATAGATAATTACAATTAGGCCACAACAGAAGTTTAAATTACAATAAACTTCTAACAGACTTCTCTTCCTGTAGAACTTCGCTGGACTCTTGAAATTTCTTTGCTGTTGCTATTGATCCATCTAACTCATTATACAATCTATACATGGGAAATTTCATAAAAGCATTTTCTGTCAAAAGTTCATCCATATCTGATGCCTTGACATCTTTAGTAATTTTTAGATATCTTTTTTTAGTAATTTTTTTAGATATAAATCAAAGTTCTTATGTTTTTTATGAAGTTTTCGTATCTAATCATATGTTTGGAGTTTTTTAGAATTATTGTGTATTTAGGATTATTTTTAAAAGAAATAAGGAAAAGAGAAACAACAAAAAAGTCTCCAGTTGATCCCAAAAAAATCGGGCATCCAACACACAAATCCATCAAGCTCAGTGCCCAACATCAAAGTCCGGCGCCTTTGACCACAAAACAAGGGCTGGTGCCCAACTTGGCAGGCTGGCACCCAACACCATCTAAGTCCAAAACATTGGATGCCCAACTTCCAATCCAGAGTCCGGCTCCAAGTAATTTTTCACTTTCAGTGGCCGAAAAGTGCATTCAAGTTAGGTGCCAATCACCCAAGCCCAGTGCTAAGTCCAATGTCCACTCCTAAGAAGCTCTAAATTCAACCAAAGATTCAAGATTTAAATGATTCGTTAACTTTAACTTCTTTTAAAAAGATAAGATTTGATTTCATTTTAGTTTAACTTTGAATTCTTGTTTTTACTTTTTAGATATCTTATCTTTTAATGATAAGATTAGATTTAGTTTTTAAATTTGAATTCTAGAATAAAACTTAACATGTAAATAAGTGAATGCATGGTTCACAGAGATCATGGAGGATCCTAGATCCCGACCATCATCATCCAACATTTCATCATTTTTAGTTTATTTTCTGAGTCACTAAAGCTCCTCTATTAAAGGTTAGGAATTCTGTTTGATTTTATGGATTAGTAATGTAAGTGTTTTCTTTATTTTGATTAATGTTTTTTTTACTTTTCAAGATTGAGTCTCGTTCTTCATCTTTAATAGTTAGAAGTATTGGAAAATATTCTAATTCTGTTTTGGATTCTATTATTATTTTAAAAATTTTAAAATTAGAATTAGTTTGAAACTCATCTCGTAATCTTCAATTGTCTAGAACCAATTTTTGAATACGTGACATTTAATTCAGTTAGGAATAATTTTTTAATATTATGTGGTTTTAAATCAAAATCATGCTTAACCTTTTCTCTTAGTTAGTTGACCAAGGAATTGGCGATTAATTAAATTAAAAAAATAAAATTGCCTAGGAATTAAAATTTAGTTATAAATGATTTACTGTGAAAATATTTTTAAATGTGTCAAAGTAGAAAAACACAAGAATTATTTTTTCTAAGAGTAAAACAGTTTTGAAACCTTTAACATCTCACCCATTGATTACTTTCCTAAATCCACAAGTTTTTTTTTTGTTAACAATCAATGTAACACCCTAACTTTTAATACCTCGTGATTGCACTAAAAGTTCAAGCGTTACTTACCTCTAAACCTTTTTATTCAATACTATTTTTATTTAATATTGAGCCTTCGCGAATACGAACTGATACTTTAATTAAGAAATCGAAAGGAGACTTTATTTTAAATCACTTAACCATAAAAGTATATATATTCACATAGCATTAAGTACATAGACTTATTTCAAGATTCTCAAAAACAAATCCTACCTCTCTAAAAACTAAAAACAATAAACAACGAAGGAAAAATAAATTCTAACTACTCAACTCATGAACATGATCTTTTATGCTCATGTAGCTTTGCATTAAATCTTTGCACCTGTAACTAAAAGGGGTGGAAATATGGGGTAAGAATTGGAAAGTTCTTAGTAGGGTCGGGGTGTATAGTTATATTCATTTTACTTTATTCCTTAGTCAACAGCAACACACCATAGAACACAGACAAACTTCAACAAAGCATGATAAATAATTCACTCAAAAGTCAATTAGCCAGAAAACATACAAAAATATTCACATAATTTCACAGCATAAAGATATGTGCAAACAAGTATGATGTATGTCTAGTCCTATACAGGCCATGAGCTTATGTGTCAGTTTGTTGCCCGATTTCCGACACTAGTCCTGAGATAAGCATTTCGTATCGCTGTCCCTATCTCAGCCAACATCCCTCCATGAGCGTTATGCATTGCCGTCTTCATGGAGAACCTTCATTTCGGTCTCTAGTGAGCATTACGCATCGCCCTCCTTACTGAGTCGTCCTTATAGTATCAAGTGAGTGGTGGACGAAATTGTGATCCTCAAAGTTAGTCTCTTTGTATTTGTATGAAATCAAAAATACCCCAAAGAGATCATAGTGTGATAAATTGGGATCTTAATAATCCCTGGTGTGATCATAACTCCGTTCAACTTAACCAGCAAGTATACTGGGTCATCCAAGTAATACCTTACGTGAGTAAGGGTCGATCCCACAGAGATTGTTGGTATGAAGCAAGCTATGGTCACCTTGTAAATCTCAGTTAGGCAGATTAAATTGGTTTATGATGAGTTCGAAAATTAATAATAAATAGAAAATAAAAGGGATAGAAATACTTATGTAAATCAATAGTGGGAATTTCAGATAAGTGTGTGAAGATGCTGTGCTCCTCTCGTATCTCTATTTTCTTATTACATTCATCCAATCCTTCTTACTCTTTTCCATGGCAAGCTGTATGTAGGGCATCACCGTTGTTAATGGCTACATCCCATCCTCTCAGTGAAAACGTTCCTATGCTCTGTCACAGCACGGCTAATCATCTGTCGGTTCTCAATCAGGTTGGAATAGAATCCCTTGATTCTTTTGCGCTTGTCAACACGCCCAGCCTTCAGGAGTTTGAAGCTCGTCACAGTCATTCAATCCCAGAATCCTACTCGGAATACCATAGACAAGGTTTAGGCTTTCCGGATCCTCATGAATGCCGCCATCTATCTAGCTTATACCACGAAGATTCTGTTGGGGAATCTAAGAGATATGCGCCCGG
>NC_029772.3:22932747-22933061 GCF_000817695.3 Arachis duranensis | reverse complement strand
AGGCTGAGCTTGATCTATCCACGAGCTGAGGCTTTTCTTGGAGTTGAACTCCAAGTTATAATGTGTTTTGGGCGTTCAACTCCGGATCATGACGTGTTTCTGGCGTTTAACTCCAGACAGCAGTATGTACTTGGCGTTCAACGCCAAGTTACGTCGTCAATTTCCGAATAAAGTATGGACTATTATATATTTCTGAAAAGCTCTGAATGTCTACTTTCTAACGCCGTTGATAACGTGCCAATTGGAGTTCTGTAGCTCCAGAAAATCCATTTCGAGTGCAGGGAGGTCAGATTCCAACAGCATCAGCAGTCCTT
>NC_029772.3:22928188-22930049 GCF_000817695.3 Arachis duranensis | reverse complement strand
CATTGAACGCCAGCCAGATGCATCTTACTGGCGTTGAACGCCAGCCTGTGCTTCCTCCAGGGTGCGAATTTTTTTCTGCTGTTTTTGCTTCTGTTTTTAATTTTTATGATTTTTTTCATGACTCCACATGATCATGTACCTAATAAAACACAAAATAACAATAAAATAAAATAAAATAAAAATGAGATAAATAAAATTGGGTTGCCTCCCAACAAGCGCTTCTTTAATGTCAATAGCTTGACAGTGGCTCTCATGGAGCCACAAAGGTGATCAGGTCAATGTTGCATAGTCCCAACACCAAACTTAGAGTTTGGATATGGGATATTAACACCAAACTTAGAGTTTGGTTGTGGCCTCACAACACCAAACTTAGAGTTTGACTGTGGGGGCTCTTCTTGACTCTGAACTGAGAGAAGCTCTTCATGCTTACTCTCCTTTGTCACAGAGGGATGGCCATGTGCCTTAAACAAAAGGTAGTCCCCATTCAATTGAAGGACTAATTCACCTCTGTTGACATCTATCACAGCTCCTGCTGTGGCTAGGAAAGGTCTTCCAAGGATGATGCATTCATCTTCTTCCTTCCTAGTGTCTAAGATTATGAAATCAGCAGGGATGTAAAGGCCTTTAACCTTTACTAACACGTCCTCCACTATTCCATAAGCTTGTCTCAATGACTTGTCTGCCAATTGTAATGAGAACAAGGCAGGTTGTACCTCAATGATCCCCAACTTCTCCATTACAGAGAGTGGCATAAGAATTATCCCTGACCCTAGATCACATAGAGCTTTTTCAAAGGTCATGGTGCCTATGGTACAAGGTATTATAAACTTGCCAGGATCTTATTTCTTTTGAGGTAGAATTTGCTGAATCTAGGTATCCAGTTCACTAATGAGCAAGGGAGGTTCACTTTCCCAAGTCCCATTACCAAACAACTTGGCATTCAGCTTCATGATAGCTCCTAAATATTGAGCAACTTGCTCTCCAGTCACATCTTCATCCTCTTCAGAGAAAAAATAGTCTTCAGAGCTCATGAATGTTCAGAGGAAGAATATTCTTCAGAGCTCATGAATGGCAGAAGGAGATTTAATGGAATCTCTATGGTCTCTATATGAGCCTCAGATTCCTTTGGATCCTTAATAGGAAACTCCTTCTTGCTTGAGAAACGTCCCAGGAGGTCATCCTCACTAGGATTTTCGTCCTCCTCCTCCCTTGTGCATTCGGCCACATTGATCACATCAATGGCCTTGCACTCTCCTTTTGGATTCTCTTCTGTATTGCTTGGGAGAATACTGGGAGGAGTTTCAATGACTTTCTTACTCAGCTGGCCCACTTGTGCCTCCTGATTTCTAATGGAGGATCTAGTTTCACTCATGAAACTGAAAGTGGCCTTTGACAGATCAGAGACTAGATTGGCTAAATTAGAAGTGTTTTGTTCAGAATTCTCTGTCTGTTGCTGAGAAGATGATGGAAAAGGCTTGCTATTACTTAGCCTATTGCGTCCACCATTGTTAAAGCCTTGTTGAGGCTTTTGTTGATCATTCCATGAGAAATTTGGATGATTTCTCCATGATGAGTTATAGGTGTTTCCATAAGGTTCACCCATGTAATTAACCTCTGCCATGGCAGGGTTCTCAGGATCATAAGCTTCTTCAGAAGTTTCCTCTTTAGTACTATTGGATGCATGTTGCCATCCATTCAAATTTTGAGAGATCATGTTGACCTGCTGAGTCAACACTTTGTTCTGAGCCAATATGGCATTCAGAGCATCAATTTCAATAACTCCTTTCTTCTGAGGTATCCCATTATTCACGGAATTCCTCTCAAAAGTGTACATGAATTGGTTGTTTGCAACCATGTCAAT
>NC_029772.3:22927791-22927906 GCF_000817695.3 Arachis duranensis | reverse complement strand
GATGAGCGGATAATTTGTACGCTTTTTGGCATTATTTTTAGTATGTTTTTAGTATAATATAGTTAGTTTTTAGTATATTTTTATTAGTTTTTAGTTAAAATTCACTTTTCTGGAC
>NC_029772.3:22926263-22926912 GCF_000817695.3 Arachis duranensis | reverse complement strand
AGCTTGCCATGGAAAGGAGTAAGAAGGATTGGATGAAGACAGTAGGAAAGCAGAGAGACGGAAGGGACAAGCATCTTCATACGCTTATCTGAAATTCCTACCAATGAATTACATAAGTATCTCTATCTTTATCTATATGTTTTATTCGCATATCACCATACCCATTTGAGTTTGCCTGACTAAGATTTACAAGGTGACCATAGCTTGCTTCATACCAACAATCTCTGTGGATCGACCCTTACTCGCGTAAGGTTTATTACTTGGACGACCCAGTACACTTGCTGGTTAGTTGTGCGAAGTTGTGTTTATGCCATGGTGTTGAACACCAAGTTTTTGGATTCATTACCGGGGATTATTTGAGTTGTGAAAAGTATTGATCACAATTTCACGCACCAAGTTTTTGGCGCCGTTGCCGGGGATTGTTGAGTTTGGACAACTGACGGTTCATCTTGTTGCTTAGATTAGGTATTTTTTTTCCGGAATTCTTGAAGATGAACTCTAGAGTTTCATGATGATTTGTTGAAGTCTGGCTGGCTATGAAGCCATGTCTAATTCCATTGGATCGAGGTTTCAACTTATCATCACAAGAGCTTGTTGATTTCTATCAATCTTGCTTTTGGAGCAGTGATCTGCTAAGGCTTGGCTGGCC
>NC_029772.3:22925717-22926177 GCF_000817695.3 Arachis duranensis | reverse complement strand
AAGCCATGTCTAATTCCTGGACCGGAGTCTTAGACTAGCATTGCACTGATTCCTGGAATTCTCATTAAGAATTTTGATATCTTTATTTTCTTTTTCCACTTAATTTTTGAAAAAAAAATTACAAAATCATAAAATCCAAAAATTTCTTGTTTGAGTCTAGAGTATAATTTTAAGTTTGGTGTCAATTGCATGCATTCATTCATGTGTCTTAAGGATCTTCAAGTTGTTCTTGATGATTTCATTGCTCTGATCTTTGAATTCTATTGACTTGAGTGTTTTGTGTTTTTCATATGCATTCTCATGTTGTTAGTATACAAACTGCTAAGTTTGGTGTCTTGCATGCATTGTTATTTGATTTTAGTTGCATTTTGATTATTCCTTATTATTAAAAAAATCCAAAAATATTTTTAATTTGTGTCTTTTCAAGTCAATAATACAGAGAATTGAAGATTCATAACAT
>NC_029772.3:22920632-22925667 GCF_000817695.3 Arachis duranensis | reverse complement strand
GGCCTAAGGTAGAACGGAAGTGGTTGTCAATCACGCGCGTTCATAGGTGAGAATGATGATGAGTGTCATGGATCATCACATTCATCAAAGTTATGGAATAAGGATATCTTGGAATAAGGATAGAAGAGAATTGAATAGAAAGTAATAATAATTGTATTGAAACTTGAGGTACAGCAGAGCTCCACACCCTTAATCTATGGTGTGCAGAAACTCCACTGTTGAAAATACATAAGTAAAAGGTTCAGGCATGGCCGAATGGCCAGCCCTCTCCATGATCAAGAGACCGAATAGTCAAAAGATTAAACTATCAAAAGATGTGTAATACAATAATGTCTAATTTCTAACGCCGTTGATAGCGTGCCAATTGAAGTTCTGTAGCTCCAGAAAATTCATTTCGAGTGAAGGGAGGTCAGATTCCAACAGCATCAGCAGTCCTTTTGTCAGCCTTTTTCAGAGTTTTGCTCAAGTCCCTCAATTTCAGCCATAAATTACCTGAAATCACAGAAAAACACACAAACTCATAGTAAAGTCCAGAAATTTGAATTTAACATAAAAACTAATGAAAACATCCCTAAAAGTAGCTTGAACTTACTAAAAACTACCTAAAAACAATGCCAAAAAGCGTATAAATTATCCGCTCATCAGTGAGCGTTACGCATCACTGTCCTAACTAGACACTTGGCACTAAGGCCCAACAACACTCAATTTCTTTTCAATCTTCGCTATCTACTCTACTGCGGTATAGATCCCTTTAATTAATACCTTCTTTTCTATCTACTCTACTGTGGCAGACGTTCATTAAAATCTTTTCAGCCATTGCCTTCTACTCTTCTGTGGCAGAGATCCTTTTATTTAGTATATCCTTCTCTTTCTGTTCTTTTTCTTTTCTTTTCTTTCTCATCTTTCTCTTTTATTTTTCTTACTTCTTTTCTTTCTCTCTTCTTTTCTTCAATCTTTTAATTCCTTATCATAACTCAACTTCACATTCTTTCCTCGCCTTTTCCTAAGTATCTTATGGAAAAAAATTATAAAGTACTTCAATTAAGTCTGCGTTCTCTAAAATTTTTAAGATCACTCTATTTGCTCTTCTCTAAATTATTATAATATTAATAATATCTTTACTAGGTAATATTCTTAATAAAATAATAATAATAATAACAATAATATAAATATGATATTTTAAATGATAAATAATATTTATATCTATTCTTAAAAAAAAACTTAGCTTCGTAAAACTTTTATTCTTAAAATCAACAATCTTTCTCATTGTTTTTTGCTTCTATTTCAAGATTCACGATCTTCTTGCCAAGGTTTAATCGATCTAATTAGATATTTAATTAGATGTTGCTTGATTCAATCCGTTAGTTCTTGTGGGAATGATATCCACTCACTGCGGTATTACTTGGAGTGATTTAGTGCACTTGCCAATATCCAAGCATATCAATTTTGGCTCACCAAATTTTTGGTGCCGTTGCCGGAGATTAATTGAGATTGACAACATACATCCAGTTGGATCACTAAATTAGAACTTACTTTATTTTATTTTATATATTTTTTATTATTTTGTTTAGTCTTCTTTTCTTCTTTATTCCATACGGTGTGTTTTATTTCATTTTGTTTGTGTATACAAAGGCAGTGATGGAGATGGATACTATGGATACAATCCTACCACTCAATACACATATATTTTAATAAATTTCCACACTCACAAAATAAATAGAACAAATATACGTTAATACGTGTGACTTGTGTGGAGGAGCACACATGAATGAAGAGTGTGATCTATTCTTCCAGTTGTCTACCGAGCAAGTAAATTACATGGGATATTTCTCAAGACCAAAGAATGACTCATACTTTTTTAGATGGAGGAATCACTTTAATGTTAGTTGGGAGAATCAATGACCAGGATACTTTAATGTTTTTCACCAGTAGAAAGTAAACCTAATGCGATCCCAAAACGCTCTTGAGCTTGTTATAAAGAGACTATCTCAATCCACTGTTGAGTTTGCTCTGGAGAGACTATCACAGTATACTGCTGAGTTTGTTCAATAAATTCAAAATTTCATGTAAGAGACAAGAACAAACTTCAAAAACTAAAAAATCTTCATATGAAATTTAGAGGTATAAGTGAAATAAGTTTCCAAACAATTGAACCCAACAAATTCCTTTCTAAGAGAAAAAATGCCAAATCTTATAGAGAAATGCTTGGCAATTGATGTAAGAAATCCATACTCTAGTGAATCAGAGAGATGCGTGAGAGTTGATTTGATTAACTCATTGATCCAAGAAGTTCTTAAGAAAATAGCCCTTAAAAAGTTTTCATAGGGAAGAGCTGAAAGATGAGTTGCCAATAGAAAAAATACCTTCCAATAACACCAATGAGAGAGAGGGACTGCTGCAAGTATTGAGAGAACATAAAACTGCTATTGGATGAAAAATTAGTGATTTAAAAGGAATAAGCTCTACTATATGCATGCACAAAATTTCACTAGAGAAAGATTCTCAACATGTGGTGCAGGCACAAAGAAAATTTAATCCAACAATAAAAAAGTTGTTCACAAAGAAATAATAAAGTTGTGGAAGACAATCCAATTAGCAAGTATCTTTTTATTTTCCTTTCTATTAAAGCCCTTTCTTTTAATTAATTATGGAAAAAAAAAGAGAAAAAGAGTTGGCGCCTAACTTCAAAAGTTGAAATTTGGCGCCTTTAAAGAGGCAAGGGAGTTGGGGCCCAACGCCTGGTGCCCATGCATTAGTGGCACTCAGGAGTCCAAGTCTGAGATTTATTCCCTCAAAGTATCTCTAAATTCTTGTTCGAGATTACATGCATGGTTATCTTTATTTGTATGATCATACCCACCACTATTTTGTTTATCATCTTTTTACTATTTTTCAACTTTCTTGTCCAAGCAAACACATGCATTCTCATACCACTTAAAATATTTAAACTTAGAAATTCAACAAGCGTTGAGTTAAGAAATTAACTAAGTTTAATTTGATGATGACAAATATTATTTAATTGGGTAAATCACCCAATTAGTTTTGATTGAGTTTGGTTAAGTGTTGCAGGCCAAAGAATCAGCAGCTCAATTAGAAGGAAACAAAAATAAGATTTTTGGTCGATCTCTAACCAACAAAGCCCAATGAAACTAAGCAAAGAAATCAAACGGGCTGAATAGAAAGAAGCCAACACAAGCCCAAGTTGCTCACCCAAGTTGATCCCTCCAAGATGGTACTCTCCAAAGCCAACATTCACTTGTTGCTACAATCAGACTCAGAGAAGAGAGAGAGAGAGAGAGAGAGAGAGAGAGAGAGAGAGAGAGAGAGAGATTTGTTCCTCATTCATTCACCATAGAAGAAAGAAAGAGAAAGCTTAATCCAAAAGGCAAAGGTCTAATCACCCAAATCAAACTATTTCAAGATAAGTCAGAAGTTAAAGGTGATTTATTTCCATTTGCAAGCAATTTACTTTCTTCACTCCTTCTCTAACTCTCTGCTACTCCAAATTGGGATAAATGGAGAAAGTAATTTCTGATAATCACTACTATAAATCAAAGGCCAAAATTATTTCTTAAGGATAAAGTTGTAGCTCAAGGGTTCAGATCTGTGATTACCATTGAACAACTTTTTCTCTGCTTATCGGAGGCTTTCGGTCAAGCAAAAAGGCTCAGATTCAAAGTTCCTAATTTAGGAATTAATTGAAAATAGTGAAAGGGTAAGTTGGTGAAGCACACAGCTCGAGGAGTTGACTTGGAAGAGAGCAACTCAACAACATGGAAAAAGATACAAAAGAAATTTTTTTCTTCTTTCTGAAAACAATGAGAGAGAACCAGAGTTTTGAGTTCTTGTTCTGAGAAGCTAATCTGTGAAGAGTTCAACATATTGGACATTGTTTTCTAGAGAAAGAAGCATTTCGCCAATGTGAAGAACTTAATCAGTGTTAGCACAATCCGGTTCATCTTATAGCAACAGTGGTTGTTGAAGTATCAATCTCCTTCATATTTTAAAGATTGTAATTTTATTTTTAATGTATATCCTTTTGTAACTTCTTGAGTGGAAAAAGGATGAAAGTGAGAAATCAAGAAAAAGCGTAAGAGTGTCAAGAGGCTGAGTGAAACACTTAAGAGAAAAGCCTAGAGTGATTTCAGATTTCTTTAGGTTGATTATTATGTCTTGTGTCTTGTACCTGTAAGGTATCCTTTTTTAAGTTGGGTTAGCACTTAGAGTGGAGAGTTAGGTATTATCATATCCAAGTCAAGTTAGAATAGAACTTGAGAGGGAAAGGATTGTATCAATCCTGTGAAATTGGTCACTACAAGAAAATGGAACATTTGTAACAAATTTAAAATTGTTACAAAAAATTATTTTTTGTAACAAAAAATAGTAATTGTTACATAACAATAATATTTTGTAACAACAATAGAATTTGTTACAAAACGTTTTGTTATTTTGTAACAACTTAATTTTTTTGTTACGAATTATATTAGCTTTTGTAACGAATTGATGTTTTGTTGCAAAATTTTATAATATTTTGTAACAAAAGATGAAGTTGTTGCAAAAGTTCAAAATATTTTGTAACAAAATATCCATTCGTTTCAAAAATTCTAATTATTTTGTAACAAAAAAATTAATTTGTCACAAAATTCAATATTATTTGTAACAAGTTAATTGTTTGTTACAAAATACAATAATTTTTGTAACTGAAAAAATTATTTTAAAATATTAAAATTTTTAAGATAATTTTATTTTGTTTTAAAAATTTAATTTTTAAAATATTATTTGTATTAAATTAATTATTTTTTATAAAAAATTAAAGATTAAATGATTAATTTTTAAAAATGGTATATATTATTTTATACTTTTTATAAAATTAATATAAAATTTTTACTAATATTTAAGTCTTAAATGCTGACTAAAAATTATTTTTTTAAATTAAAAAAAGTTAATTGTTAAACATAAATAAAAATAGTTAAAATTTAAAGATAAAAATAAATATAAAAAGTTAAAATTCTAATTCTAACTCTCACCTTCACTC
>NC_029772.3:22910844-22920029 GCF_000817695.3 Arachis duranensis | reverse complement strand
TGAAGCAGGAGCCTCCGTGTCGCGCTGCCGATCTGTCACCGTGCTGCTGGCCTGTCACCGCCACCGAAGGTCCATCGCCGTCGTTGTGGGTTGTTTCTGCCATGCAAACCATCAATGAACGGAGCCTTGCTGCTGTGTACTAAGAGGAGGAGAAGCCGTTGTTACTAATGTAGTGAACAGAATGCGAAGAAGGGGGCAGCGAATAGTGATGCTGCTGCCGAGACCATCACTGAGTTCCGCGCTGTCGTTGGAGCTGCTAACAAAGAGGTTGCCACCCTTGAAGCTCGCTGGAAAATGAGCCACTGTCGGAAGAAGCTGCCACTGCTGTGTGCAGAAGAAATATGAGAATTGCAAGAATCAGGGGTAAGAAAAGGACACAATGTTGTTGTTGCTGCCGAAGCCCTCTGCTGTCGTCGGAGTTATTGTTCGGCTGTCTTGATTGCGCTGTTAATGCGACATTGAGGTAGGGGATTTATTTTTAAAGTTAAACGTTTTTAATTTCAGAATGCCTACAAAGTTAATTGAATAATTGCAAATGGTTAATAGTAGTTAAGAATCAATTGATTAATGTGAATAACTTGAAATGTGTTTGAAAATAGTTCACTATTGTGATTATTCTGAGTTATGATTGGAATTAGATATGGTTGTGAATGGTGATTAAATTGGTATTACTTACTAAATTGAAATATGTTGAGTTAATTATTGAAAAACTGTTATATTGATAATTGATGAATTGACTTTGAATTATGACTGGTTTTGTTGCTGTGAATGATTAACTGGCGAGATTGATTTTTTTTTTTTTGGCTGTGACTGTTATCGATTTTTCTTATTGTTTGGAATTGCAGAGAACCTTGATTTTTTTTGATTATGCTGAATTGGTTGCCATAGGCTGGTTTGCTTGATGGTTGCGAATGGACTGAAACTTTAATTTTTGATGGATTTATATTAAATTGGTTGTTGATGAGCTGGTTATTCGATATATTATAACACTAGTAGACTTGGTTGGTGACTGATTGAAAATCGGCTTTGGGAAATTAGTTATGAATTTTTAAAGTTAGACCGGTTTACTTTTAAAGAATGATGGGGTGAAATTCTGATTTTAATTGATGAAAGGATGTTAGTGGTTAAACTGAATTATGATGAGTTAATTATTCAATAAAATGTATTTGAGAAAAGTTAGTTGTGGTGATTACTCTGAATTATGATTGAAGCTGGATGTGGTTGTGAGTTGTGCTTGTGTTATTTGACCAATGTTTTGCAAGTCCAATCTCTCGCATTAAAGTTAGGCGCCAGTGAAATTCAATTCTTAATTATGCTAATTCCGATCCTGAGTTTATTAATAAATCTTGGTAGTGTTTGATGTAGTAAACTGCTGAAATTATATGGCTTAGAGAGAAACCATTGATTTACCTTGATTCGCTTAGAGAGATATCTCTATATCACTTTGAAGGCATGAAAAATGGTGTGACTACTTCTCTACTCAACTAAATCTATTTATTATTATTTTGTCAATTTTTTTGACATAGTTCTTAACCATTAAAAGCTGCATGATAATATCTTTTTGATATTGTTAACTACCTACTATTGTTTGTGTCTAAATTAAATCAGTATGTTCATAATTTGGAGACAGTGGATACAAAGCGAATATAAATCAGTATGTTCATACCTTAGATGGAGATTCACAAATTAGAGGATACATTAACTTATTTGGTAGATACAATGAATTGAATTTATTTATTGAATTTTTTAGTTGAATTTTGCTTGTGTAATAGATGTGTTCAAAGAAAAACTTAAAGAGCAACGAACAGAACAAAAGGAAGAATTAGCTCGAGTGAAAGCTCAATTTGAAGCTCAACAAGCCGTTGTGAACTCTTTCATAGTGTGCTTTGATAGTGAAAGAAATTAGACAATTAAAGGTAATCCTAAAATTACTTATGGTTTTAATACATATTCATAGATTATTCATATATTATTAGTATAGTTTATTTGTATATGGATCTATTTATTACATTTTACTTGTGTCATGGTTGATAAATGACAAATGTCCTATTATTTGGTTTGATAAATTTGGTTGTGTATTGGTTGAGAAATAAATAATGAATTGGTTGTTATTGATGGAACCGTAGACGGTGGAAATATCCAAGTTTTAGGGGAGGTTTTGCCGAAATTTTTCGAAAAATTTTAAATAAAAGTTAATGGAAAAAATTGTAATTGGTGTTATATATTGTTTCTAATTTTTTGTTTCGATTTTTCTCATTTACAGGAATGCTAAAAAGGTGACAACATGCTATCTAAAGGACTTAAGAATATTTTGATTCATAAGACTTTTAACTTTTGATTGAACTTGTGTAAAAAATATAACTTGTAGAACTAATCAATGTAGACATTAATGTTATTTTATTTTAAAACAATTTTAGTTAAATGAAACATGTTTGAATTATCTATGTTTTTACATATTATATAAATGTTGACTTGCTTAGTAAAGTAGTTAATATATCAATTAGTTAAAAATTATTTGAAAAAACTTGTTACAAAATAAATATTGTGCTTTTGTAACTAAAGAAAATAAAATGTTACAAAATCAAGTCATATTTTGTAACAAAATTTTATGATAGGAAAAAATATATTGTTACCAAAAATATTTTGAAGATCAAAATTTGTTATCACTTTTGTAACGAATTTTGATTTTTGTATCAAAAAATTTTGTTACAAAATATTACTTTGAATTGTAACAGTTTCATTTTTTGTTACAAAAACTTTTTGTAACAGGACATACTGCAATAGCCTTTTTTTGTTACAAATTCCTTTTGTTTCAAAATTTCAATTTTTTGTAACAATTTTTTTTGTTACAAATATTACTTTTTCTTATAGTGGGTGCATGTAATACTTTAACTATAATGGAAATTCCACCACTGTTGTGGTGAAGATTGGATGTAGGTTGCATTGCACAAGGTAACTGAACCAGGATACACTGTTTTCTAATATTTATGAGACAAAACGAAATTATCTCATAAAGTTTTCGCTGCACTGTTCAAAAAGATTCTAGGTGAAAAGCTTATAATTAAAGGCTTATTTCATTAATGTAAAAGAAGGTCATAGATTCAACCTCCCTTCTCTAAGCCTTCTACAACCTTCAATTGGTATTGAGAGCCAAGGTCTCAAGAATCAAGCTTAACCGTTTGGAGCAAAGGTCCAATGACGAATAACTTGGGTACAACCACAGTTGCCTACACTCTAACTGAAGGCCAGTTAAACAACATGCCTCCCTTCTTCAACGGGAAGAACTATGCCTACTGGAAAGAGCGGATGCGAATCTTCATCCAATCTATTGACTACAACATATGGAAGATTATTGTAAACGGCCCCAAAATTTCAACAAAAACAAGTGCTGATGGAGTGGTGACTCCAAAAAAAGAAACTGAATGGAATGACAAAGACAAGAAGAAAGTGGAGCTGAATGCTAAAACCGTCAACCTTCTTCACTATGCTTTCAGCTTTGAAGAGTATCAAAAGGTGTCTAGATGCAAGACAGCCAAAGAAATCTAGGAGAAACTTCAGGTTACACACGAAGGCACTAAATAGATAAAGGAAACGAGGATTGATATGCTGCGAAAAAAGTATGAGATATTCAACATGAAGGATGGAGAAAGTATTGATGAAGTGTTTGAGAGATTCTCAATCATAATCAACAATCTTGATGATATAGGTACAAATGACTCAGAATAAACTCTAGTGAAAAAAAATCCTCAGAAGCCTCACAAAGGAATAGGAAACGAAGGCCACTGTCCTAGTCGTAAGCAATAATCTAAGTCCCATAACATGATGACCTGAGAGGGAAACTTCTTGCCTATAAAACTACACACACAAACCCAGACTCAAAGAAAAAGGGAATAGCCCTTAAGTCAAGAATTGAATCAAAAGAAAGTGTGTCTAGTGACAGTTTTTCAGATGATGAACTTGTGTTTTTTGCTAGGAGACTTAGAAGACTAATTTGGTACAAAGGCAAGTTCAAGGGCTCAAGCTCAAAGGATTACAAGAAGGATTTGAGAAAAGTAATATGTCACCATTACAAGGAGGCTGGACATCTCAAATACAACTGTCTGAAACTTAAGAAGGAGGACAAAGGAAAGAAAGAAAAGAAGAGAGTGCTCATGGCATCTTGGGAAGATCTTGAAAATGATTCGGATGAAGAGGACTCAGAATGCGAAACTCAAATCTGCTTCATGGCTGGTGAAGATTAACTTGATGAGGAAATTACTATGACTTGCCCATAGATGATTTACATGTCATAATTGATGATCTCACACTAAATTCTACAAAACTGCTGGAAAAATACAATAAATGTAAATCTGAAAAAGAAATGCTGAAACTGAAAATAATATTTTGAAAGAGAAGGTGAAGGAATCTGTTCATACCCTGGGTCGAGCAGTCCGACCCGGGATGTTCTACCGACAAAGCGACCAACCTCTTCAGGTCAGGACAATCCGACTTCTCCTCAAAGAGCTCAAACCAACTACCAGGAAAGCCCATTAAAGGGCCCAAACAGAGGAATACGACCCTAATCCAAGGGCAGCCCAAGCCTATGGGGATAAAGGTGGGTTCCCTTAAAGATAAGATGACCTCGTTCAAAGATAAAGATAAGATAAGATAACTAACTTATCTTATCTAAAGAAGGTCACTCCACACTATTATAAATACACTGGAGCACCCAGGTATAACTCATACTCTGATTCTACTAAATACCTGCTTAATACCTGTTCCGGGTGTTACCTGAAACTGTAGGTCGATCTCGAACGAGATCTTCTGTGCTGGTCGGAGCCGACGTGTCTGGCAGGTGTATAGCGGCCGGAGCTGGTGTGTCCGACTTGCTGGACTCGGTGATGGTGCTGATCTTTCGTTCCCAGAGGGTGGGGGTACCTGCAAGGGACTCTGATGCTTAAGTTAGCAAAAGTATTAAGCAGGTATTGAGTAGAATCAGAGTATGAGTTATACCTGGGTGCTCCAGTGTATTTATAATGGTGAGATGTGACCTTCTGTGGATAAGATAAGTTAGTTATCTTATCTTATCTTTATATTGAGGTGAGGTCATCTTATCTTTAAGGGAACCGCCCTTCTCCTTGTAGGCTTGGGCTGCTCTTGGATTTGGGACGTGTTCCTCTATTTGGGCCCTTTGTTTGGGCTTTCCTGTGACTTGGCCGAGCTCTTTCAGAAGAGCCCGGGTTATCCTGACCTAAAGAGGTCGGTCGCTTTGTCTGTCGAACATCCCGGGTCGGACAGCTCGACCCAGGGTATGAACAGTGCCCCTGCTTGAGCTCGGACTTCCTTGAGGTCGAGTCTTTGACTTCGGTCCTTCTTTGGTGAAGCCGAACTCAAGCATTTTGTCAATTCCTTTGTAGTAGCTTTTGAATGTAGAACGTTTTCCTCTAAAAGTGCGCATTTTTATATCAGCGCTTTTTTTTAGGAATGCGAGAGGGTTTTAATATCTGCATTTAATTGGCATTAATTGCCCCGTTTTCTCTTGGTCTTTTATTTTGAATTTCTCACTCAAAAAACGGTTTCTCTTCTTCACTCTTTCTTCGTAACTTCTCCCTTTACTCTCTCATTTTCTGTTTCTTTCGTAGTTTTTCCCACCTGTTCTGTTGCTGCTCTCTGTGGAAGAAGGTGATCTCCAGCTTTTCTCCTTCGCAGCTCTCCATTTTCGAGGTTTTCTTCTGCTTTCTCCAGGTTCGATTTTTCTTTCTTCTGTTTCCTTATATGTGGGAAGTTTGCATTTTGCTCAGAGGAAGTTTTTTTGGGTCTTTCTGCTTTTACCATGCCTGATTGTTGCGTGCTCTGGATTTTCTTCGTTTTTTTGGGTGCGAATCTTTTTTCTTGTTGCTTGAATCTTTTTCTTTGAGGATTTTTTCATGTTGTCGCCATTTCTGCTTGTGCCTTTGGTGATGGTTCTTTGCTTGATTCCGAAAAAAAAGGTTTCCGTCTTTGCTGTTTGGCATTTTTGGTGTTTTGATAATGCCTTTTGCTGATAAACTGTAGAAATACTGCTTTTTGCTGATAAACTGTAGAAAGGTGGTGATTTTGTGTTTTTACTTCCTTTAAGACTTTATTTTCTTTTTGATGAGTGCCGGGACGTAAGCTGTAGAAATAGCTTGAAAACCTTGCTTTGTTATTGCCTCCAAGGGATGCCCCAGGACTTTTTGGCTTGAGTCTTGGGGTTTTCCTTTTCTGTTTATCCGCCCGTCGAGATATTTTGCCCCTCGTCCGAGATGTTTTTAAGTAATCCGTTCTTCTTTTCTTTTTGTAGGATTTAGTTGGCCTCGTGTCTTTTCGAAATAACGTTGTAGAGATGCCTTCCCATGTTCCTGAGGGTATGGCCGATTGGGTGGACTCGATGGTTCTTATGTGTGTCTCTCTGGTTGATTCTGATTTTTGCGTGCAGCTTAGGCAGTTTCATAGTGTCTGTAGTAATCCTGGCGATGAGAAGAACTATGAGCTTGTCCCTCCCTCTTCTGACGAGAGAGTTTGCTTTTCTACTTGGGTTGTTGACGATCGCCCTTTTTTCTATGTTTATGACTTTTTCTTTGGTCAGCTGGGTATCACCCTTCCTTTTACTAAATTTGAAACCGACCTGTTATGGTCCTATAATGTCGCCCCCTTTCAACTTCACCCTAATTCCTGGGGTTTCATAAAAATCTTTCAATTGTTGTGCAATGGCTTTGGTATCCCTGCCTCGCAATCTCTCTTTTTCTATCTGTTTGTTTTGACTAAGCCTGGTGTGGTAAAAAAGAAGGAAACTTGGGTCTCCTTTCGATCTACCCAGGGAAAGAAGGTTGTTTCCATGTTTGACGAGTCATTCCGTGATTTTAAAAACTACTTTTTCAAGGTCCGAGCTATTGAAGGAGCTCGGCCCTTCTTTCTAGATGAAAATGACGAGCCTGCTTTTCCCTTGGAATGGCAAAAAGATGTGAGGGTGTCCCGATATTCGTGGGAAATGTTGGATGAGATTGAGCGAGCCTTTGTGACTGTCTTGGAAGAACACTGGGGTCAACCTCCCTATCTCGACACAAAGAAATTTCTAACCAATCCCTCTCTTCTTCAAACTGAGCTGGGTATTTTGTGTTTCCCTTTTTATCTGTTCTATATTACTCGTAACTGTTTTTTCTGACTTGTAGCTTAATTTCTGTTTTATTTGTAGAAGCGATGAAGAATAATGAATCCATGAAAGCTTTTAAAAGAGCACAGAGGGCGACTGCTGCCAAAAACATCTCGGCCAAGGCGGCTGGGGAAGGATCCTCTCAAGTGCACGTGAAGCCGTCTGTGCCGGGTTCCCTTGGGGTGAAGAAGGTGATCCATACTCCCCGAGTTTGTCTGGTGGATCCTCACCCTACTTCTGCTGCTCCTTCTATTGTTCCTCCCAATAAAAAACAAAAAACAGCTGAGCCTTTCGACCTCAATGCTCCCGACTTTAATGCCATTGAATTTGTGGATCAGCAAATCGGTCCCTATGGTACCCTCTCCATGGACGATGTGTCCATCCTCCATCATTTGGAATTTATGGCCCAAAATCACGTACAGATGGCATATATGGCGGTTGCTATATGCCGGACTGCTCAGAATCTTCCCTTCTATGCTACCAAAGCATTTATGGAGGAGGCAAAGCAAGAGTTTGACCGGATGAAGGGGCTGAAGGAGGAACTTGAATTAAAGGTGACCAAGTTGGAGAAGGATCTAGAGTATGAGAAAGCCAGTTCCCTTTCACTGGCAGCTTCTTTGAGGTTGGCCGAGGATACAGTCCTGATGCATAAGGAGAGTTACGTTACGACTTATCGGGAGGTGATGCATCTGAGGGGGGAGTTGGACAATGCCCGGAAAGATTATTCTGAGCTCCAAGGTCATCTTGTTGGCAGTGTGACTGCTGCTTATGAGAACTTGAAAGAGCAAGTTCGGGTCATTGCTCCCGAGGCCGATCTCGCCCTTTTCAGCCTGGACAACGTTGTCAGGGATGGCAGGATTGTCCCTGATGATGAGGTTGATGATGATGCTGATCCTCCCCCTGTGTCCTCTGCCAAAGTGTCGACCTCTTCTGTTCCTCTGGTTGCACCTGATTCAGATTGCCAGGTTCTGAACCGGGAGGATGGAACTATAGATGCTGTGCCTATTCAGACTCGCCCTCCTTCTCCTTATCCTGAGGCTGCCAAGAAGGCTCCTGATGCTTGCTGATCTCTTTCTGGACATTTATGTAGCTGGCCCGGCTTGTGGGCTTTTTAAAACTTTGTTTATTTTGCTGACGGTCTCTAGTTGCTTGTTTTAGCAACTTTTATTTTGAAAAACAAAAGTAGCTCACTATCTTTAGTATGTGTTGATTGCCGCTGAGGCTTTTTTAACTTTTGTAGATTATGTCAAGGTTTTTGACTTTGTTTTCTCTTCTCCTTTGAGTTTGTGTCTATGTGGGTCCGACTTGTTTCTCGATTTTCTCGCCTTTGTACGCATTTTTGACGCTCCGTAACCTATTGGTATGCGAAATTGTGATCAATACTTTTCACAACACAAATAATCCCCGGTGATGAATCCAAAAACTTGGTGTTCAATACCATGGCATAAACACAACTTCGCACAACTAACCAGCAAGTGTACTGGGTCGTCCAAGTAATAAACCTTACGCGAGTAAGGGTCGATCCCACAGAGATTGTTGGTATGAAGCAAGCTATGGTCACCTTGTAAATCTTAGTCAGGCAGACTCAAATGGATATGAATGATGATATACGAAAACATAAAGATAAAGATAGAGATACTTATGTAATTCATTGGTAGGAATTTCAGATAAGCATATGAAGATGCTTGTCCCTTCCGTCTCTCTGCTTTCCTACTGTCTTCATCTAATCCTTCTTACTCCTTTCCATGGCAAGCTTATGCAAGGGTTTCACCGTTGTCAGTGGCTACCTCCCATCCTCTAAGTGGAAATGTTCAACGCACCCTATCACGGCACGGCTATCCATCTGTCGGTTCTCAATCATGTCGGAATAGAATCCAGTGATTATTTTGCGTCTGTCACTAACGCCCCGCCCTCAGGAGTTTGAAGCACGTCACAGTCATTCAATCATTGAATCCTACTCAGAATACCACAGACAAGGTTAGACCTTCCGGATTCTCTTGAATGCCACCATCAGTTCTAGCCTATACCACGAAGA
>NC_029772.3:22909321-22910188 GCF_000817695.3 Arachis duranensis | reverse complement strand
AGAAAAACACACAAACTCATAGTAAAGTCCAAAAAAGTGAATTTTAGCTAAAAACTAATAAAAATATACTAAAAACTAACTAGATCATACTAAAAACATACTAAAAACAATGCCAAAAAGCATACAAATTATCCGCTCATCACAACACCAAACTTAAATTGTTGCTTGTCCTCAAGCAACTGAAAATCAAGTAAGATAAAAAAGAAGAGAATATGCAATGAATTCCAAAAACATCTATGAAGATCAGTATTAATTAGATGAGCGGGGCTTTTAGCTTTTTGCCTCTGAATAGTTTTGGCATCTCACTCTATCCTTTGAAATTCAGAATGGTTGGCTTCGTTAGGAACTCAGAATCCAGATAGTGTCATTGATTCTCCTAGTTAAGTATGATGATTCTTGAACATAGCTACTTATTGAGTCTTGGCTGTGGCCCAAAGCACTCTGTCTTCCAGTATTACCACCGGATACATACATGCCACAGACACATAATTGGGTGAACCTTTTCAGATTATGACTCAGCTTTGCTAAAGTCCCCAATTAGAGGTGTCCAAAGCTCTTAAGCACACTCTTTTTGCTTTGGATCACGTCCCCAACTAGAGGTGTCCAGGGTTCTTAAGCACACTCTTTTTGCCTTGGATCACAACTTTATTTCTCTTTTTCTCTTTTTTTTCGTTTTCTTTTCCCCCTTTTTTTTTCGAAATTTTCTTTTTTTTTTTTGCTTTTTCTTGCTTCAAGAATCATTTTCATGATTTTTCAGATCCTCAGTAACATGTTTCCTTTTTCATCATTCTTTCAAGAGCCAACATTCATGAACCACAAATTCAAAAGACATATGCACTATTTAAGCATACATTCAGAAAACAAAAA
>NC_029772.3:22903690-22903985 GCF_000817695.3 Arachis duranensis | reverse complement strand
GACCTTCCTTGCATTGTTGGCATTGTTGTTGTTTTCGGCTGCCATGTGTTCTTCTTCTTTGAAGAATTCGGTTAGGTCCTCTTCAGAGAGTTGTGCCTTGGCTTCTCTTAGCTTTCGCTTCAAGGTCCTTTCAGGTTCAGGATCAGCCTCAACAAGAATGCTTTTGTCCTTGCTCCTGCTCATAAGAAAGAGAAGAGAACAAGAAAATGTGGAATCCTTGGTGCACGAAATTGCAATCACACTTTTGCAACCCCGCACAACTAACCAGCAAGTGCACTGGGTCGTCCAAGTAATA
>NC_029772.3:22901519-22901828 GCF_000817695.3 Arachis duranensis | reverse complement strand
GTGTAGAGACTTTTCTTGGAGTTAAACGCCAGCTTTTGTGCCAGTTTGGGCGTTTAACTCCCATTCTTGTGCCAATTCCGGCGTTTAACGCTGGAAATTTTGAGGGTGACTTTGAACGCCGGTTTGGGCCATCAAATCATGGGCAAAGTATGGACTATCATATATTGCTGGAAAGCCCAGGATGTCTACTTTCCAACGCCGTTGTGAGCGCGCCAATTGAGCTTCTGTAGCTCCAGAAAATCTACTTCGAGTGCAGGGAGGTCAGAATCCAACAGCATCTGTAGTCCTTTTCAGCCTCTGAATCAGATT
>NC_029772.3:22897955-22901435 GCF_000817695.3 Arachis duranensis | reverse complement strand
AATACCTGAAATCACAGAAAAACACACAAACTCATAGTAAAGTCCAGAAAAGTGAATTTTAACTAAAAACTAATAAAAATATACTAAAAAACTAACTAGATCATACTAAAAACATACTAAAAACAATGCAAAAAAGCGTACAAATTATCCGCTCATCACCTATTCTTTTGCGTTGGTCCCTTCTAAGTTATTTCTGTAATCCCCTTTCTTGGGCCTTTGTCAGGTCTCTCTCAGGGATTACTTTTTATAACTTTGTTTTCGTAGGAAACCGACTTCATTAGGTCGATCTCTTCTTAAGTTATTTTTGTAATCCTCTTTCTTGGACCTTTGTCAGGTCTCTTTCAGGGATTACTTTTATAACTTTGTTTTGTAGGAAATAGAAAACCGACTTCATTAGGTCGATCTCTTCTTAAGTTATTTTTGTAATCCTCTTTCTTGGACCTTTGTCAGGTCTCTTTCAGGGATTACTTTTATAACTTTATTTTGTAGGAAACCGACTTCGTTAGGTCGATCTCTTCTTAAATTAAAGTAATCCTATTTAATAGGGTTGGCCAGACCTCTTTCCAGGGTTTACTTATAACTTGGGTTGACTTGGTCTGACTTCTGAATGTCGGCCAGTCTTTAAGTTATTATTTTAGCTATCCGTAAGGCCTCGTCAGGCTCTTTTTTGGATTGCTTTCGATAACTTCTTACATTATTCTGTGTTCATCTTTGCCGATTTGTAGAAAGTGGTTGGCATCTTTAGATCGTCTTTTGGGTGAATCGCGTTTTCACCTTTATCGGACGGTTATCTTTATCATGATCGTGCAGTGAAATTGTTTTTCACTTTCTGCCGATCTGTTGCTTTATAATCGGACGATGAATACTTCAGATTAATGCATCTTGAAATCTTGTAGAATATCTAAATAAATTTCATTCAAAGAAAAGTGCAAAATATATACATGTGGGAATTTTTTCATCCTTTTAAGTCAGATAGTATCTAGGTCTCAACTTGGTGCCTCATTAAAAAACCTTTTCAGGAAAAAGAGTGCATCCAATAATGAGATCCTTTACCTTTTCTAACTGTAGTACCTTTTTAGGTTGCAGGCGTGCCATGATCTGGGAAGCTCTCGTCCATCGAGTTCGGACAGTCTGTAGTAGCCCTTCCCAAGTACTTCTATAACTCGGTAGGGTCCTTTCCAGTTTGCTGCCAGCTTTCCTTCTCCTGGTCGAGTTGTTCCAATATCATTTCGGATCAAGATAAGATCATTCTCTGTAAAACTTCTCGGTACTACCCTTTGATTGTATCTGGAAGCCATTCGGCGCTTTAGAGCTTCCTCCCTGATCCGAGCTCTTTCTTGGATTTCAGGTACTAGGTCGAGCTCTTCCCTCTGAAGTTGGGAGTTTGCTCCCTCATTGTAATGAACTACTCTAGGCGATCTTTCCTCAATCTCTACTGGGATCATTGCCTCTGTTCTGTATGCTAACCGGAAGGGGGATTCCTTTGTGGTGGAATGTGGCATTGTTCGATATGCCCATAGGACCTGTGGAAGCTCTTCTGCCCAGGCTCCCTTTGCATCTTGTAATCACTGTTTTAACCCGGTCAATATGACTTTGTTGGTAGCTTCGGCCTGTCCATTGGCCTGTGGATGTTCGACGAAGGTGTACTGGTGCTTTATATTCAAGTCGGCTACTAGTTTTCTGAAGCCTGCATATGTGAATTGAGTGCCATTGTCTGTGATTATTGAATATGGAACTCAAAACCTTGTAACAATGTTCCTATATAGGAATTTTCGGCTTCTTTGCGCGGTGGCGTTAGCTAGGGGTTCTGCCTCGATCCACTTTGTAAAGTAGTCTACTCCTACTATGAGAAATTTAACTCGTCCTAATCCCTGGGGAAAGGGGCCGAGAAGATCGAGTCCCCATTTTGCAAACGGCCAAGGAGAAGTCATGCTGATGAGCTCTTCTGGCGGGGCGATGTGAAAGTTGGCATGTTTCTGACATGGTGGACATGTCTTTACAAATTCTGTGGCTTCCTTCTGTAATGTTGGCCAATAGAACCCTGCCCGGAGTACTTTTTTGACAAGAGCCCGTGCTCCGAGATGGTTGCCATAAATGCTGCCATGTATTTCTTCTAATACTTCCCTTATGTGGGAGGTCGGAACACATTTTAATAATGGTACTGAGATTCCTCTTTTGTACAGTATGTTGTTTATGATGGTGTAGTACTATGCCTCCCTTTTTAGCTTTTTTGCCTCCTTTTCTTCTGTCGGGAGTGTTCCTGTTTTGAGGTAGTTGATTATGGGGGTCATCCATCCTTGGTCCTGATTTACTATAGTTAGGACTTTTTCTTCTTCGGAAATTGACGGGTTCTGTAACATTTCCTGGATGAGACTTCTATTGTTTCCCTCTGGTTTGGTGCTGGCTAGTTTCGAGAGTGCGTCAGCTCGGGCATTTTGTTCGCGGGGTATGTGGCAGATCTTATATTCCCCGATTTGTCCGAGCTGTTCCTTGGTCTTATCCAAATACTTTTTCATGGTGGGATCTTTGGCTTGGTAGCTCCCTGTTATTTGTGATGTGACCACTTGTGAATCGCTGTAAATGTTGAGTTTTTGAGCTCCCACCTCTTCAGCCAGCTTCAAACCAGCTAACAATGCTTCATATTCCGCCTGGTTATTTGACCTGTGCCGCTTCCAGTTTTATTTGAAGAACCGTCCACATAGAGGTTCCATTCTGTGACGGTTTCCAGGACATCTGTGAATTCTGCGATAAAGTCGGCCAGATACTGTGATTTGATGGCTGTCCGAGCTTCATACTGGAGGTCAAATTCTGACATCTTGACTGCCCATTGTAGAATTCTTCCTGCTAAATCTGTTTTCTGCAATATTCTTTTTAGGGGCTGATTAGTTCGAACCTTAATGGTGTGAGCCTGGATGTAAGGGCGGAGTCGTCGGGATGTTAAAATGAGAGTATAGGCGAATTTTTCTATTTTCTAGTAGTTCAGCTCGGATCCCTGTAGTGCTTTGCCGATAAAGTATACGGGTTGTTATCCATTCTCGTCTTCTCTGACTAGTGCTGAGGCTATTGCCCGGCTTCCTACTGCGAGATATAATATGAGTGGTTCTCCTTCTCGTGGTCGAGATAGGATAGGTGGTCGTCCTAAGAACCTCTTAAAGTCTTGGAAGGCTTGCTCACATTCTATTGTCCATTCGAACTGTTTTCCCTTTCTTAAAGTAGCATAGAAGGGGAGAGATCTTATCACAGCTCCTGCTAGGAATCGGGATAGGGTGGCCAATCTCTCATTGAGTTGTTGTACTTCTTTGACACAGGTTGGGCTCTTCATGTTGAGTATGGCCTGACACTTGTCTGGATTTGCTTCAATTCCTCTTTGTGTGAGCATGAAACCTAAGAATTTGCCCACCTCTACTGCAAAGGTGCATTTCGCGGGATTGAGTCGCATGTCATGCTTTCTTATGGTGTCGAACACTTGGGCCAGATCGG
>NC_029772.3:22884645-22897867 GCF_000817695.3 Arachis duranensis | reverse complement strand
TCCACGTAGACTTCCATGACCTTTCCGATGTGATCCGAGAAGACTTTATTCATTAGCCTTTGATAAGTAGCTCCTGCGTTTTTGAGACCGAAAGGCGTCACAATGTAGCAGTAGTTTGCTTTCGGTGTTAGGAACGAGGTATTTTCTTGATCTGGTGGATACATGGGGATTTGATTGTATCCCGAGTATGCGTCCATAAACGAGAGATATTTGTATCCGGAGGAAGCATTTACCAGAGTGTTAATACTTGGGAGTGGATATGGATCTTTTGGACAAGCTTTGTTGAGATCGGTGTAATCGGTGCACATTCGCCACTTCCCGTTTGATTTTTTCACCAAGACGACGTTGGCTAGCCATAGTGGGTATTTGACTTCTCTTATGAATCCTGCTTGCAGTAATGCTTGTACTTGCTCTACCACAGCTTGGAATCGCTTTGGCCTGAGTTTTCTTCATCTCTGCTGTACCGGCCGAGATCCTGGATAGACCGCCAACTTATGGCTCATTAGCTTAGGGTCTATTCCTGGCATGTCTACGGCTTTCTACGCGAAGAGATCAACATTATCTCGTAAGAATTGTATTAGTAATTCTTTTGAATCTTCTCTTAGGATTGTGTCGATATTGGTTGTTTTTTCCGAAGTATCCCCGATCTGAATCTTCTCTATCGCACCTTCTGGTTGTGGACGAAGCTCTTCTCATTGTTGGGCTCCGCCCAGCTCGATTGTGTGGAACTCTTCTCCCCTGCCTCTGAGATTTAGGCTTTCGTTATAACAGCGACGTGCCATCTTTTGATCTGCTTTTATCGTGGCTATTCCTTTCATAGTGGGGAATTTCATACATAGATGTAGGGTCGAGACTATCGCGCCAAGTTGGTTGAGTGTTGTCTAACCTATGAGAGCATTGTAAGCTGAACTTACATCGACCACGATGTAGTCTATTCTGAGGGTCCTGGATTGGTTCCCTTTTCCAAAGGTTGTATGTAGTGGTATGTCACTACAAGAAAAACACCCATTCAGCCACACTTTTTTTAGACTACATTTGAAAAGCGTAGCCTATTTTAGGAATAGGCTACGCTTTTCTCTGTGTTTCCTTTTCATAGGAGAATATGAAACACATTTGTGGCATCACTTGAAAAGTGTCTCCTTAGATATTATAAATATCACTTATAAAGCGTAGCCTTATCTTAAGAGCTATGGGTTCACTTTTTACACCAAAGAGTACACTTTTAAAAGGTAACTTATTTGTCAGGTTTCAGGTGCGCTTTAAAAATGATGCCTAATGTATTTCAAATGAAATGTTCAACACTTAGTAAATTTTTTTTCACTTTACAGCAACTTATAATATACAAATTAACCCTATTAAAAAAATACTATAAAAATTAAACACAGCTAAATTTGATGAAACGAATGCGCGCATAACCCTCGATCACCCTTAGCTTCTTCTTCGTGCCCCTCATTACGCCAAAACAGAGAAGACTATGCACTCACCCACTCACCCACTCACCACTCCAAGAGAAGACTCCGCCATCACCACTCACCACTATCAGCGTCACCACTCACCACTCCAGGAAGACTCTGCACTCACTCATCTTCACCACTCACGACGCTGTCACTCGTCTTCAACATACCACCTCTTCTCTTCGCTGTGCGCTCACATCAGGACGACGCTACGCTCAATGGAAAGCCTCTCTTCATTCACTTACCATCGTCGAGAAGGTATGCATCCACCTTCATTTGGTTTCTAAAATTTGAGAGGGTAGAGTTCCAATTTCAGGGTTTCAATTTAGGGGTTTGGTACAATAATCTGTGAACTCATGAATTGATGAACTCCGGTGTAGGAGAAATCATTGTTGTAGGTTCGTTCGCCACAAACCCTAGGTCCGTTCTTCTATTGTCTTAGCTTGCGATTTTTTCAGCTACATTTCAATTCAGTTCATACTTTTCTGTAATCAAGCTTATCGCCCATTTCATTGTTGGATCATTTAACGGCTTGAAAAATTATTAAAACTTAAATTTGTATCCTTTTATTTATGTTACTTGCTGATTGGGGTTGTTGTTACTTTGAAAATTCATCGACTTTGTTGTATTTTTTCTTGATCAAATGAACTTATTCAGAAATCTGGTGGCCAATTTTGTGTTTTTTTATTATATATTTTTTCTAATGAAATATATGAATCTAGATGTTTTATGCTGAAGCAAATTGATGAGCTTAAGCAGTTAAAAAGTAGAGAGTGAAATAGAGTTTCTCTGAAAAATTTAATCATGCAAACAATTTGGTGGATTGAGTTTAGAATTTTTTAACATGCGTTGTTGACTTCTCAGGAAGTGATTAGATGCAGCCATGTTGGTTTCAAAACTTGTTGGTTTTTTCTGATTTGAATTCTTCTTCTTTTTTCCTTGCAAGATTCATGGTTTGGATTTAAATTTTGGGCTGTTGTCAGATTTAATTAGTATAGATACTATGCGAATTTAATTTTTTTTATTCCAACTATTTGATCATTTGCTTGTTCCTGATTTGAGCTACAATAGTCAACGGGTTATTGAATTTAGAATGCTAAGTAATGCCATTCAAATAAGCTTAATGAATATCTCATATAATTGTTTCTGAATTCTAAAGAAAAAACCAGAGTATGGACTCTATTTGGTTTGTGCATTACTTCAAAACTCGTTGATTTTTTTACTTTGGATTCTTCTTCTTTTTTCCTCGTGAGAATCATGCTTTGGATTTGAATTTTGGGCTGTTATCAGATTGCTTGAGAAATAGATACTATACAAATTAAAATTTTTTTATTCCAACTATTTTTTATCATTTGCTTGTTCCTGATTTGAGCTACAGTAATCAATAGGTTATTGAATTTAGAATGCTAAGTAATGCCATTCAAATAAGCTTAATGAATATCTCATAAAGTAGCTTCACCTTCTTTGATTTCTCGTCTCTGGATGCCATTATTAATTACTTTTTCACCTTCATTTGGGCCTTACACACACAGTCCCCTGCCTTTTGTGGACTCCCTAATTGACCCCTTTCCTGATGCCCATCAGTCACCCCTACCCTGCTGCTTCTATAGTTATAATTAACCCCTTTTCCTAATCTGCTTTTATAGGCACAATTTTAATTCTACTTTACATCTTCTTCTATTCTATCCTTTTCATTTTTAGGTGCTTTCTCTATCATTTGGATTTGCTTCCTTTTGCTGCAGTTCCTTTTGTATTTTTTTTTAATTTTTTCTCCTTTAAAATTCTCCTTTTGTTCTTTTTGCTTTTGGACATAAAATTATTATGAAAAAGAATTGAGATGTGTGATGTAGCAGCATCTAAGATTTTTAGCTTTTTTTGTAACATTTCACTTTGATTTGTGTATGTCCTATTATTTTCCAAATAAGTTACTAACCTGAATTGAGTTTTGAAAAGCAAGATTTCTTCCTTTTATTTTCAGTTACTCAGTTACTCATGCTTTAGATTTGAATAATGGGCTATTATCAGATTGCTTGAGAAATAGATACTATACAAATTAAAAATTTTTTATTCTAACTATTTTTGATCATTTGCTTGTTCCTGATTTGAGCTACAGTAGTCAATAGGTTATTAATGCTAAGTAATGCCATTCAAATAAGCTTAATGAATATCTCATAAAGTAGCTTCACCTTCTTTAATTTCAGGTCTTTGGATGCCATTATTAATTACTTTTTCACCTTCATTTGGGCCTTACACACACACAATCTCCTGCCATTTGTGGACTCCCTAATTGACCCCTTTCCTGATGCCCATGAGTCACCCCTACCCTGCTGCTTCTATAGTTATAATTGACCCTTTCCTTAATCTGCTTTTATAGGCACAATTTTAATTCCATTTTACATCTTCTTCTGTCTATCATTTTCATTTTTAGGTGCTCTCTCTATCATTTGGATTTGCTTCCTTTTGCTGCAGTTCTTTTTGTATTTTATTTAATTTTCCCCCCTTAAAATTCTCCTTTTGTTCTTTTTGCTTTTGGACATAAAATTATTATGAAAAAGAATTGAGATGTGTGATGAAGCAGCATCTATGGTTTTTAGCTTTTTTGTAATGTTTCATTTTGATTTGTGTATATCCTATTATTTTTCAAATAAGTTACTGACCTGAATTGAGTTTTGGAAAGCAAGATTTCTTCCTTCTATTTTCAATTACTCAGTTACTCATGCTTTGGATTTGAATTTTGGGCTATTATCAGATTGCTTGAGAAATAGATACTATACAAATTAAAATTTTTTATTCCAACTGTTTTTGATCATTTGCTTGTTCTTGATTTGAGCTACAGTAGTCAATAAGTTATTGAATTTAGAATGCTAAGTAATGCCATTCAAATAAGCTTAATGAATATCTCATAAAGTAGCTTCAAATAATGTTAAAATCAAAAAAGAAGAAAATGTTATTATGCGCTGCTTGTCACTTGCACAATACACTTGAGTTTCTGATTTTAGTTCCCATTTAGTATGAATTGAAGTTGTGTTAGTCGATTTTTTAGTTATGTCCTTTATGGTGACTTATATAGTATCTCCTGAATGTGATTGTTATTTTAAAGCAAAAGACTTTGGTTTATTTAATTTTTTATTCAAGCATAGTATGGTTTTGTTTCTTATTTTATGTTTTTGGTGATATGAAAAGAAAAGTAGTTTGAATTATGCTATGGCGCTCGGATATTGTAGGTGTTATTAATATGTTAATTACTTTTTTCTTATTGTATTTTTTCAAATTATAATTATTTTTTATATAATTATGCAGGATAATTTTGAAGATGCGAGTGAAGATTGAGATGCTTATCATGATGGTTTATTGACAAAGATGGAAATTGAAAGACGATATATGGTTGATGATGATGATGTCTTTTATTAGAAGCTAAGATACATTTATATGATATAATATTTTGGTTTTTTTCTAGTTTATTAGTAGTAAACTCTAAGTGCATTATATGAGTATACTTATTCCACTTTGAGATGTATGAATACTCAAATTTATGATCATCTCAATATTTTTGGTTCATTATATAATTATACTTTGTTTCAGTATAATTTTTTATTATTTAAAGATTATTGTATGGTATTATTATATATGTATTCATTTTTATTTTATAATAATTAACTAATTTAATTAAAAATACAGGATTATATATTTAATTATATTCTCAAATATTAGATTTTAGATAAAAAAAAATTGTTAGAAATTTCTGTTTTATATATATAAACAGAAATTTAAAAAAATGAGGGACAAAAGGCTACACTTAAATAGAGTAGCTATAGGTATACTATTTGTTACATTTATAAAGTGATGCAGTAGCTCTGAAAAGTGTAGCCTATTCTTTAGAATTATAGTAACCATTAGTGCTAAAAAGCGTAGCCTTTGGTCTTGAACAGCATCACTTAAAAAGCGTACCTATTCTCAAAGGCCAGAAGCGTAGCCTTTGATACAGAAAAGCGTAGCCTTTGAGAATAGGCAACACTAGTATAGGCATCGCCAACAAAAGTGTCTCCGAAGCCTAAAAAACGTAGCCTTTTCCTAAGGCATCATTTTTTTTCATTTTTGACTACACTTTTCAAGTGTACCTGAATGGGTATTTTTCTTGTAGTGTGTATCCCAGCGATTGAACCGGGATATCTCCTAGTCCGAACAGATTGTTTGGATATGCTTTAAGTTCCTTCTCTTCTAAGCCGAGTTTATCGAAGGCTGTTTTGAATAAGATATCGGCGGAACTCCCTTGGTCTATTAAGGTGCGGTGTAGATTGGCGTTTGCCAATATGATGGTGATGACCATGGGATCGTCGTGTCCTGATATGATGCCGGAGGCGTCCTCTTTAGTGAATGTTATTGCTGGGATGTTGAGCGCTTCCTCCTTTCCCTCGACATGATATACTTCTTTGAGATATCTTTTGCGAGATGATTTGGAGATCGCACCTCCTGCGAATCCGCCATGTATCATGTGGACATGTCTCTCTGGTGTCCGAGGTGATCGTTCAGTTCACTCGGTATCTTCATCCCTTCGTCTCTTTCTTTGATCATCATCTCGGGTGGCCAGAAATCGATTTAATTTTCCTTCTCTTACTAATTTCTCTATGATATTTTTAAGTCGAAGCATTCGTTTGTGGAGTGTCCACGGACTCGATGGTATTCACAATATTCCTTCCGGTTTCCTCCTCCCTTTTTTCCTTTGAGTGGCCGAGCTAAGCTGGGGGGATTTTTTCTATATGGCAGACTTCTTTGTATATCTCGACCAGGGATGCCCTGAGAGGAGTGTAATTGTGGTATTTTTTGATTTTCTCCCCTTGTTGATCTTCTTTTCTCTTGGATTCCTTGTCTTTGTCTCGGTAGGAGGTACCCGATTTTGAGGTCTCTCCTAATCGAGCATTTTCTTCCACGTTGATATATTTTTCTGCTCGTTCCTATACTTCGTCTAAGGAGGTTGGGTACTTCTTTGATATAGATTGACTAAAAGGTCCTTCTTGCAGGCCGTTGATGAGTCCCATGATGGCGGCTTCTGTTGGTAAACTTTGTATGTCCATGCACGTTTTGTTGAATCTTTCCATGTAGTTGCGGAGGCTCTCCTGATCTCCTTGTTTGATCCCTAGTAAGCTGGGGGCGTGCTTGGCCTTATCTTTCTGAATGGAGAATCTGGTTAGGAATTTTTTAGCTAGGTCATCAAAGCTTGAGATGGACTTTGGGGGTAGGTTGTCGAACCATCGGATTGCTGTCTTTGTGAGAGTTGTTGGAAAGGCTTTACAGCGAACAGCATCTGGTGCGTCGGTAAGGTACATTCTGCTTCTTAAGTTGCTGAGGTGGTGGTTGGGGTCCGTGGTGCCATCGTATAGGGTCATATCTGGGAGTTTGAAGTCTTTTGGAATTTTGGTTTTCATGATTTCCCTGGTGAACGGGTCTTGTTCTTTGTGTGAATTTTCTTCAGGATTGGCCTGGGGGACTTTTAATTTAAGATCGACTTCCAATTGCTGTAGTTTTTCTTCCAATTCTCGACGTCGCCGCACCTCTCTTTGTAGATCTTTTCCGATTTCTCGTTGTTGTTGGGTTTCTTTTTCGAGTTGTTTTAGGCGATCTAGGAGCGCCTCTATTGCCCCGGAATTTGGTGAGTCTTTGTCCTTGTTGGTTTTTGAGGTATCTTGTAGCGTGACATCCGTGTTTTTGTGTGGTGTTCTATCTTCCAGACCTGAATCGTGGTCGTTGTCATGGTCGTCCGCCATGGTGATGGGATGACTTCCAGGTTCCCCGGCAACGGCGCCAATGTTCCGGGGGTTACCTGAAACTGTAGGTCAATCTCGGACGAGATCTTCTGTGCTGGTCGGAGCCGACGTGTCCGGCAGGTGTTACTGGCCGGAGCTGGTGTGTCCGACTTGCTGGACTCGGTGATGGTACTGATCCTTCGTCCCCGGAGGGTGGGGGGTACCTGCAAGGGACTCCGATGCTTAAGTTAGCAAGAGTATTAAGCAGGTATTGAGTAGAATCAGAGTATGAGTTATACCTGGGTGGTCCAGTGTATTTATAATGGTGAGATGTGACCTTCTGTGGATAAGATAAGTTAGTTATCTTATCTTATCTTTATCTTGAGGTGAGGTCATCTTATCTTCAAGGGAACCACCCTTCTCTTTGTAGGCTTGGGTTGCTCTTGGATTTGGGACGTGTTCCTCTATTTAGGCCCTTTGTTTGGGCTTTCCTATGACTTGGCCGAGCTCTTTCAAAAGAGGCCGGGTTATCCTGACCTAAAGAGGTCGGTCGCTTTGTCTGTCGAACATCCCGGGTCGGACAGCTCGACCCAGGGTATGAACAATACCCTTGCTAACTTAAGCATCGGAGTCCCTTGCAGGTACCCCCCACCCTCCGGGGACGAAGGATTAGCATCACCATCAAGTCCAACAATTCGGACACAACAGCTCTGACCAATACAGAAGATCTCATCCGAGATTGACCTACAGTTTCAGGTAACCCTCAAAACATTGGCGTCGTTGCCGGAGAACTTGGAAGTCATCCCATCACCATGGCGGACGACCATGGCAACGACCATGATTCGGATCTAGAGGATAGAACGCCACACAAAAACGCAGACACTACACTGAAAGACACCCCGGAATCCAACGGGGATAAAAACTCATCAAATCCGGGAGTAATAGAAGCACTTCAAGATCGTTTAAAGAAACTCAAAAAAGAAACCCAGCATCAACGAGAAGTTGGGAAGGATATATAAAGGGAGGTGAGGCGACGTCGAGAATTAGAAGATAAACTTCTAAAACTCGAGGCCGATCTTAAAACAAAAGCTATTCAGACCACCCCTGAGGACAACTCACGCAAAGACCATGATCCATTCACTAGAGAAATCATGAAGACCAAAATTTCCAAGGACTTCGAACTCCTGGATATGACTTTGTACGATGGCATTACAGATCCCAACCATCACCTTAGCAATTTCAAAAGTAGAATGTACCTCACCGACACTTCAGATGCAGTTCGCTGCAAAGCTTTTCCAAAAACTCTCACGAAGACAGCGATCAGATGGTTCGATAACCTACCTCCGAAGTCCATTTCAAGCTTTGATGACCTAGCCAAAAAGTTTCTGGCCCGATTCTCCATCCAAAAGACAAAGCTAAACACGCCCCCAGCCTACTAGGAATCAAGCAAGGAGATCGGGAAAGTTTTCACAACTACATGGAAAGATTCAACAAAACATGCCTAGACATACAAAACTTGCCAACAGAGGCCGCCATCATGGGCCTCATCAATGGCCTACGCGAGGGACCTTTTAGCCAATCCATATCAAAGAAGTACCCCGCGTTTCTAGACGAAGTGCAAGAACGAGCGGAAAAATACATCAACATGGAAGAAAATTCCCGACTAGGAGAAACCTCAAGATCCAGATTCACCTACCGGGATAAAGATAAAGACTCCAAAAAGAAGGAAGATCGACAAGGGGAAGAAATTAAAAAAATATCATAATTACACCCCCCTTTCGGGTGTCTCTTGTGGATGTGTACAAAGAAGTCTGCCATACAGAAAAATACCCCCAACTCGACCACTCAAAGGTAAAAGAGGAGGAGGAAATCAAAACGAATATTGTGAATACCACCGTGTCCGCGGACATTCCACCAATGAATGCCTCGATCTAAAAAACGTCATAGAAAAATTAGTGAGAGAAGGAAAACTAGATCGGTACTTGGCAACCCGAGACGATGAGCAAAGAAAAAGAAGGAGGGACGAAGAGGTCGAACGATCCGAGTGATCGCCTCGTATGCCAGAAAGACATGTTCATATGATACACGAAGGATTTGCAGGAGGAGGAATCTCCAAGTCATCCCGCAAAAGATATCTCAAAGAAGTATATCACGTCGAAGGAAAGGAGGAAGCGCCCGACATCCCTGCAATTATGTTCACAAAAGAAGACGCATCCGGTATCATCTCAGGACACGACGATCCCATGGTCATCACCATCATACTGGCAAATGCCAATCTCCACCACACACTAATAGACCAAGGGAGCTCTCCGCCGACATCTTATTCAAAACTGCCTTCGATAAGCTCAGCTTGGAAGAAAAAGAGCTTAGAGCATACCCAAACAGCCTGTTTGGAATGGGGGATACCCCAGTACAACCACTTAGATACATCTCACTACACACAACGTTTGGAAGAGGAGATCAATCCAGAACTCTTAAAATAGACTACATTGTGGTCGACGTGAGTTCAGCCTACAATGCCTTAATAGGTCGAACAACATTGAATCAACTTGGCGCAATAGTCTCAACTCCACATCTATGCATGAAATTCCCAACTGCAGAAGGGATAGTTACAATAAAACCAGATCAAAAGATGGCGCACCGCTGTTATAACAAAATTCTAAACCTCAGAGTCAGAGGAGAAGAATTCCATCCAATTGAGGTTGGTGAAGTTCAGAAATGAGAGGAACTCCGTCCACAACCTGAAGGCGAAATAGAGAAAGTTCAGATCAGAGACACCTCGGACAAAACAACCAATATTGGCACGATCCTAAACGGAGATGCAAGAGAATCACTAGTACAGTTTTTACGAAATAACGTCAATTTCTTCGCATGGAAAGCTGCAGACATGCCAGGGATAGACCCCAAACTAATGTGCCACAAGCTGGCGGTCTATCCAGGATCTTGGCCGGTGCAGCAGAGACGAAGAAAACTCGGGCCAGAACGATCCCAAGCTGTGTAAGAGCAGGTACAAGCACTGCTAGAGGCAGGATTCATAAGAGAAGTCAAGTACCCACTATGGCTAGCTAACGTCGTCTTGGTGAAAAAATCAAACGGGAAGTGGTGAATGTGCACTGATTACACTGATCTCAACAAAGCCTGCCCAAAAGATCCTTATCCACTCCCAAGTATCGACGCTTTGGTGGATGCCTCATTCGAATATAAATACCTCTCATTTATGGATGCATATTCTGGATACAACCTAATCCCAATGTATCCACCTAATCAAGAAAAAACCTCATTTCTAACACCAAAAGCAAACTACTACTACGTCGTAATGCCTTTCGGTCTTAAAAACGCAGGAGCTACTTATCAAAGGCTAATGAATAAAGTCTTTTCAGAGCATATTGGAAAAATCATGGAAGTCTATGTGGACGACATGTTGATAAAAACACAAAGTGAAGAGACATTATTATCTGACCTGGCCCAAGTATTCGACACTATAAGAAGGCATGGCATACGACTTAACCCTGTAAAATGCACCTTTGCAGTAGAGGCTGGAAAATTTTTGGGTTATATGCTCACACAAAGAGGAATCGATGCAAACCCGGATAAATGTCGGGCCATACTCGACATGAAGAGCCCAACTTGTGTCAAAGAAGTACAACAACTCAATGGGAGGTTGGCAGCCCTGTCAAGATTTCTATCGGGATCAGCAATAAAGTCTCTCCCTTTCTACGCCACTCTAAGGAAAGGGAAAAAGTTTGAATGGACAACAGAGTGCGAACAAGCCTTCCAAGATTTCAAAAGTTTCATGGGACAACCACCTATCCTAACTTGACCATGAGAGGAAGAACCACTCATATTATACCTCGCAATAGGAAGTCGGGCAATAGCCTCAGCACTAGTTCGAGAGGAAGACAAGGGGCAACAACCTGTATACTTCATTAGTAAAGCACTACAGGGGTCTGAGCTGAACTACCACAAAATAGAAAAATTTTCAGATGCGCTCATACTAATGTCTTGACGACTTCGCCCGTACTTCCAAGCTCACATCATTAAGGTTCAGACCAACCAGCCCAAAAAAGGGATATTGCAGAAAACAGATCTGGCAGGTAGAATCCTACAATGGGCAGTCGAGTTATCCGAATTTGACCTTCAATACGAAGCTCGAACAGCCATCAAATCACAATACTTAGCCGACTTCATTGTAGAATTTACAGACACCCTGGAAACCCCCCAGATAATGGAATCTTTACGTGGACAGTTCCTCAAATAAAACTGGAAGCGGCGCAGGTGTGATAATCAAAAGCAACCAAGGAACCCAAATTGAACTTTCCCTCAAATTCAGGTTCCATGCTTCAAACAACCAGGCAGAATATGAGGCATTACTAGCTGGTTTGAAGCTGGCTAAAGAGGTTGGAGCTCAAAAACTCATCGTTTTCAGCGACTCACAGGTGGTCACCTCACAAATAACAGGGAGTTATCAAGCCAAGGATCCTACCATGAAAAAGTATTTGGATAAAACCAAGGAACAGCTCGGATAACTTAGGGAATATGAGATTCGACACATACCCCGCGAACAAAATGCCCGAGCTGTCACACTCTCAAAGCTAGCCAGCACCAAACCAGGGGGCAACAATAGAAGCCTCATCCAGGAAATACTGCAAAACCCATTGTTCCGAGGGTTACCTGAAACTGTAGGTCGATCTCGGTCGAGATCTTCTGTGTTGGTTGGAGCCGACGTATCCGACAGGTGTATAGCGGCCGGAGCTAGTGTGTCCGACTTATGGGACTGAGAGTGCTGCGAATCCTTCATCCCTGGAGGGTGGGGGTACCAGCAAGGGACTCCGATGCTTAAGTTAGCAAGGGTATTAAGCAGGTAATGAGTAGAATCAGAGTATGAGTTATACCTGGGCGCTCCAGTGTATTTATAATGGCGTAGAGTGACCTTCTTAGATAAGATAAGTTAGTTATTTTTATCTTTATCTTATCTTATCCTTTTGGGTGAGGTCAGCTTATCTTCAAGGGAACCGCCCTTCTCTCCGTAGGCTTTGGGCTGCCTTAGGATTTGGGGCGTGCTCCTCTATTTGGGCCCTTCTTTGGGCTTTCCTGTGACTTGGCCGAGCTCTTTAAGGAGAGGTCGGATTGTCCTGACCTGAAGAGGTCGGTCGCCTTGTCTGTCGAACATCCCGGGTCGGACAACTCGACCCAGGGTATGAACAGTACCCCTACTTGAGCTCGGTCTTTTGTTGAGGTCGAGTCTTGGACTTCGGTCCTTTTTTGGTGAAGCCAAACTCAAGCATTTTGTCGATTCCTTTGTAGCAGCTTTCGAATGTAGAATGTTTCCTTTGCAAGTGCGCGCTTTTATATCAGCGCTTTTTTTGGGAACGTGTGGTGGACGAAATTGTGATTTCCCTCTTTGTATTTGCATGAGATTTATTTAATGGCTCTTTGGCATATGTGATCACAACTCCGTTCAACTTAACCAGCAAGTGTACTGGGTCATCCAAGTAATACCTTACGTGAGTAAGGGTCGATCCCACAGAGATTGTTGGTATGAAGCAAGCTATGGTCACCTTGTAAATCTCAGTTAGGCAGATTAAATGATTATGGATTTCGAAAATTAATAATAAAAAGAAAATAAAATAGGATAGAAATACTTATGTAAATTAATGGTGGGGATTTCAGATAGGCGTGTGGAGATGCTAGAATCCTCTCGGATCTCTATTTTCTTATTACATTCATCCAATTTCTTCTTATTCCTTTCCATGGCAAGCTGTATGTAGGGCATCACCATCGTCAATGGCTACTTTTCATCCTCTCGGGAAAATGGTCCTATGCGCTGTCACTGCACGGCTAATCGTCTGGAGGCATCACCCTTGTTGATAACTACATCCATGAATGCCGCCATCTATCTAGCTTATACTACGAAGATTCTGTTGGGGAATCTAAGAGATATGCGCTCGGCCTAAGGTAGAACAGAAGTGGTTGTCAGTCACGTGCGTTCATAGGTGAGAATGATGATGAGTGTCACGGATCATCACA
>NC_029772.3:22880265-22884456 GCF_000817695.3 Arachis duranensis | reverse complement strand
TGGCCAGCCCCCTAAAACGTGATCAATAGCCTCCTAAGATGAAGAATAAAACAAAATTGAGACCAAAGATGTCTAATACAATAGTAAATTATCCTATTTATACTAGACTAGCTACTAGGGTTTACATGAGTAAGTAATTGATGCATAAATCCACTTCCGGGGCCCACTTGGTGTATGTTTGGGCTGAGCTTGACCTAGCCACGAGTTGAGGCTTTTAGTGGAGTTGAACGCCGAGTTATAGCGTGTTTCTGGCGTTCAACTCCGGGTTGTGACATGTTTCTGGTGTTTAACTCCAGACAGCAGCATGTACTTGGCGTTGAGCGCCACATTACGTCGTCAATTCCCGAATAAAGTATGGACTATTATGTATTGCTGGAAAGCTCTGGATGTCTACTTTCCAACGCCATTGAGAGCGCGCCATTTGGAGTTCTGTAGCTCCAGAAAATCTATTTTGAGTGCAGGGAGGTCAGATTCCAACAGCATCAGCAGTCCTTTGTCAGCCTCCGATCAGAATTTTGCTCAGTCCCTCAATTTCAGCCAGAAATTACCTGAAATCACAGAAAAACACACAAACTCATAGTAAAGTCCATAAATGTGAATTTAACATAAAAACTAATGAAAACATCCCTGAAAGTAGCTTGAACTTACTAAAAACTACCTAAAAACAATGCCAAAAAGCGTATAAATTATCCGCTCATCAACGTGCGAGGTTTTAACTCTTAGCATTAATTACGTGTTTCTTTTTGTTTTTAATTTTGAAAACTCAAAAACGGTTTCTCTTCTTTTGCTTTCCTTGTAACCTCCTCGCAACTTCTTTCTCTGCTTTTCTTCGCTTGTGCTTCTGCTTCCTTGCGTTGCGGCGTCGCTTGGCGATTTTTGGGGCAACTTTCATTTCTGCACCTCCCTTTTTCTTTCTCGAAGCTTCTTTTGTCTCCAGGTTAGTGTCATTTCGTGCTTTTTCTTTGTTTTTGGCTTTGTGATGAGGTTTTGATTTTGATCCTCCCTTTTTAAGAAAGTTTGGATCTTTCTGTTTCCCTTGTGCCCTAGATTTGTTGAAATGTGCTTTCTGGGAGTTTTTCCATCTTCTGCATGATCCTTTTGCTTTTGCTTGATGCTTTTTAGGGCTTTTGTTGTTTCTGTTCTGATACTGCTGTCTGCGTCTGTTCCTGATTTTATTTGAAGGTTGCTTTTGTCTGATCTTGAAAAAGGTTGCATCTTTAATGGTCTCTGCTTGGCGTGTTTGATGTTTGGGAATGCTTTTTGCTTGGTAGACTGTAATGACTTATGCTTTCTGAAAATGCTTGCTTATTTGAAGTCTTTTTCTTGTTTGAGAAATGCTGGGGTAGGAGCTGTAAATTTTCCTAGAAACCTTACTTGATTATTGCCTCCAAAGGATGCCCCAAGGCTTTTGGTTTGAGTTTTGGGGTTTTCCTTTTCTGTTTGTTTCGCCTGTATCGTATTGAGTTGTTTTCTCCCTTGTTCGAGATGTTTTTAGTAATCCCATCTTCTTTTCTTACTTGTAGGATTAGTTGGCCTCATGTATTCTCGCAATAACATTGTAGAGATGTCTTCCATAGTTCCCGAGGGGATGTCCGATTGGCTGGACTCCCTTGTTTTGTTGTGTGTTTCTGTTGTGGATGCTGAGTTTTGTACAGAACTAAAGAAGCACCATAGGATTTGTGGTAACAATGCTCGTGAGGAGGATTACGAGCTTGTTGCTCCTGATTCTGATGAGAGAGTCTGTTTTCCGACTTCTGTTGAGGGAGAGCGTCCCTTCTTTTATGCTTATGAATACTTCTTCAGTCAGTTGAACGTTTTTTTTTTCTTTTACTGCTTTTGAGACCGACCTGTTGTGGTCGTGTAACATTGCTCCATCCCAGCTTCACCCGAATTCCTGGGGTTTTATTAAAATTTTTCAGCTTCTCTGCCGAGAATTAAATGTAACACCCTCTTAAACTTTTTTCCTTTACTTGTTTGTTTCCGCCAAGCCTGGCGGTTCTTCGAAAAAGAAAGCTTCCTGGGTTTCCTTCCGGTCTGCCCAGGGCCATAAGGTTTTTGCTATATATGACGAGTCTTTTAAGGACTTCAAAAATTACTTTTTTAAGGTTCGTGCTATTGAGGGGGCCCGCCCTTTTTTTCTTGATGAAAATGATGAGCCCTCTTTCCCTCTAGAGTGGCAGAAGGATGTAAGAGTGTCTCGCTATACTTGGGAGATGCTTGATGATGTCGAGCGTGCTTTTGTAGTTGTTCTTGAGGATCTCTGGGGGAAACCACCCCATCTTGTACAAAAAGATTTTTGAATGACCCGTCCTTGGTTCAGACTGTTTTGGGTATTTGTCTGACTTGTTTCTATACTTGTTTCCTTTTTCTTCCTCTTTATCGGATTTGTAACTCTTGGTTGTGGCTGATTTTGTATTTGCAGAGATGTCAAAGAATAGTGACTCCATGAAGGCCTTCAAAAGGGCAAAGAAGGCAACTGCTGCTCTGAACATCTCGGTCAAGGTGGCCGGCGAGGGATCGTCACAGGTCCCAGTGAAGCCTCCTGTGCCGAGTTCCCTCGGGCCGAGGAAAGTAATTCCTACTCCTCGGTTTCATCAGGTCGATCCTCCACAGACTTCTGCCATTGCTTCTGGTGTCCCTCCCTTGAAAAAGCAAAAAACATCCAAGCCTTTTAACCTGGATTAAAAAGAAAAAGACATCCGAGCCCTTCAACCTGGATGCCCCGAACTTTGATGCTATCGAGTTTGTTAACCAGCAAATTGCCCCTATGGTGGGCTTTCTATGGACGACGTGTCTCTTCATCAGCATCTGGATTTTATCACCAAAAGTAGTGTGAAGATGGCTCATATGGGTGCGCCTATTTTTCGAACAGTTCAGGGGATTCCGATTCATGCCACAAAATCCTTCATGGAGGAGGCCAAGTCGGAATTTGATCGAATCAAGGGTCTGAAGGAGGAGTTAGAGGTGAAGTTGGCAAAGGTGGAGAAGGAGCTGGAGGGTGAGAAGGCCAGCTCTATTGCCCTGGCTGCTTCTTTGAAGTTAGTTGAGGACATGGCCCTGAAGCATAAGGATAGCTATGTCTCAGCTTATAGGGAATTAATGCGCCTTCGGGATGAGTTGGAAACTGCTCGGGCTAATTATGGCGAGCTTCAGGGTCACCTTGTGGGCAACGTAACTGCTACCTCCGAGAACCTAATGGAGCAGTTCTGAATTGTTGCCCCTGATGCCGATTTGACTCTTGTCAGCCTGGACAATGTTGTGAGGGATGGTAAAATTGTCCCTGATGACCAGGATGATGATGATGCTGACCCTCCCCCAGTGCCTTTTCTTAAGGTGTCGACCTCCTCGGTTCCTCTCGTTACGTCTGATCTGGATTGCCAGATTCTGAACCGGGATGATGGAACTGTAGATGCTGTGCCCCTTCAGACTAGCCCTCCTTCTCCCCGTACTGATGCTGCCGGGAAGGCTCCCGATCTTAGCTGCTCTTTTTTCTGAATATTTGTGTGAATAGCCCGATTTGTGGGCTTTTGAACTTGTTTTTGTGAATGATGTTTTATTGACTGTTGATACTCTAGTTGCTATTTTTAGCAACTTTATTTTGAAAACAGAATGGTTTCTCTGAGGTTGATTTCGGTGGCCTCTTTGAAGCTTTATCATACTATGCTTTCATTGTGCTTTAGCAGGGTGTCTGTCGGAATCTTGCTGCTTGGCCTCTTTAGATTGCTTTTGTACTTTTGTTTGTAGCTTGGATCCTTTTGAGGTCGTGACTTGTGGGGGGTCCAACTTGTTTTTCGATTTCCTCGCTTTTGTTTTGTATTTTTAGCGCCTTATAACCGATTTCTTTATGTTGGTCCCCTTCTAAGTTATTTTTGTAATCCTCTTTTCCGGGCCTTTGTTAGGTCTCTTTAAGGGATTACTTTTATAACTTGTTTTGTAGGAGACCGACTTCATTAGGTCGATCTCTTCTAAGTTGTTTTTCTAATCCTCTTTCTTGGACCTTTGTTAGGTCTCTTTCAGGGATTACTTTTACAACTTGTTTTGTAGGAAACCGACTTCGTTAGGTCGATCTCTTCTAAGTTGTTTTTGTAACCCTCTTTCTTGGACCTTTGTTAGGTCTCTTTCAGGGATTACTTTTATAACTTGTTTTGTAGGAAACCGACTTCGTTAGGTCGATCTCTTCTAAGTTGTTTT
>NC_029772.3:22787003-22880135 GCF_000817695.3 Arachis duranensis | reverse complement strand
TTTTGTAGGAAACCGACTTCGTTAGGTCGATCTCTTCTAAGTTGTTTTTGTAATCCTCTTTCTTGGACCTTTGTTAGGTCTCTTTCAGGGATTACTTTTTGTAGGAAACCAACTTCGTTAGGTCGATCTCTTCTAAGTTATAGCAATTCCTCTTTAATAGGGTTGGCCAGACCTCTTTCCAGGGATTTGCTGATAACAAGGACTGGTTTGATCCGATTTTTTAATATTCGGCCAGTCTTTTTTAAGTTATTATATAGCAATCCATATGACCTCGTCAGGTTCTTTTTCGGGATCGCTTTCGATAACTTCTTGCATTATTCTGTGTTCATCTTTTGCCGATTTATAGATTGTGGTTTCTATCCTGGTTTAATCGACCTTTAGGGGAATCGCGTTTTCACCTTTGTCGGTCGATTATTCCTATCAAGATCGTATAGTGAATCTGTTCTTCACTTCTTGTTCGATCTGTTGCTTTATAATCAGACAATGAATGCTTCAGATTAATGCATCTTGAGCATTTGTAGAATATCTGAAATGTATTTTTATTTAAAGAAAGTACAAATATATACAGGCGGGAGTTTTTCATACCCTTAAGTTGGATTAAATCTCAATCTTGACGCCTCATTAAAAAACCTTTTCAGGAAAAAGAGTGCGTCTTGTGATGAGACCTTTATCTAACTATAGTACCTTCTTAGGTTACAGGCGTGCCATGATCTGGGAGTTCTCGTCCCTCGAGTTCGGACAGTCTGTAGTAGCCCTTCCCAAGTACTTCTGTGACTCGGTAGGGTCCTTTCCAATTAGCTGCCAGCTTTCCTTCTCCAGGTCGAGTTGTTCCAATATCATTTCGGATTAAGATGAGATCGTTCTCCGTGAAATCTCTTGGCACTACCCTCTGATTATACCTGGAAGCCATTCGTCGCTTTAGTGCTTCTTCTCTGATCCGAGCTGTTTCTTAGATTTCTGGAAGTAGGTCAGCTCTTTTCTTTGGAGTTGAGAATTTGTTTGCTCATTGTAGTGGACTACTCGGGGAGATCCTTCTTCGACCTCTATTGGAATCATTGCCTCCACTCCGTATGCTAGTCGGAATGGTGATTCGTTTGTGGTAGAATGGGGGGTCGTCCGATACGCCCATAGGACTTGTGGAAGTTTCTCAGCCCAAGCCCCCTTTGCTTCTTGCAGTCTACACTTCAACCCGGCCAATATGACTTTGTTGGCCGCTTCGGCTTGTCCGTTGGCTTGGGATGTTCGACAGAGGTGAACTGGTGTTTTATATTCAAGTCGGCCACTAACTTTCTGAAGCCTGCATCTGTGAATTGGGTGCCGTTGTCTGTGGTGATGGAGTATGCGATGTTCCTATATAGGAATTTCTGGCTTCTTTGAGTAGTGGCATTGGCTAGGGGTTCTGTCTCGATCCATTTCGTGAAATAGTCTACTCCTACTATGAGGAATTTTACTTGTCCCGATCCCTGTGGGAAGGGTCCGAGAAGATCGAGTCCCCATTTTGTAAATGGCCAGGGTGAGGTCACGCTAATGAGTTTTTCTGGCGGGGCGATGTGAAAGTTGGCATGCTTCTGACATGGTGGACATGTCTTTACAAATTCTGTAGCTTCCTTTCGTAGAGTTGGCCAGTAGAATCCTGCCTGGAGTACTTTTTTGGTGAGAGCTTGTGCTCCGAGATGATTGCCACAAATGCCGCTGTGTACTTCTTCCAAGACTTCCTTTGTGTTGGATGTCGGGACGCATTTTAACAATGGTGTTGAGATCCCTCTTTTGTATAGGATGTTGTTTATGATAGTGTAGTACTGTGCCTCCTTTTTAACCTCTTTGCCTCCTTTTCATCTGTGGGAAGCGCTTCTGTTTTGAGGTAGTTAATTATGGGGGTCATCCATCCTTGATCCTAACCTGTTATGGCTAGGATTTTTTCTTCTTCCGATATTGATGGGTTCTGCAATATTTCCTGGATGAGGCTTCTATTGTTGCCCCCTGGTTTGGTGCTGGCTAGCTTTGAGAGCGTGTCAGCTCGGGAATTTTTCTCGCGGGGTATGTGGCAGATCCTATATTCTCCAAGTTGTCCGAGCTGTTCTTTGGTTTTATCCAAATATTTTTTCATGGTAGGATCTTTGGCTTGGTAGCTTCCTATTCATACCCGGGGTCGAGCTGACCGACCCGGGATATTTAGCGACAAGGCGACCGACCCCTTCAAGTCAGACTATCCGACCTCTTCTCAAAGAGCTCAGCCAAATCGACAGGAAAGCCCAATAAAGGGTCCAAATAGAGGAACACGACCCAAATCCAGAGGCAATCCCAGCCTACAGAGATAAAGGCAGTTCCGTTGAAGATAAGCTGACCTCACCCAAAAGATAAGATAAAGATAAGATAAGATAACTAACTTATCTTATCCACAGGAGGCCATATTTCACCATTATAAATACACTGGAGCACCCAGGTATAACTCATACTCTGATTCTACTCAATACCTGCTTAATACCCTTGCTAATTTAAGCATCGAAGTCCCTTGCAGGTACCCCCCACCCTCCGGGGACGAAGGATCAGCACCACCACCAAGTCCAACAAGTCAGACACACCAGCTCCGGCCGCCATGCACCTGCTGGACACGTCGGCTCCGACCAACACAGAAGATCTCATCCGAGATCGACCTACAGTTTCAGGTAACCCTCGGAACACTTCCCTTTATTTGCGAGGTAACGACTTGTGAGTCACTGTAGATGTTGAGTTTCTAAGCTCCAACTTCCTTAGCCAGCTTCAAACCAGCTAATAACGTTTCATATTCCGCCTGGTTGTTTGAGGCCGGGAATCCGAATTTCAAGGAAAGCTCAAGTTGGGTTCCTTGGTTGCTTTCGATTATCACACCTGCACTGCTTCCGGCTTTATTTGAGGAACCGTCCACGTATATGTTCCACTCTATGGGGATTTCTGTGGTGTCTGTGAATTTTGCAATGAAGTCAGCTAGGTATTGTGATTTGATGGCTGTCCGCGCCTCGTATTGGAGGTCGAACTCGGACAACTTGATTGCCCACTGTAGGATTCTTTCTGCTAGATCTGTTTTCTGCAGTATCCCTTTTATGGGCTGGTTGGTCCGCACTTTGATGGTATGCGCTTGGAAGTATGGCGAAGTCGTCGGGATGTGAGTATCAAAGCGTAGGCGAACTTTTCTATTTTCTGGTAGTTCAGCTCTGACCCCTGTAGTGCTTTACTAATGAAGTAGACGGGTTGTTGTCCCTCTTCATCTTCTCTAATTAGTGCTGAAGCTATTGCCCGACTTCCTACGGCGAGGTATAGTATGAGTGGTTCTCCCTCTCGTGGTCGAGATAGGATGGGGGGCTGTCCCAGGAATTCTTTAAAGTTTCGAAAGGCTTGTTCACATTCCGTTGTCCACTCGAAGTTTTTTCCCTTCCTTAAGGTAGCGTAGAAGGGGAGGGATCTTATTGCTGACCCTGCTAGGAATCTGGACAAGGCCGCCAGTCTCCCATTGAGTTGTTGGACTTCTTTGACGCAAGTACATGTCGTCTTTCGTATGGTGTTGAACACTTGAACCAAGTCAGTTAGTAATGTTTCTTCACTTTGTGTCTTTATCAACATGTCGTCCACATAAACCTCCATGATTTTTCCAATGTGGTCTGAAAAGACTTTATTCATTAGCCTTTGATAAGTGGCTCCCGTATTCTTAAGGCCGAAAGGCATTACGATATAGCAATAATTTGCTTTTGGTGTGAGAAATGAGGTCTTTTCTTGATCCGGTGGATACATTGGAATCTGGTTGTAGCCTGAGTATGCGTCCATGAACGAGAGATACTTATATCCTGATGAGGCATCGACTAGAGCATCGATGCTTGGGAGTGGATAAGGGTCTTTTGGGCAAGCTTTGTTGAGGTCGGTGTAGTCGGTGAACATTCGCCACTTTCCATTTGACTTTTTCACCAAGACGACGTTTGCTAGCCATAGTGGGTATTTAACTTCTCTTATGAACCGTACCTCTAGTAGTGCTTGTACTTGTTCTTCTACAGCTTGAGACCGGTCTGGCCCGAGTTTTCTTCGTCTTTGTTGTACCGGCCGGGATCCCGGGTAGACTGCCAGCTTGTGGCTCATTAGTTCGGGATCTATGCCTGGCATGTCGGCAGCTTTCCATGCGAAGAGATCAACATTATCTTGTAGAAACCGTATTAGCGATTCTTTTGCGTCTCCTTTCAGGATCGTGCCAATATTAGTTGTTTTGTCCGAGGTATCTCCGATCTGGACTCTTTCTATTTCTCCTTCGGGTCGTGGGCAGAGTTCTTCTCGTCTCTGATTTTCGCCGAGTTTGATTGTGTGGAACTCTCCTCCTTTGCCTCGGAGATTTAGACTTTCGTTATAACAGCGACGCGCCATCTTTTGATCTGCTTTTATTGTAGCTATCCCATCTGTAGTTGGGAATTTCATACAAAGATGTGGAGTTGAAACTATTGCTCCGAGTTGATTTAACATTGTCTGACCTATTAAGGCATTGTAGGCTGAGCTTACGTCAACCACGATATAATCTATCTTAAGTGTTATGGTTTGGTTCCCCTTTCCGAAGGTTGTATGAAACGATACGTATCCCAGTGGCTGTACTGGGGTATCCCCAAGTCCGAACAGGCTGTTCGGGTATGCTCTTAGCTCTTTTTCTTCTAAGCCGAGCTTGTTGAAAGCAGTTTTGAATAAGATGTCGGCAGAGCTTCCTTGGTCAATTAATGTACGGTGGAGGTTGGCGTTTGCCAATATGATTGTGATGACCATGGGGTCATCGTGTCCTGAGATGATCCCGGATGCATCTTCTTTGGTAAACGTGATTGCTAGGATGTCTGGCATCTCTTTCTTGCCTTCGACATGATACACTTCCTTGAGGTGTTGCTTGCGGGATGATTTGGAGATTCCTCCTCCATCAAATCCACCGTGTATCACGTGGATATGTCTTTCCGGTGTGCGGGGTGATCGTTCAGATCGTCCGACATCTTCATCCCTTCTTCTTTTTCTTGGTTCTTCGTCCCAGTTGGCCAGGAACCGATCTAGTTTTTCTTCCCTAACTAATTTCTCTATGACGTTTTTCAAGTCAAAGCATTCGTTGGTGGAATGTCCTCGGACTCGATGATACTCACAGTATTCATTCTGATTTCCTCCTCCCCTTTTGCCTTTAAGTGGCCGAGCTGGGGGTATTTTTTCCATATGGCAGACTTTTTTGTAATATCTACCAGGGATACCCTAAGAGGGGTGTAGTTATGATATTTTTTGATTTTCTCTCTGGAGCGATCTTCTTTTTTCCTGGATTCTTTATCTTTATCTCGGTAGGCAGATCTGAACTTCGAGGCTTCCCCAAGTCGAGAATTCTCCTCCATGTTGATGTACTTCTATGCCCGTTCTTGTATTTCGTCTAGCAATGTCGGGTACCTCTTTGATATAGACTGGCTAAATGGTCCTTCTTGTAGGCCATTTATGAGACCCATGATGGCAGCTTCCGTTGGTAGACTTTGTATATCCATGCAGGTTTTGTTGAATCTTTCCATGTAGTTGCGAAGACTCTCCCGATCTCCTTGCTTGATCCCTAGTAGGTTGGGTGCGTGTTTAGCTTTGTCCTTTTGTATGGAAAATCGGGCCAGGAACTTTTTGGCCAGGTCGTTGAAACTCGAGATGGATTTTGGAGGCAGATTTTCGAACCATCTAATGGCTGTCTTGGTAAGAGTTGTTGGAAAGGCTTTGCAGCGAACTGCATCTGAGGCGTCAGTGAGGTACATTCTACTTCTGAAGTTGCTGAGATGGTGGTTGAGGTCCGAGGTGCCGTCATATAGAGTCATATCCGAAAGTTTGAAATCTTTTGGGATTTTGGTCTTCATAATTTCCCTGGTAAACGGATCTTGTTCTTTCTGAAAGCTATCCTCTGTGGAGGCTCGTGTAGCTTTAGTTTTGAGATCGGCTTCGAGTTTCATAAGCTTATCTTCTAATTCTCGGCGCCGCCTTATCTCCGGACGTAGATCTTCTTCTTTTTCATGCTGATGTTGGGCTTCTTTCTCAAGTTGCTTCAATCAATTTTGAAGTGATTCTATCGCCCCGGGATTTGATGAATTTTTGTCTCCATTGGATTCCGGAGTATCTTTAAGTATAGCATCCGTGTTCTTGTGTGGCGTTCTATCTTCCAAACCTGAGTCGTGGTCGTTGTCATAGTTGTCCGCCATGGTGTTGGGATGACTTCCAGGTTCCCCGGCAACGGTGCCAATGTTCCGAGGGTTACCTGAAACTGTAGGTCAATCTCGGTCGAGATCTTCTGTGTTGGTTGGAGCCGACGTGTCCAGCAGGTGTATAGCGGCCGGAGCTGGTGTGTCCGACTTATGGGACTGAGAGTGCTGCGAATCCTTCGTCCCCGGAGGGTGGGGGTACCTGCAAGGGACTCCGATGCTTAAGTTAGCAAGGGTATTAAGCAGGTATTGAGTAGAATCAGAGTATGAGTTATACCTGGGTGCTCCAGTGTATTTATAATGGCATAGAGTGACCTTCTTAGATAAGATAAGTTAGTTATTTTATCTTGATTTTATCTTATCTTTTTGGTTGAGGTCAGCTTATCTTCAAGGGAACCGCCCTTCTCTCCGTAGGCTTTGGGCTGCCTTAGGATTTGGGGCATGCTCCTCTATTTGGGCCCTTCTTTGGGCTTTCCTGTGACTTGGCCGAGCTCTTTAAGGAGAGGTCGGATTGTCCTGACCTGAAGAGGTTGGTCGCCTTGTCTGTCGAACATCCCGGGTCGGACAACTCGACCCAGGGTATGAACACCCATCAATCTCGGAGGGGAAAAAATCCTAGCCATAACAGGTCTAGCTCAAGGATGGATGGCTCCCATAATTAACTACCTCAAAACAGAAACACTTCCTACAGATGAGAAGGAGGTAAAAAGGTTAAAACGAGAGGCACAATACTACACTATTATAAACAATACTCTATACAAAAGAGAAATTTCAATGCCATTGCTAAAATGTGTACCGACTTCAAACACGAAGGAAGTTCTAGAAGAAATACACAGTGGCATCTGTGGTAATCATCTCGAAGCACAAGCACTCACCAAAAAAGTACTTCGGGCAGGATTTTATTGGCCAACTCTACAAAAGAAGGCCACAGAGTTCGTAAAGACATGTCCACCACGCCAAAAACATGCCAATTTTCACATCGCCCCACCAGAGGAGCTCATCAGCGTAACCTCACCTTGGCCATTTGCAAAATGGGGACTCGATCTCCTCGGACCTTTTCCCCAGGGATCGGGACAAGTTAAATTCCTTATAGTAGGGGTAGACTATTTCACAAAATGGATTGAGGCAGAACCCCTAGCTAATGCCACTTCTCAAAGAAGTCAAAAATTCCTATATAGGAACGTTGTCACAAGATTCGGGGTTCCATACTCCATCACCACGGACAATGGCACCCAATTCACAGACGCAGGCTTCCGAAAGTTAGTAGCCGACTTGAACATAAAACGTCGGTTCACCTCCGTCAAACATCCCCAAGCCAATGAACAAGCCGAAGCGGCCAACAAAGTCATATTAGCCAGGCTAAAACAGAGATTACAACACGCAAAGGGAGCTTGGGCTGAAGAACTTCCACAAGTCCTATGGGAATATCGAATAACACCACATTCCACCACAAAGGAATCACCCTTCCGATTAGCATACGGAACAGAGGCAATGATCCCAGTAGAGATCGAGGAAGGGTCGCTTAGAATGGTATATTACAATGAAGAAGCCAACTCACAACTTCAAAGGGAAGAACTCGACCTACTTTTGGAGATCCAAGAAAGAGCTCGGATCAGGGAAAAAGCACTAAAACGTCGAATGGCTTCTAGATATAATCAAAAAGTAGTTCCGAGAGGTTTCGCTGAGAATGATCTCATCCTAATCCGAAATGACATCGGAACAACTCGACCCGGAGAAGGAAAGCTGGCAGCAAATTGTAAAGGACCCTACCGAGTCATAGAAGTACTTGGGAAGGGCTACTACAAACTATCCGAACTCGATGGGCGAGAGCTCCCTAGATCATGGCACACCTGCAACCTAAGAAGGTACTATAGCTAGAAATGATAAAGGATATCAGCATGAGATGCACTCTTTTTCCTGAAAAGATTTTTTTTAATGAGGCACCATGCTGAGATCCAAAAATTATCCAACTCAAAAGGATAAAAAATCACTGTGTACACATTTTTCACTGTCTTTTAAATAAAATATATTAGACGATTCTACAAGTTTTCAAGACGCATTAATCTGAAACATTCATCGTCCGATTACAAAGCAAAAGATTGGCAGAAAATGAAAAACAAATTCACTGCACAATCACGACAAAGACCAACAGAGATGAAAACCAAATTCATCTAAAGGTCGACTAAATGAGGATTTAACCTACCTTCTACAAATCGGCAAAGATGAAAACAGGGTAATGCAAGAAGTTATCGAAAGTGATCCAGAGAAAGGACCTGACGAGGTTCTAATGGATTGCTAAATAATAACTTAAAAGACTGGCCAACACTAAAATGTCGGACCAAGTCAACCAAAGTTACAAGTAAACCCTGGAAAGAGGTTTAGCCAACCCTATAAAAGAGGATTACTTTAACTTAAAAGGGCCCGACACGATGAAGTCGGCCCAAAACATAAAGTTATAGAAGTAATTCCTGAAAGAGACCTGCACAAGGTCCAAGAAAGAGGATTACAAAAATAACTTAGAAGGGCCCGATATGATGAAGTTGGCCCAAAACATAAAGTTATAGAAGTAATCCCTGAAAGAGACCTACACAAGGTCCAAGAAAGAGGATTACAAAAATAACTTAGAAGGGCCCGACATGATGAAGTCAGCCCAAAATGTAAAGTTATAGAAGTAATCCCTGAAAGAAACCTGCACAAGGTCTAAGAAAGAGGATTACAAAAATAACTTAGAAGGGCCCGACATGATAAAGTCGGCCCAAAACATAAAAGTTACAAAGGTAATCCCTGAAAGAGACCTGCACAAGGTCCAAGAAAGAGGATCACCAAGTAACTCGACAGGATCCGACACGATAAAGCTACCCCTGAAAGAGACCTAAATAAAGTCCAAAAAAGAGGGTCACAAACAAACAACTCAACCCGAGTTGAAAAAATCGGAAATCTCAGTATCATAATTCCTAACGAAGACCTGAACAAAGTCAGAACTATTGAAAGCAGCATCAGGCAAGGGAATCAAGCCGATCATGTCAAAAGACTACGAAGATACCAAGACAAACGCAGACAAGTATGATATAAGAACAAAGTTATAATGATAGCCAGCTTCAGAGGCCACCAGGTTTAGCCCGCAAAGCCTGGAAACTATTATGTTTATCAAAATAAAGTTGCTAAACAAGCAACTAGAAAAGCGTTAAAACATCATAAAAAGTTTTAAAAACAAAGCCCCCAAGTCGGGCAATCTACAACAAAAGCAAGAAGGAAATTCAGCTAACATCCGAAGACTTCTCAGCAGCATCAACTCGGGGTGAGGGAGGACGAGTCTGAAGAGGCACCGCATCCACCGTCCCGTCATCCCGGTTTAAGATTTGGCAATCCGATTCCCCCCTGGGCGATTGATCCAAGCAGTAGAAGTCGGAGAAGTCGGCACAACAGAAGTCTTGGTAGCAGGCAGTGAAGGACGATCATCATCATCATCATCAGGATCGTCAGGGACAATCTTACCATCCTTAACAATATTGTCCATGCTAATAAGGGAAAGGTCGAGATCTGGCGCAAGAACTCGAAATTGCTCCTTCAGATTCTCATAAGCAGCAGTAACACTACCTACAAGATGACTTTAAAGTTTGGTGTAATCAGCATGAACAGATTCCAAGCTACTCCTGAGCTCCATCATCCCTCTATAAGTAGTAACATAGCTGTCCTTATGCTTTAGTGCCGTATCCTCGTCCAGTTGTGCAGTAGCCGCCAGACCAACAGCCGGAGCCTTTTCCCCCTTCAGCTCCTTTTCCAGGTCGGCCACTTTCACCTCGAGCTCCTCCTTCAAACCCTTAATCCGGTCAAACTCTAATTTTGCCTCCTCCATAAAAGCCTTGGTAGCATGGATAGGAAGATCTTGAGCAGTCTGGTATAAAGCCGCTCCCATGTGTGCCAGTGGAATACCACTCCGAGTAATAAAGTCTAAATGACAAAGAATGGATACATCATTGGTAGGCATGACACCATAGGGAGCAATCTGTTGATCTACAAATCCAACTGCATCAAAGTCAGGAGCACCAAGATTAAAAGGCTCGACAGTCCGAGGTCTTTTTGGAGGAGGAGCGGCAGAAGGAGAGGAAGTACCAGCAGAAGATTGTGAAGGATCAATCAAACGAACTCGAGGAGTGGGGATAACCTTCCTCGGCCCAAGAGAACTTGTAACCAAAGGCTTAGATGAAACCTGAGAAGTTCCCTTCCCGGCTGCCTTGGCCGAAGCATTTTGAGCCGCAATAGCCTTCCTTTCCCTCTTAAAGGCCTTCATGGATTCATTGTTCTTAATCATCTCTGCAAACAAAGATCACAAACAGGAAACCAAACTACGAGTTAGAAAAAAGATCTCACAAGAAGCAAACACGACAAGCAAACCAATAGAGAAAATTGACCACTACTCAGCTCAGCTCGGAGGAGAGAGGGATTAGCTAAAAATTTATTTGTGTCAAGATGAGGAGGCTCCCCCCAGTTTTCTTCCAGCACAGTCACAAAAGCTTGTTCAGCCTCATCTAACATCTCCCACGAGTATCTCAATACCACTACATTCCTTTGCCACTCTAAAGGAAAGGTGGGCTCATCATTCTCATCAAGAAAAAAGGGCCGAGCTCCTTCAACAGCTCGGACCCTAAAAAAGTAATTTTTGAAATTGCAAAAAGACTCATCAAACATGGAGAAAACCTTTTTCCCCTGTGAAGCTCGGAAAAAAACCCAAGCGGCTTTCTTCTTCACCACACCAGGCTTTATCAAAACAAAAAGATAAAAGAAGAGAGATTGCGAAGCAGGGATGCCAAACTCACGACACAGCAGCTGAAATATTTTTATAAAACCCCAAGAATTAGGGTGAAGTTGGGATGGAGCTACATTACAGGACCATAACAGGTTAGTTTCAAAAGGGGTAAAAGGAAGAGTAATATTCATTTGACTAAAAAAGAAGTCATATACATAGAAAAATGGGCGCTCTCCAGCAATCCGGATAGAAAAGCAAACCCTTTCGTCAGAAGTTGGAGATACGAGCTCAATACTTCTCATCACTACTGTTGCTACAAATCCTATGAAACTGCCTAAGTTGCTGACAAAACTCAGAGTCAACCAACGAAACGCATAAGAGGACCATAGAATCCACCCAATCGGCCATGCCCTCAGGGACTTGGGAAGATGTCTCAACAATATTTTTGCGAGAAGACATGGTTAACTAGTCCTACAAGAAGAAAAGAAGATTGGATTACTCAAAAAATACCTCGGAACACTAATTAAACAACTCGGGTATAAACGGAGACAACTCGAAAAACTAAAGCATATAGGTGTCAAAGAAGCCAGGTAAAGCAACAAAAGGAAACCCCAGGACCCAATCCAAAAGGTTCTAGGGGCATCCTTTGGAGGCAGAATAAAGACTCAGGGAAGCCTACAAGCTTACATCTTTACACGTCCCAACAAAAAGATAAAAGCCTCTATTTCAACAAGAATGACACTCGGAAAGGCCACAAAACCAAATAAAGTCATCAAAATAAGCGTTGATAGAAATTACAACCTCAATCTACCCCAATAGCAAGAACATGCCAATCGGAAAAACAGATAAAGGCGCATTATTTTCTTCAAAATCAAATAAACCACTACTTATACAGAAACAGGCAACAACATGCAAAAGCCTTAAGAAGCTTCAACTGCCAAGGGAACATCACAGAAGAAAAAGCCAGAAATCGCAGCAACAAAAAATATAGAAAGGCGAAAAGGTTTAAACTTTCCAAATATACACTCAAACAAAAACCCTACTGTAGCAGGAAATAGAACAATGCAAGCAAAAAAATATGAATCAACCTGAAAAAGGAGAAGCGTGCGGAAAGCAAAGACGAAGAGATCAGGAGTTGCCGTCAAAAGCAAAAAGAGCACTTACAATCGCCAAGCAATGTCACAAAGAGAAACGCGAAGGGGCAGATGACAGACAAAAACAACAAAAATGAGAAAGAAAAGGGGAAGTTACAGAGAGGAGAAAAAACCGTTTCTGTGTGTAAAGTTCAAAATAAAAGAAGCAAGAGAAACGGGGCATTGAAAACCAATTAATGGGGGCATTAAAAACCCTCACGCATTCCCAAGGCCAGGACACTAATGCAAAAGCGCATGCTTTCAGAGGAAACGAAACAGAAACGTTCCGCATTCAAAAAGGAACTCTACAAAGATAAGATTGACAAAATTCTCGAGTTTGGCTTCACCCGAGAAGGTTCGAAGTCCTAAAACTAAGATTCGACCTCCAAATAAAGGCCGAGCTCGAGCAGGGGCACTATTCATACCCTGGGTCGAGCTGTCCGACCCGGGATGTTCTACTGACAAAGCGACCAACCTCTTCAAGTCAGGACAATCCGACCTCTCCTCAAAGAGCTCGGCCCAACTACCAAAAAACCCATTAAAGGGCCCAAACAGAGGAACACGACCCGAATCCAAAGGCAGCCCAAGCCTATGGGGATAAAGGTGGTTTCCTTAAAGATAAGATGACCTCGCTCAAAGACAAAGATAAGATAAGATAACTAACTTATCTTATCTAAAGGAGGTCACTCCACACTATTATAAATACACGGTAGCACCCAGGTATAACTCATACTCTAATCCTACTAAATACCTGCTTAATACCCTTGCTAACTTAAGCATTGGAGTCCCTTGCAGGTAACCCCCACCCTCCGGGGATGAAGGATCAGCATCACCATCAAGTCCAACAAGTCGAACACAACATCCCTGACCAGTACAGAAGATCCCATCTGAGATCGACCTACAGTTTCAAGTAACCCTCGGAACAGAATCCGAATGTGCTTTGGATGTTATTGAGGAAAACAAATTTCTGAAATCTGAAATTGAGAAACTAAAAGGAAAGCATATTGTGGATCCTTCTCAAGAGCTTATTGCTAAAAGTGAAAGATTAAATGAAATGATTAAAGGATTGAACAATGATTTAGCAAAATTTGCTCAAAGTTTCAGCAACTTGGACAAATTACTTGCAAATCAAAGACCATTGTTTGAAAAACCTAGGTTAGGATATGTGACGAAAGATTATGCAGTTTTTGATAATCTTTCAACAAAATTCATAGCCTCTTCTTCAAAAACAAAATCCATCGTGAACAAGTCTGGGACATGTTCCCTCCTATCAAGAGGAATTTGGAAAATATTATTTTGATGAAACTGCATCATCTTCAAGGACTGAAACTACATCAAACAAGTTGGGTCTGGACTATATCTCAAAAAATGAAGTAGCTTTCAAAAATCCACATTTTTTCAAGAGAACTTCACAATTGAGAAGCCCACATGAGTTTAAAAATTCTGGTTCTGATGCATTTACAAAAAGGAAAAGCAACAACAAAAATTATTTTGTCAAGAGAAATGCTTATCCTTCAAAAATAAGAAAAACTCAACCTTTTAATCATTTCCAGCATTGAAATAAAAATCAATTTCAGCAACATGTTTCAGGAAATCATTGCTTTAATTGTAAGAAAACTGGTCACTCTTACTTACAATGCTTCATTGAAAAAAGAAAAGTAGGAAACCAAATTTACAATGTTGTTTGTGACCTTAATGCACTTGGGCAAACAAGGTGGATTAACTTCAAAGGATCCAAATTAATTTGGATACCTAAGTTTGATTGAAATCATATGTAGATTTGCCTAGAATCCAAGAAAAATAAAGATATGTGATACTTGGATAGTGGGTGTTCTAGGTGCATGTCTGGAAGGTCAACTTTCTTCATCAAACTACACAAGTATGATGGAGGTTTTGTGACCTTTAGAGATGATGGAAAAGGTAAAATTGTTGCTGTTGAAAAAGTAAGTAATGATCACTCTACTTTCATTGATGATATCTTTTTGGTAATGGTTGAAGGCTTAATCTTTTGAGTATAAGTCAATTGTGTGATTTGGGTTATTTAGTGACTTTCAAAAGATTAGAATGTTGTGTTGTGAATGAAAAGACCAATGATGTATTGTTCATTGCTAAGCATTGTGATAATGTGTATGGACTTACTCTTGATGAATTAAAGGATCAAAATGTTGCTTGTTTTCACTCTAAAGAATCTGAAAAGTGGCTATGGTACAAGAGATTGGGCCATACTAGTGATAAACCCCGATTTTGGGGTTTATCTTGTGCTTAATTTGAGAAATTTTATCAACTTTTCTCACATTTATTCAATGAAATAGCATGGTTTTGAAATTCTCCCTAGATTTGTGCTTAAGTGTGAAAACATGTTTTTTAGGCCTTAAAATAGCTAAATTTAACTCACTTTAATTCCATTCGATGCCTTGATATGTTTGTTGAGTGATCTCAGGTTCATAAGGCAAGTATTGGATAGAAGAAGTGAGGAGAAAAGCATGCAAAGTGGGAGAACTCATGAAGAAATGAAGGAACCGTAAACCTGTCAAGCCTGACCTCTTCACACTCAATTGACCATAACTTAAGCTACAAAGGTACAAATGAGGAGGTTCTAGTTGTGTTGGAAAGCTAACATCTGGGGCTTCAAAATGATATAAAATTTGCCATAGTTGCCTGACGTATAGGGGCGCGCACGTGCCCTGTACGCGTGCGCGCCGATGGAGCACGTAGTTCATTAAAGAGAAATCGTGGCCAGCGATTTTGCAGCCCATTTTGGGCCCATATCCAACTCATTTCTGATACTGTTTCATGCAGAATTCAAGCTTGGGCAAGGGGGAGCAATTGTTTGGTAGTATAGTATCATGTAGGTTAGCTTCTAGAGAGAGAAGCTCCCTCTTCTCTCTAGAATTAGGTTAGGTTAGCCTAATTCCATCTTAGATCTAGGTTTTGATTATTGTTCTCATCTTGTTTCTTCTACAATTTCTTGATTCTACACTTCCATTCTCTTAGTTTATGGTGTTAATTTTACTTTTATGCTCTCTTTTATGTTGATGAACTCTTGTTGGATTTGGATCTTTTCTTTAATGCAAATTAATGTGATGATCTTTTAATGTTGATTTGAGTTGTGATCTTACTTTCTTTGTAATTGGTAGTTGTTAGATTTCAGTATTCTTGCAATTTATGATGTTTACTTTTATTGCACCCTACATGTTTGATGAAATGTTTCCTTTAGTTTTTGAGTAGTTCTCTTTGCTCTTGGCCTAGGCTAAGGGGATTGGGTAAACTTGAGTCATTGAGTATAATGGATTTGGTGACTTGAGAACCCTTGGTGATCAATTTGACACCCATTGACACTAATCCACTACTAAGTCAATTAGTAGATAGGTTGGGACCTATGGGTTGATGTGATCAAATCTATTTGACGTACTTCAAGCTTAGGAGTAGATCTTACGTACTTAAGGCTTTTGAGAAATAGACCTAATGGATTGGTACCTCATGATTATCAATATTTGGGTTGTTTATAAGGATAGTAAGCTCAATTACCTATGTCTAGCCAATATTTCTTTTCTTTTATTTTATTAGTTCTTATTATTTACTTTCTTGTTGGTTACTTTTCTTATCAAACTATAAAAATCAAACCCCTCTTGCATCCTCATAACCAATAATTGAACACTTCATTGCAATTCCTTGTGAGACGACCCAGAGTTTAAATACTTTGGTTAATTTTCATTTGGGGTTTGTACTTGTGACAAAACCAAATTTAATTTGATGTGAGAGTTGTTTGTTGGTTTGGAGCTATGCTTACAACGAAGTCCTAATTTCTACAAGAGAAATTCTAGACCGACAACAATTTTCGTGTCAAACTAATGGCACCGTTGCCAGGGAGTTGCAATGGTGTTATGTTATAGGCTATTGTATATATGTTAATATGCTTCTTTGCTAGTTTTTGCTTGTTTTAGGAGTTAGTTTTTATTAGTTCTTACTAATTTTGTTCTTATTTCCTCTTGCTATTATGAATTCTCACCATTTTGGCAATGAGTTTTGTTCCGGGGGTTACCTGAAACTGTAGGTCGATCTCGGACGAGATCTTCTATGCTGGTCGGAGTCGACGTGTCCGGCAGGTGTATAGCGGCCGGAGCTGGTGTGTCCGACTTGCTGGACTCAGTGATGGTGCTGATCCTTCGTCCCCGGAGGGTGGAGGGTACCTGCAAGGGACTCTGATGCTTAAGTTAGCAAGAGTATTAAGCAGGTATTGAGTAGAATCAGAGTATGAGTTATACCTGGGTACTCCAGTGTATTTATAATGGTGAGATGTGACCTTCTGTGGATAAGATAAGTTAGTTATCTTATCTTATCTTTATCTTGAGGTGAGGTCATCTTATCTTCAAGGGAACCGCCCTTCTCCTTGTAGGCTTGGGCTGCTCTTGGATTTGGGACGTGTTCCTCTATTTGGGCCCTTTGTTTGGGCTTTCCTGTGACTTGGCTGAGCTCTTTCAGAAGAGGCCGGGTTATCCTGACCTAAAGAGGTCGGTCACTTTGTCTGTCGAACATCCCGAGTTTGACAGCTCGACCCAGGGTATGAACAGTGCCCCTGCTTGAGCTCGGACTTCCTTGAGATCGAGTCTTTGACTTCGGTCCTTCTTTGCTGAAGCCGAACTCAAGCATTTTGTCGATTCCTTTGTAGCAGCTTTTGAATGTAGAACGTTTTCCTCTAAAAGCGCGTGTTTTTATATCAGCGCTTTTTTTTGGGAACGCGAGATGGTTTTAATATCTGCATTTAATTGGCATTAATTGCCTCGTTTTCTCTTGGTCTTTTATTTTGAATTTCTCACTCAAAAAATGGTTTCTCTTCTTCACTCTTTCTTCGTAACTTCTCCCTTTACTCTCTCATTTTCTGTTTCTTTCGTAGTTTTTCCCACCTGTTCTGTCGCTGCTCTCTGTGGAAGAAGGTGATCTCCAGCTTTTCTCCTTCGCAGCTCTCCGCTTTCGAGGTTTTCTTCTGCTTTCTCCAGGTTCAATTTTTCTTTCTTCTGTTTCTTTATATGTGGAAAGTTTGCATTTTGCTCAGAGGAAGTTTTTTTTTGGGTCTTTCTGTTTTTACCATGCCTGATTGTTGCGTGCTCTGGAATTTCTTCGTTTTTTGGGTGCGAATCTTTTTTCTTGTTGCTTAAATCTTTTTCTTTGAGGATTTTTGCATGTTGTCGCCATTTCTGCTTGTGCCTTTGGTGATGGTTCTTTGCTTGATTCCAAAAAAAAGGTATGCGTCTTTGCTGTTTGGCATTTTTTGTATTTTGATAATGCCTTTTGCTGATAAACTGTAGAAATAATGCTTTTTGCTGATAAACTGTAGAAAGGTGGTGATTTTGTGTTTTTACTTCCTTTAAGACTTTATTTTCTTTTCGATAAGTGACGGGACGTAAGCTGTAGAAATAGCTTGAAAACCTTGCTTTGTTATTGCTTCCAAGGGATGCCCCAGGACTTTTTGGCTTGAGTCTTGGGGTTTTCCTTTTTTGTTTATCCGCCCGTCGAGATGTTTTGCCCCTCGTCCGAGATGTTTTTAAGTAATCCGTTCTTCTTTTCTTTTTGTAGGATTTAGTTGGCCTCATGTCTTCCCGAAATAACGTTGTAAAGATGCCTTCCCATATTCCTGAGGATATGGCCGATTGGGTGGACTCGATGGTTCTTATGTGTGTCTCTCTGGTTGATTCTGATTTCTGCGCGCAGCTTAGGCAGTTTCACAGTGTCTGTAGTAATCCTGACGATGAGAAGAACTATGAGCTTGTCCCTCCCTCTTCTAATGAGAGAGTTTGCTTTTCTACTTGGGTTGTTGACGATCGCCCTTTTTTCTATGTTTATGACTTTTTCTTTGGTCAGCTGAGTATCACCCTTCCTTTTACTAAATTTGAAACCGACCTGTTATGGTCCTGTAATGTCGCCCCCTCTCAACTTCACCCTAATTCCTGGGGTTTCATAAAAATCTTTCAATTGTTGTGCAATGGCTTTGGTATCCTTGCCTCGCAATCTCTCTTTTTCTATCTGTTTGTCTTGACTAAGCCTGGAGTGGTAAAAAAGAAGGCAGCTTGGGTCTCCAGGGAAAGAAGGTTTTTTCCATGTTTGACGAGTCATTCCGTGATTTTAAAAACTACTTTTTCAAGGTCCGAGCTGTTGAAGGAGCTCGGTCCTTCTTTCTGGATGAAAATGACGAGCCTGCTTTTCCCTTGGAATGACAAAAAGATGTGAGGGTATCCCGATATACGTGGGAAATGTTGGATGAGACTGAGCGAGCCTTTGTGACTGTCTTGGAAGAATACTGGGGTCAACCTCCCCATCTCGACACAAAGAAATTTCTAACCAATCCCTCTCTTCTTCAAACTGAGCTGGGTATTTTGTGTTTCCTTTTTTATCTGTTCTATATTACTCGTAACTGTTTTTTCCGACTTGTAGCTTAATTTCTGTTTTATTTGCAGAAGCGATGAAGAATAATGAATCCATGAAAGCTTTTAAAAGAGCGCAGAGGGTGACTGCTACCAAAAACATCTCGGCCAAGGCGGTTGGAGAAGGATCCTCTCAAGTGCACGTGAAGCCGTCTGTGCCGGGTTCCCTTGGGGTGAAGAAGGTGATCCCTACTCCCCGAGTTCGTCTGGTGGATCTTCACCCTACTTCTCCTTGTCCTAAGGCTGCCAAGAAGGCTCCTGATGCTTACTGATCTCTTTCTGGACATTTATGTAGCTGGCCCGTCTTGTGGGCTTTTTAAAACTTTGTTTATTTTGCTAACGGTCTCTAGTTGCTTGTTTTTGCAACTTTTATTTTGAAAAACAAAAGTAGCTCACTATCTTTAGTATGTGTTGATGGCCACCGAGGCTTTTTTAACTTTTGTAGATTATGTCAAGGTTTTTGACTTTGTTTTCTCTTCTCCTTTGAGTTTGTGTCTATGTGGTTCCGACTTGTTTCTCGGTTTTCTCGCCTTTGTACGCATTTTTGACGCTCCGTAACCGATTCTTTTGCGTTGGTCCCTTCTAAGTTATTTCTGTAATCCCCTTTCTTGGGCCTTTGTCAGGTCTCTCTCAGGGATTACTTTTTATAACTTTGTTTTCGTAGGAAACCGACTTCATTAGGTCGATCTCTTCTTAAGTTATTTTTGTAATCCTCTTTCTTGGACCTTTGTCAGGTCTCTTTCAGGGATTACTTTTATAACTTTATTTTCGTAGGAAACCGACTTCATTAGGTCGATCTCTTCTTAAGTTATTTTTGTAATCCTCTTTTTAGACCTTTGTCATGTCTCATTCAGGGATTACTTTTATAACTTTGTTTTGTAGGAAACCGACTTCGTTAGGTCGATCTCTTCTTAAGTTAAAGTAATCCTCTTTAATAGGGTTGGCCAGACCTCTTTCCAGGGTTTACTTATAACTTGGGTTGACTTGGTCCGACTTCTGAACGTCGGCCAGTCTTTAAGTTATTACTTTAGCTATCCGTAAGGCCTCGTCAGGCTCTTTTTTGGATTTCTTTCGATAACTTCTTACATTATTCTGTGTTCATCTTTGTCGATTTGTAGAAAGTGGTTGGCATCTTTAGATCGTCTTTTGGGTGAATCGCGTTTTCACCTATATCAGATGGTTATCTTTATCGTGATCGTGCAGTGAAATTGTTTTTCACTTTCTGCCGATCTGTTGCTTTATAATCGGACGATGAATACTTCAGATTAATGCATCTTAAAATCTTGTAGAATATCTAAATAAATTTCATTCAAAGAAAAGTGCAAAAGATATACATGTGGGAATTTTTTCATCCTTTTAAGTTAGATAGTATCTAGGTCTCAACCTGGTGCCTCATTAAAAAAGCTTTTCAGGAAAAAGAGTGCATCCAATAATGAGATCCTTTACCTGTTCTAACTGTAGTACCTTCTTAGGTTGCAGGCATGCCATGATCTGGGAAGCTCTCGTCCATCGAGTTCGGACAGTCTGTAGTAGCCCTTCCCAAGTACTTCTATAACTCGGTAGGGTCCTTTCCAGTTTGCTGCCAGCTTTCCTTCTCTTGGTCGAGTTGTTCCAATATCATTTCAGATTAAGATAAGATCGTTCTCTGTAAAACTTCTCGGTACTACCCTTTGATTGTATCTGGAAGCCATTCGGTGCTTTAGGGCTTCCTCCTTGATCCAAGCTCTTTCTTGGATTTCAAGTAGTAGGTCGAGCTCTTCCCTCTAAAGTTGGGAGTTTTCTCCCTCATTGTAATGAACTACTCTAGGCGATCTTTCCTCAATCTCTACTGGGATCATTGCCTCTGTTTCGTATGCTAACCGGAAGGGGGATTCCTTTGTGGTGGAATGTGGCATCGTTCGATATGCCCATAGGACCTGTGGAAGCTCTTATGCCCAGGCTCCCTTTGCATCTTGTAATCTCCATTTTAAGCCGGCCAATATGACTTTGTTGGCGGCTTCGGCCTGTCCATTGGCCTGTGGATGTTCGACGGAGGTGTACTGGTGCTTTATATTCAAGTCGGCTACTAGTTTTTTGAAGCCTGCATCTGTGAATTGAGTGCCATTGTCTGTGGTTATTGAATATGGAACTCCGAACCTTGTAACAATGTTCCTATATAGGAATTTCCGGCTTCTTTGAGTGGTGGCGTTAGCTAGGGGTTCTGCCTCGATCCACTTTGTAAAGTAGTCGACCCCTACTATAAGAAATTTAACTTGTCCTGATCCCTGTGGAAAGGGGCCGAGAAGATCGAGTCCCCATTTTGCAAACGGCCAAGGAGAAGTCACGCTGATGAGCTCTTCTGGCGGGGCGATGTGAAAGTTGGCATGTTTCTGACATGGTGGACATGTCTTTACAAATTATGTGGCTTCTTTCTGTAATGTTGGCCAATAGAACCCTGCCCAGAGTACTTTTTTGACAAGAGCCCGTGCTCCGAGATGGTTGCCACAAATGCCGCCATGTATTTCTTCTAATACTTCCCTTATGTGGGAGGTCGGAACACATTTTAATAATGGTACTGAGATCCCTCTTTTGTACAGTATGTTGTTTATGATGGTGTAGTACTGTGCCTCCCTTTTTAGCTTTTTTGCCTCCTTTTCTTCTATCGGGAGTGTTCCTGTTTTGAGGTAGTTGATTATAGGGGTCATCCATCCTTGGTCCTGGTTTACTATGGTTAGGACTTTTTCTTCTTCGGAAATTGACGGGTTCTGTAACATTTCCTGGATGAGACTTCTATTGTTACCCCATGCTTTGGTGCTAGCTAGTTTCGAGAGTGCGTCAGCTCGGGCATTTTGTTCACGGGGTATGTGGCAGATCTTATATTCCCCGATTTGTCGAGTTGTTCCTTGGTCTTATCCAAATACTTTTTCATGGTGGGATCTTTGGCTTGGTAGCTCCCTATTATTTGTGATGTGACCACTTGTAAATCGCTGTAAATGTTGAGTTTTTGAGCTCCCACCTCTTTAGCCAGCTTCAAACCAGCTAACAATGCTTCATATTCTGCCTGGTTGTTTGAGGCCGGAAATCCGAACTTAAGAGAGAGCTCGACTTGGGTTCCTTGGTTGCTTTCTAGTATTACGCCTGCGCCGCTTCCAGTTTTATTTGAAGAACTGTCCACAAAGAGGTTTCATTCTGTGACGGTTTCCAGGACATCTGTGAATTCTGCGATAAAGTCGGCCAGATAGTGTGATTTGATGGCTGTCCGAGCTTCATACCGGAGGTCAAATTCTGACAGCTCGACTGCCCATTGTAGAATTTTGACTGCTAAATCTGTTTTCTGTAATATTCCTTTTAGGGGTTGGTTAGTTCGAACCTTAATGGTGTGAGCCTGGAAGTAAGGGCGGAGTCGTCGGGATGTTAAAATGAGAGTATAGGCAAATTTTTCTATTTTCTGGTAGTTCAGCTCGGATCCCTGTAGTGCTTTGCTGATGAAGTATACGGGTTGTTGTCCATTCTCGTCTTCTCTGACTAGTGCTGAAGCTATTGCCCGGCTTCCTAGTGCGAGATATAATATGAGTAGTTCTCCTTCTCGTGGTCGAGATAGGATAGGTGGCCGTCCTAAGAACTTCTTAAAGTCTTGGAAGGCTTGCTCACATTCTGTTATCCATTCGAACTATTTTCCCTTTCTTAAAGTAGCATAGAAGGGGAGAGATCTTATCGCAGCTCCTGCTAGGAATCGGGATAGGGCGGCCAATCTCCCATTGAGTTGATGTACTTCTTTGACACAGGTTGGGCTCTTCATGTTGAGTATGGCCTGACACTTGTCTGGATTTGCTTCAATTCCTCTTTGTGTGAGCATGAAAGCTAAGAATTTGCCCGCCTCTACTGCAAAGGTGCATTTCGCGGGATTGAGTCGCATGTCATGCTTTCTTATGGTGTCGAACACTTGGGCCAGATCGGACAATAATGTCTCTTCGCTTTGTGTTTTTATTAGCATGTCATCCACATAGACTTCCATGACCTTTCCGATGTGATCCGAGAAGACTTTATTCATTAGCCTTTGATAAGTAGCTCATGCGTTCTTGAGACCGAAAGGCATCACAATGTAGCAGTAATTTGCTTTCGGTGTTAAGAACGAGGTCTTTTCTTGATCTGGTGGGTACATGGGGATTTGGTTGTACCCCGAGTAAGCGTCCATAAACGAGAGATATCTATATCTGGAGGAAGCATCTACCAGAGCGTCAATACTTGGGAGTGGATATGGATCTTTTGGACAAGCTTTGTTGAGATCGGTGTAATCGGTGCACATTCGCCACTTCCCGTCTGATTTTTTCACCAAGACAACGTTGGCTAGCCATAGTGGGTATTTGACTTCTCTTATGAATCCTTCTTCCAGTAGTGCTTGTACTTGCTCTTCCACAGCCTGGAATCGCTCTGGCCCGAGTTTTCTTCGTCTCTGCTGTACCCGCCGAGATCCTGGATAGACCGCCAACTTATGGCTTATTAGCTTAGGGTCTATTCCTGGCATGTCTGCGGCTTTCCACGCGAAGAGATCAACATTATCTCGTAAGAATTGTATTAGTAATTCTTTTGAATCTTCTCTTAGGATTGTGTCGATATTGGTTGTTTTTTCCGAAGTATCCCCGATCTGAATCTTCTCTATCGCACCTTCTGGTTGTGGACGAAGCTCTTCTCGTTGTTGGGCTCCGCCCAACTCGATTGTGTGGAACTCTTCTCCCCTGCCTCTGAGATTTAGGCTTTCGTTATAACAGCGATGTGCCATCTTTTGATCTGCTTTTATCGTGGCTATTCCTTTCATAGTGGGGAATTTCATACATAGATGTGGGGTCGAGACTATCGCGCCAAGTTGGTTGAGTGTTGTCCGAACCTATGAGAGCATTGTAAGCTGAACTTACATCGACCACGATGTAGTCTATTCTGAGGGTCCTGGATTGGTTCCCTTTTCCAAAGGTTGTATGTAGTGGTATGTATCCCAGCGGTTGAACCGGGGTATTTCCTAGTCCGAACAGATTGTTTGGATATGCTTTAAGTTCCTTCTCTTCTAAGCCGAGTTTATCGAAGGCTGTTTTGAATAAGATATCGGTAGAACTCCCTTGGTCTATTAAGGTGCGGTGTAGATTGGCGTTTGCCAATATGATGGTGATGACCATGGGATCGTTGTGTCCTGAGATGATGCCGGAGGCGTCCTCTTTAGTGAATGTTATTGCTGGGATGTTGAGCGCTTCCTCCTTTCCCTCGACATGATATACTTCTTTGAGATATCTTTTGCGAGATGATTTGGAGATCCCACCTCCTGCAAATCTGCCATGTATCATGTGGACATGTCTCTCTGGTGTCCGAGGTGATCGTTCAGTTCACTCGGTATCTTCATCCCTTCGTCTCTTTCTTTGATCATCATCTCGGGTGGCCAGAAATCGATTTAATTTTCCTTCTCTTACTAATTTCTCTATGATATTTTTAAGTCGAAGCATTCGTTTGTGGAGTGTCCACGGACTCGATGGTATTCACAATATTCCTTCCGGTTTCCTCCTCCCTTTTTTCCTTTGAGTGGCCGAGCTGGGGGGATTTTTTCTATATGGCAGACTTCTTTGTATATCTCGACCAGGGATGCCCTGAGAGGAGTGTAATTGTGGTATTTTTTATTTTCTCCCCTTGTTGATCTTCTTTTCTCTTGGATTCCTTGTCTTTGTCTCGGTAGGAGGTACCCGATTTTGAGGTCTCTCCTAACCAAGCGTTTTCTTCCATGTTGATATATTTTTCTGCTCGTTCCTGTACTTCGTCTAAGGAGGTTGGGTGCTTCTTTGATATAGATTGGCTAAAAGGTCCTTCTTGCAAGCCGTTGATGAGTCCCATGATGGCGGCTTCTGTTGGTAAACTTTGTATGTCCATGCACGTTTTGTTGAATCTTTCCATGTAGTTACGGAGGCTCTCCCGATCTCCTTGTTTGATCCCTAGTAAGCTGGGGGCGTGCTTGGCCTTATCTTTCTGAATGGAGAATCTGGCTAGGAATTTTTAGCTAGGTCATCAAAGCTTGAGATGGACTTTGGGGGTAGGTTGTCGAACCATCGAATTGTTGTCTTTGTGAGAGTTGTTGGAAAGGCTTTACAGCGAACAGCATCTGGGGCGTCGGTAAGGTACATTCTGCTTCTGAAATTGCTGAGGTGGTGGTTGGGGTCCGTGGTGCCATCGTATAGGGTCATATCTGGGAGTTTGAAGTCTTTTGGAATTTTGGTTTTCATGATTTCCCTGGTGAACGGGTCTTGTTCTTTGCGTGAATTTTCTTCAGGATTGGCCCGGGGACTTTTAATTTAAGATCGGCTTCCAATTGCTGTAGTTTTTCTTCCAATTCTCGACGTCGCCGCAGCTCTCTTTGTAGATCTTTTCCGATTTCTCGTTGTTGTTGGGTTTCTTTTTCGAGTTGTTTTAGGCGATCTAGGAGCGCTTATATTGCCCTGGAATTTGGTGAGTCTTTGTCCTTGTTGGTTTTCGGGATATCTTGTAGCGTGACATCCGCGTTTTTGTGCGGGGTTTTATCTTCCAGACCTGAATCATGGTCGTTGTCATGGTCATCCACCATGGTGATGGGATGACTTCCAGGTTCCCCGGCGACGGCGCCAATGTTCCGGGGATTACCTGAAACTGTAGGTCAATCTCAGACGAGATCTTCTGTGCTGGTCGGAGCCGACGTGTCCGGCAGGTGTATAGCGGCCGGAGCTGGTGTGTCCGACTTACTGGACTCGGTGATGGTGCTGATCCTTCGTCCCCGGAGGGTGGGGGTACCTGCAAGGGACTCCGATGCTTAAGTTAGCAAGAGTATTAAGCAGGTATTGAGTAGAATCAGAGTATGAGTTATACCTGGGTGCTCCAGTGTATTTATAATGGTGAGATGTGACCTTTTGTGGATAAGATAAGTTAGTTATCTTATCTTATCTTTATCTTAAGGTGAGGTCATCTTATTTTTAAGGGAACCACCCTTCTCCTTGTAGGCTTGGGCTGCTCTTGGATTTGGGACGTGTTCCTCTATTTGGGCCCTTTGTTTGGGCTTTCCTGTGACTTGGCTGAGCTCTTTCAGAAGAGGCCGGGTTATCCTGACCTAAAGAGGTCGGTCGCTTTGTCTGTCGAACAGCTCGACCCAGGGTATGAACAAGTTTGGCTCAAATTATGTTGTAAGAAATGGGAGCTATAATGACAATATGCATCAAGGATGGAACAATCAAAAGTGGGAGGAGCCTCAAAGGATTAATCACCCTTCTTGGCAACAACAACCTCCGGATTCCTATGGGTATAACTCTCATCCTAATGCATATCAATATAATGGATCTGGTGACCCTTATTGTGATTGTCAACAACCACCACCACATGCCTATGAACCACCCCCTCAACATGATTTTAAACCACCTTACTCATAAGCCCCCTACCACCAAACACCTCATTATGACCATAATCTCTATCCACCATACCAACCACCTTATGAACTATATGAACCACACATGGAACCACCACCATTCCAACACAGTTACTCTCAAGAACTACCTCAATATACACCACCTCCATACCCTTACCAAGATAAACCAACTTCCAATTATGAAACCTTCCTCACAAACAATGAACCTTCTCTTCCACCATCACCTCCCGATGAAGCCCTCATGCAGGAATTGAGAGATCTTGAATCTCATATCCAAGGGCAACAAGAGGGGATAGAAAAGGAGTTTAAGGAGCTGGGAGCCAAGATGGCTATCCTAGTGGAAGCCGCTAGCAATATGGCCTCCACCCGCCTAAGCCTAAGCAACCAAGGCACTCCCATTGACGAATGTGGAGAAGCAATTAAGGAGCATAGTGAGGGGGCGAGTTTAGAGCTTCAAGGTGAAGAAGAGGAGTTGAAGCAAGAATTGCCACAAGGGGAGGAAGATGAGACAATTGAGCCGGAAGGAGTGGTTGAAATGTTGATGTTGAGGAGGGTGTACAACCTCCAAAGCATATTATGATTGAAGACTTTGAAGAGGTTGATCAAGAGATGGATTCAATCATTGAGGAGTTCCTATCTACAATTGAATCCTCTCTCATTGGGCTTGAAATTGAGGTCAAAGAAGAAGATACCTCACCTCCCATGCCCTTGGTGAGCAATGAAGAAGAGATTGAATTGGAAGAGAGCCACCAAGAGAAAGAGGTTGAAGTTTAGAAAAGTTGTAAAGAGGTGGAGGTAATCAAGGAAGAGAATAACGGAGTGGAGCTTGCAAGATCATTGGGACCACCCCTTCCTAAGTCACCATCCTACACAACATTCAAGTGGGTAAAATTCTTATCTCTAATCTTTACTTTTCCACTTGAATATAGTTTGATTGAAAATGATGGTCAACTTAGAACTCTTTGTGGAGTTAAGAGTAAGAGAGAGTTGTGTAATGGTTGGAAACATCACTCTAAGTTCATGATGGCTGCATGCTCAAAGTTGAATAGTAATGGTTGGTGTAGAACCAAATTGCATGGGTCTGGGAGAATGTTTGGATGCTTAATTGAGAATTCTAAGGTCATGCCACCTAATTAGAATCATGATGATCAATTTGAAGATGGGTGTCAAAACAAAGTGTGGGATCCCGGATCGCACAAGGAGAGTCAAATTTGGGAGCCCATGGCTTGTATGGAACTCCATCAAGGCTTAGAGTTATCATCTTTGAAGACTAAAGCTTATTGGAGATTCAAGCATTGGTGGATGTTCAAGGATAGCTTCAAGCACAAGCCACCTTAAGAGGAGCTCCTCATAAGTCCAACTTAAGGACAATAAACAAAAGTGCTAGGTGGGAGACACCCCCACCATGGTAAATTCTTTTCATTTCTCCCTTTTGTACATATTGGTAATTAGTTTAATTTCATGTTTTGTTGAGTTTGTTGAGTATAATTGGCAGTTTAGTAGGTTAAATAAGGTTTTATGGTGTTTTGGTAGCTGTTTGGAGGTTAAGAATGCTTGGTTTGGTGCAAGAACTTGGAAAAATTTTGAAAAACAAAGCACCGACCGGAGAGTGCGCGCACCTAACGCGTACGCGCGCCTTAAGCATTTTCACCCCTCTACGCGCACGCGCCATGTGCGCGTACGCGTGGATTGAAAAATTTCATCCCTCCATACATTGACCCGAGAGTTGTTCCTACATTGCACCAGCACCATGCCTGAGGCACAAGTCAACCCACGCGTACGCGCACCTGGCGCGTACACGTGCTTGATGCTAATTGCGCAATGCACGCGCTCGTACGCTGTACGCGCGCGCACCGATAGCGCCGCCTGCCCTCCTGCTACATGTTCCAGAGAGTTGGGCCAACCTTGGGCCGACACTGTGCCCCGCGCATAACCTCACCCACGCGTGGGCGCACCTGGCGCGTACATGTTCTTCTGCCAAACTGCACATCGGCGCGTAACCGTGCATGACGCGTCCGCGCCGGTAAAAAAAAGAGAGATTTTTTCTCATCTTCCATTTTCTTTTGTCCATTGCATTCGCACACTTTTATTCTTTGCATTTTCATTTTGTTTTTATAGCTTGTTTTTACTTTCTTTTTTGAGCCTTTTATTTGAATAATGGTGTTGAATTTTCTCACTCAATTGTTGAGAATTTCTTGGTTAATTTTGGTACTTGTTGACTTGTTTGATATTGTTGGGTGATGAAACTTTTAAATCAATGCTTAATCTTGTATGACTCTTATACTCTTTATGCATTGATACGAACTTGCATGTCTTTCATGACCCACTCTTTCTAGTCGAACTTGATGCTTTTGAGTGCTCTTCATGCTTTGACTTTACTCTTGCATCAAGTATTAGTTAATATGCCTTTGCTTGAATTGCTTTCTCACTCACATGCATAGCTAACATGTAGTGAGAACCCTACTCTTATTTGGCATTAGCCCTCGCTTATGTTCTACTTGCTTTGATACCCTTGATGTAGGCTTATTTATCCTTCTTTCTCTTTCCTTTTAGGTTGGCCACCAAGAAGGAAAGGATTGAAAAGCTTTAAATGGGGCAACAAACAAGTTCACCCACACAACCCTTTGAAGAAACTCATTAATTGTAGCTACCCGTCCACCTTGCTCTTCTTTGCATACACCGAGGATGGTGCAAATTTCTAAGTGTGGGGAGGTCGTCCGACCGATCTCCATGGGTAACAATTTCTTTCTTTCAACACCAATTCTTAATTTTTGTCTTTGTTAGTTAGTTGTTGCATTGCATGATAGGTGGCATGTTAGTTAGAATTTGTACATATTTTACCACTTCTTTTTATGTTAGGACTACTTGGTTAGAGTGATGATTTCTTTTCCAAGAAAACTGTTTTAGGGCACCCTACCAATTTGAACAATTTTTTTGTCGTACTTGCTTGAAGAATGTATTTTGGAACATGGTTTTTGAGCTAAGAACACAAGCATGTGAGTTTTGAGCCTAATTCTGTGGTTACATTTTATAACCACTTATTTTCATTCTTGTGTGTATTATTCTCTTTCTATGATTACAATCTTTGATTTGCTTGATTCTTTATGTCCATTATTCCATGTATACATGTATTTATATGATTGAGGCCATCATTTCATTTAGCTCACTTACCCAAATAGCCTACCTTTCATCAACCATTGTTACCCAAATTTGAGCCTATTTAATCCCTTTGTTCTTAATTTTAGCACATCACTACCCCTAAGTGAAAAAAAATAAATGTCCTTAATTTGGATCTTTGATTAGCTTAGGCTAGTGAGGGTGTGTATCATTTGGGTATGGGAAACTTGGGACATTGGTTGGTGGGTAGCTAGGTTGTGTATTAGAATTGTATAGGTTGTTATATGTGTTTTGTGAGAGCTTAGGTTAATCAAAGATTCAAATTCCAAGCTCACTTGACCATATGCATCCTCACCTTTACCCTAGCCCCATTACAACCTATGAATAAGACCTCATGATAAATGTATGCATGCATTGAATAATTGTTGATTGTTAGATGAAAAACAAATCATGGAAAGCATGATTAGAAGAGAATTGAGTGGATCGACCCTATACACTAGAGCGACTAGAGCGGATATACTTCCGGTGAGGGTTCGATGCTCAATTCCTTGTTCCCGGCTTTCATGAGCTTTCTTCTTGCAAGTCTATTTGAACTTCATTTTGATATTTGAATTGGTAGGATTCATGAATCATCATATGATCTTAGCCCAACTTGTTCATACATGCTCTTGGGTATTGATTTACTTTTAACCAAATAGATAGAGTCATATTGTATTTAGTTGCATTCATATAGATAGGTGCATATAGTTTCTTTGCATTGAATAAATGTTCATACCCTTTTCTTGTCCTTCTTTATTCTTAGCATGAGGACATGCTTGGTTTAAGTGTGGGGAGATTTGATAAACCCCGATTTTGTGGTTTATCTTGTGCTTAATTTGGCAGACTTTATCAACTTTTCTCACATTTATTTAATGAAATAGCATGGTTTTGTAATTCTCCCTAGATTTGTGCTTAAGTGTGAAAACATGCTTTTTAGGCCTTAAAATAGCTAAATTTAACTCACTTTAATTCCATTCGAAGCCTTGATATATTTTTTGAGTGATCTCAGGTTCATAAGGCAAGTATTGGATGGAAGAAGTGAGGAGAAAACGATGCAAAGTGGGAGAACTCATGAAAAAATGAAGGAACCGTAAAGCTGTCAAGTCTGACCTCTTCGGACTCAATCAACCATAACTTGAGCTACAAAGGTTCAAATGAAGCGGTTCTAGTTGCATTGGAAAGCTAACATCTGGGGCTTCGAAATGATATAAAATTTTTCATAGTTGCCTGATATATAGAGGCACGCACGCGCCCTGTACGCGTGCGTACCGATAGAGCATGTGGTTCATTAAAGAGAAATCGTGGCCAGTGATTTTGCAACCCATTTTGGGCCCAGTCCAACTCATTTCTGATACTATTTCATGCAGAATTCAAGCTTGGGCAAAGGGGGAGCAATTTTTTGGTAGTATAGCATCATGTAGGTTAGTTTCTAGAGAGAGAAGCAACCTCTTCTCTCTAGAATTAGGTTAGGTTAGCCTAATTCCATCTTAGATCTAGGTTTTGATTATTGTTCTGATCTTGTTTCTTCTACAATTTCTTGTTATCTAGTCCAACTCATTCTCTTATTTTATGGTGTTAATTTTACTTTTATGCTCTCTTTTATGTTGATGAACTCTTGTTGGATTTGGATCTTTTCTTTAATGCAAATTAATGTTTGATGTTCTTTTAATGTTGATTTGAGTTGTGATCTTACTTTCCTTGTAATTGGTAGTTGTTAGATTTTAGTATTCTTGCAATTTATGATGTTTACTTTTATTACACGCTACATGATTGATGAAATGTTTCCTTTAGTTTTTGAGTAGTTCTCCTTGCTCTTGGCCTAGGCTAAGGGGATTGGGTAAACTTGAGTCATTGAGTATAATGGATTTGGTGACTTGAGAACCCTTGGTGATCAATTTGACACCCATTGACACTAATCCACTACTAAGTCAATTAGTAGATAGGTTGGGACTTATGGGTTGATGTGATCAAATCTATTTGACGTACTTCAAGCTTAGGAGTAGATCTTACGTACTTAAGGCTTTTGGGAAGTAGACCTAACGGATTGGTACCTCATGATTATCAATATTTGGGTTGTTGACAAGGATAGTGAGCTCAATTACCTATGTCTATCCAATAGTTCTTTTATTTTATTTTATTAGTTCTTATTATTTACTTTCTTGTTGGTTACTTTTCTTAGCAAACTATAAAAATCAAACCCCTCTTGCATCCTCATAGCCAATAATTGAACATTTCATTGCAATTCCTTGTGAGACGACCTGGAGTTTAAATATTTCGGTTAATTTTCATTTGGGGTTTGTACTTGTGACAAAACCAAATTTAATTTGATGTGAGAGTTTTTTGTTGGTTTGGAGCTATGCTTACAACGAAGTCCTAATTTCTACAAGAGAAATTCTAGACCAACAATAATTTTCATGTTAGCTAGCATGTTTCAAATAAACAAGCATGTCAAGAAAGGATTACTGAGAGGTCTTCCTTTGATAAAATTTGATAAAGACATCAATTGTGATGCCTGTCAAATGGGAAAACAAACAAAGAGTTCATTTAAATCAAAGGAAGACATCTCTACTAAAAGACCACTTGAATTGCTATATATTGATTTATTTGGTCCAACAAGAACTCAAAGCTTAGGTGGTAAACACTATGGTTTAGTAATTGTGGATAACTACTCTAGGTTTGTTTGGGTTTTATTTCTTGCACACAAAAATGAAGCCTTTTTGTCTTTTGAAATTTTTAGCAAGAAAGTTTAAAATGAAAAGGATTTTAAAATTACCTCAATAAGAAGTGATCATGAAACTGAATTTAAAAACCAATTATTTGAATCCTTTTGTGAGAAATTTAGAATATCACACAACTTCTCTTGTCCAAGGACACCACAACAAAATGGTGTTGTAGAAAGAAGAAACAGAAGTATTTAAGAAATGACAAGAGCCATGCTTTGTGAGAGTAATGTTCTAAAATTCCTTTGGGTTGAAGCGGTTAACACAGCTTGCCACATTTTGAATAGAACTATCATAAGGAAATTTTTGAAGAAAACACCGTATGAATTTTGAAAAGGTCACCCACCAAATTTAAATTACTTGCACGTCTTTGGATGCAAATGTTTGTTCTAAATAATAAGGATAATTTAGGAAAATTTGATCCAAAGGCATATGAGTGTTTATTTGTAGGATACTCCACAAATAGTAAAGCATATAAAGTTTATCATCAAGATGCTAGAATAATTGAGGAGTCCATACATGTTACATTTTGTGACACTAACTTGGTTCAAAGTATTTTGGAAGATTGTGATACAGGCATTCAAGTTCAAAAGGATGATGAAAAAGGCCAAAATCATGAGAGTGAAAATTCTGAACAAAATGAATCTGAAACTACAGCTGTAGGAAATTCTACAGAAAACAATTCTATTTTGTCTCATGAATCTGGTGAACATCCTAAAACCACCAGTTCATTGAATCCCTCAGTGACTAAATCTGCTACTAAGTCCACAAGACCTCGTGAATGGAGATTCATCAAGAACTATCTTTAGGAATTTGTCAATTGGGATGTCTCACAAGGTGTCAAAACTCGTTCCTCCACTGGAAAAGCAAATAAAGAAACAAACATTGCTTTTCTCTCTCAAATGGAGCCTCAAAACATCAAGGAAGCTCTTGATGACCCATATTAGGTAAAGGCAATGGAAGAAGAGCTTTATGAGTTTGAAAAGAACCAAGTTTGGACATTAGTTCCAAAGCCAAGTGACAAGAAAGTGACAGGCACCAAGTGGATATTCAGGAACAAGTTGGGTGAAGATGGAAGTATTGCTAGAAATAAAGCAAGATTGGTGGCACAAGGATATGACCAAGAAAAGGAAATAGGTTTTGATGAATCATTTGTCCCTGTTGCTCGAATAGAAGCCATAAGACTTCTTCTAGCTTATGCTTCTTATTGTGGTTTCAAATTATATCAAATGGATGTGAAATATGCATTCTTAAATGTTGTGATAGATAGAGAAGTGTATGTGGCACAGCCACTTGGTTTTGAGAATAAAGAATTTCCTAACCATAATTTTCAAACTTTCTAAAGCTCTATATGGATTAAGACAAGCTCCTAGGGCTTGGTATGCGAGACTTAGTTCTTTTCTTTTGAAAAATGGTTTTCAAAGAGGCACCACAGACACTACTCTATTTATTAAGAATTCTAATGATTCTTTCATTCTAGTCCAAATATATGTTGATGACATTATTTTTGGATCAGCAAATAAATCTCTTTGTACTGAATTTGGAAACCTCATGACAAGTGAATTTGACATGAGTATGATGGGTGAACTTAATTTTTTCGTTGGGCTTCAAATTAAGCAAACATAAAATGGTATTTTTATTTATCAAGAGAAGTATGCCAAGGAACTAGTTAAAAAATTTGGTATGGAAAATGCCAAACCCATGGGAACACCCATGCATCCTAATTCAAAATTATAAAACGGTGAAACTGAGAAAGATGCAGATGAGACTAGGTATAGAGGAATGATTGGCTCTCTTATGTACTTAACTTCCTCTAGATCTGACATTGTGCAAAATATTGAAATGTGTTCTAGATTCCAATCTAAACCTAAAGAATCACATCTTCTGCAGTTAAAAGAATTATTAGATATGTTCATTGCACATCCAATTTTGGTTTATGGTATCCTAAAATTGATGAGTTTTCTGTAGTTGATTATGGTGATACAGACTTTGTTGGAGATAAAGTGGATAGAAGGAGTACATCAGGCATATGCTGTTTTCTTGGAAAGTTCCTAAACGTTTGGTCAAGTAAGAAGCAGTCTGCAGTGGCTTTATCGACTGCAGAGGCTGAGTATATTGTCACTTCTTCTTATTGTCCTCAGCTTATTTGGTTAAAAACTCAACTTTCTGATTATAAATTAAATGTTAAAAATATTCCTTTGTTATGTGATAATATGAGTGCCATCAATATTTTCAAAAACCCAATTTTGCACTCTAGAACTAAACATATTAAGGTGAGATTTCACTCAATAAGAGAACATATTCAAAAGGGGAATATTAACATTCAATTTGTTAAGTCAGAAGATCAATTAGCATATATTTTCACCAAACCTCTAGCTAAAGACAGATTTTGCAAGCTTAGGACTAATCTAGGGATTTTGAGTCATGATACATTGTTTGCATATTGCTAATGTGTTTGTTGAAGTTTTTGTCTCACAAGTTGGGATGAGACAATTCTGGGCAAATGAAGAACCATCTTTCTAAACTTCTTTTTCTGGGCTCTAAGGCACGTGCTGAATCATCTGGGCTAACCTTAAAAATCAGATTCTGTGTGGTCCAATATGTTTCCTTAAACTAAACCACTTCTGAGCCCAAATTAGTGTTACATTATCCACATGTCATTTTATTTTGTCTTCTAGTAAAAAGGTTTCATTTTTTAAATCAATAAATTATTTTTTAAAATAAAATCAAATCACCTTTTGTGATGTTAAGTCTTTTCAAATGTCTAGTCAAAGTGATGCAGTTGCTTGGGTACAAGAAATCTCATTTTTCTTGGCAGTTACTGAACCTCTCTCATCATAAAGCCTTCCACTAACCCTTCAGTTTCTTCCCCACTACTATTAGTGCTTTTCCTCATTCAAAACCAAGGTTCAACCTAATGAGGAAAAAAATCATTCTTCAAAAGCCTTCTCGTGAAAAGGTTCTCAAGATTCCAGCAAATTCGAAACCCTCTATACGCTCTCAAGACCAAACCTTTACACCTTCAACTTCTCCTCCTACATTTCCTCCACGCACAGAACCCATGGCTCAAACAAAGAACCATTCAAGGACACCTCCTTCGTTCAAGACAACCGCTCCAACCAGCGCACCTTCCAAGCCCAACACCTCAAAAGGGAAGCGTCCCGCCATTGAGGAACGTGATCCTAACTCGACCTAAGCCTAGGTCTTTTTCTACTCGTCCACAGAGAGGTAAACCTTGTATCCCTCTTAAATCTGTTAGGGAACCCTCCATTGATCCTTTTGCACACAAATCACACTTCATGACCTCTCACTTAAACTACAACCCTCACCGTTTTAGATCTGCCATGAATAATGATTTTTATGAAGGGGCTATTGCTCATCGCACATTGTGTCCCACGTTTCTTGTTGATTTACCAAATATGGAAAAGATAGTTTTTGAGTTTGTTAACAATCTTATTTTTCTGGACTGGAACCATACTTTTAAAATAAAAAAACCAGTTTATCCAGTTTTAGTCAAGGAATTTTATGCTAACATGACCTATCATGAAGGGAGTGTACATTCCTATGTAAAAGACCGTGACATAGTTCTAAATAATAAAACCATAAGTGATTCTCTAAAATACACTGATGTGGGTGCACGTGCCTATACATCTAGTAAGTGGAATGAAAGGATAGGTCTCTCTTTCAATGATGCTTTGGCCTATGTATGTGAATATATTTCTTTGATTGATAGCATCACTTCAACTCACAAAGCCCTAGGCTACACTCGTGCTCAGTTGCACCGCATAGTGAACCATATCATCCTTCCTCAGAGTGGCTCATATCAAAGGGTGTCTTATACTGATACTCTAGTTTTGTATCATCCTTCAGTTTTTTTACGTTTGAACTTTTAATTGACACTTTTCTGCAGGTTTTGACATCTTCCAAGTTAGATGTTTTCTATTTTTCCTCCTTTGATGACAAAAGGAGGAGTAGTAGAAAAGAAAAAGCATGAAATTGTTGCATGATAGTTAGTTGCTCTGTTTTATTGCATTATAGGTGATTTGTTTTGGATTTAATTAATTTTATCATGATATTGCTAAAATTTTTTGTTCAGATTTTGCTATGTTTTGTTTGGAATTTGAATGGATTTAAGTTGATGTTGATGTACAATCCCTTAGTCAAGTTAATTTGTGTGTAGTACATCATTGTGCTCTCTATAAGAATATGCAAACAGGAAAGAAGAGAAGAGCACCAATCAAGGGGGAGCAACTCTTGAAAAGGAAAGGGAAAGCAACACAAAAACAAGTAACATCACTCAAAGGGAAGTTCTTTAACTTTATTCAAATTCTATTCCATTGATCAATATTACAATTATGTTTGTCATTAAGGGGGAGATTGTTGAGTTAAGAAATTAACTAAGTTTAATTTGATGATGACAAACATTATTTAATTAGGTAAATCACCTAATTAGTTTTGATTGAGTTTAGTTAAGTGTTGCCGGCCAAAGAATTAACAGCCCAATCGGAAGAAAATAGAAACAAGATTTTTGGTGGATCTCTAACTAACAAAGCCCAATGAAACTAAGCAAAGAAATCAAATGACTGAATAGAAAGAAGCCAACCCAAACCCGAGTTTCTCACCCAAGTTGATCACTCCAAGATGGTACTCTCCAAAGCCAACGTTCAGTTGTTGCTATGGTCAGACTCAGAGAACAGAGAGAGAGAGCTTTGCTCCTCATTCATTCACCATAGAAGAAAGAAAGAGAAAGCTTAATCCAAAAGGCAAAGGTCTAATCACCCAAATCAAACTATTTCAAGCTAAGTCAAAAACTAAAGGTGATTTATTTCCATTTGCATGCAATTTACTTTCTTCACTCCTTCTCCAAATCTCTGCTACTCCAATTTAGGATAAATGGAAAAGTGATTTCTAATAATCACTGTTGTAAATCAAAGGCCAAAATTATTTCTTGGGGACAAAGTTGTAGCTCAAAGGGTTCAGATCTGGGATTACCATTGAACAACTTTTTCTCTGCTTACCTAAGGCTTTTGGTCAAGCAAAAAGTCTCATATTTAAAATTGCTAATTTAGCGATTAATTGAAAATAGTGAAAGGGTAAGTTGGTGAAGCACACAGCTCGAGAAGTTGACTTGGAAGAGAGCAACTCAACAACATGGAAAGAGATATAAAAGAAATTTTTTTCTTCTTTCTGAAAACAAGGAGAGAGAACCAGAGTTTTGAGTTCTTATTCTAAGAAGCTAATCTGTGAAGAGTTAAACATGTTGGACAGTGTTTTCTAGAGAAAGAAGCATTCTGCCAATGTGAAGAACATAATCAGTATTAGCACAATCCGGTTCATCTTATAGCAACAGAGGTTGTTGAAGCATTAATCTCCTTCACATTTTACAAATTGTAATTTCATTTTTAATGTATATCTTTCTGTAATTTTTTGAGTGAAAAAAGGCTGAAAGTGAGAAATCAAGAAAAATCCTAAGAGTGTCAAGAGGCTAAGTGAAACACTTGAGAGAAAAGCCTAGAGTGATTTCAGATTTCTTTAGGTTGATTATTATGTCTTGTGTCTTGTACATATGATGTACCCATTTCTAAGTTGGGTTAGCACTTAGAGTGAAGAGTTAGGTATTATCATAACTGACGTGCGAAAAATTGTCGATTAAAAATTTAAATGAACTAACGTTGCGAGTATAGTTCTTAACCAACGAAAATTCTACGTATAAATTTAAAAGGGGTTGTCATGATTTTTAAGAATAAAATACTGGGAGTAGAAATTCCAGGTCGTCTCCCAACGAGTTGCTAAGAAAGTGCTATTTATTGATCAGGAGGTTTTTGAGAAATTTGGAGTTGGAGAGTGAAAACAAGCAATAAAGATTAAAAAGAGATTTTTGTTTAATTAAAATAAAAAAAGCCTTGATTGGGAGTAGATTAATCGGAAGTTCAATCCTTGTTGGCTTTCCTGAGATTAATAATAATTGGTTGTTGTTTCTACTTTGTTAACCCTTACCGAATAAGGGAAAGTCAAGTAGTTAAGCCAACTTTTATTCACGAGTCCTAATCCTCTCCCTTGGGAAGGACTAGCGTTAGTGCCTAGAGAACCAGCCAACAACTTCAAATTACCAATTAACGCTTGAGTATTCCAACTCAAGGGTCTCCTATTAATCAACTCCCAAGTCAAGTTGGGAGTTTACTCCATTGACATGGACACCATTTTCACATACACATTCAAGGGGTAGAAAGAGGACATGGTAATTGAAAATAAATTAAAAGCACGCAAGCAAATAATGAAATTAATTGGAAAATTGTTCTTTGCATTAATAAATCCCAAAATCTAAAATATTCATATGTAATCCATGAATAAGACAAATGTAAATTAAAAGAGTAAGGAAATAGGAAACAAACTATAATGATAAAGACTCTACGGAGGTAGTAACTCTCTTCAATTATCCAATCCAAAATGTAGAACTAGAAAAGCTATGATGGTGCACGAAATTGCAATCACACTTACAATTCCGCATAACTAACCAGCAAGTGCACTGGGTCGTCCAAGTAATACCTTACGTGAGTAAGGGTCGATCCCACGGATATTTTCGGCTTGAAGCAAGCTATGGTTACCTTGTAACTCTTAGTTAGGAGATTGATAATAAAAAGGGTTTTTGTTTGCAATGTAATAAAAGAGCATGAAATAAAAGGTACTTGTGATTCAATAATGGAGAACAGGTTGGAGTTTTGGAGATGCTCTGTCATCTGAATCTCTACTTTCCTACTGTCTTCTTCTTCAAGCACGCAAGGCTCCTTCCATGGCAAGCTGTGTGTAGGGTGTCACCGTTGTCAATGGCTACTTTCCATCCTCTCAGTGAAAATGGTCCATGTACGCTGTCACTGCACGGCTAATCATCTGTCGGTTCTCGATTATGTTGGAATAGAATCCAGTGATTCTTTTGCATCTGTCACTACGCCCAACACTCGCGAGTTTGAAGCTCGTCACAGTCATCCATTCCCAGATCCTACTCGGAATACCACAGACAAGGTTTAGACTTTTCGGATCTCAGGAATGGCCGCCAATAATCCTAGCTTATACCACGAAGACTCCGATCTTTCAGAATGGAGGCTAAGAGATACACATTCAATCTAAGATACAATGGAGGTGGTTGTCAGGCAAGCGTTCATAAGTTGAGAATGGTGATGAGTGTCACGGATCATCACATTCATCATGTTTAAGTGTGAACGAATATCTTAGAATCGAAACAAGCGTGATTGAATAGAAAATAGTGGTAATTACATTAATCCATCGAGACACAGCAGAGCTCCTCACCCCCAACAATGGAGTTTAGAGACTAATGTCGTAGAGATACAATGTAAAATGTGAAAATATCATGAGGTACAAAATAAATCTCTAAAGGTAGTTTTTATACTCACCTAGTAACCTAGGTTTTCAGAAAATGAGTAAACTAAGATAGGTAGTGCATAAATCTACTTCTGGGGCCCACTTGGTGTGTGCTTAGGCTGAACATTGGAGCTTTCACGTGCATAGGCTATTCTTGGAGTTAAACGCCAGCTTTGGTGCCAGTTTGGGCATTTAACTCCAACTTTTATGCCAGTTCTAGCGTTTTGACGCCAGAAAAGGGCAGAGAGCCGGCGTTTTGATGCCAATTTACATTGTCAAAACTCGCGCAAAGTATGGACTATTATATATTTCTGGAAAGCCCTGGATATCTACTTTCTAACGCAATTGAGAGTGCACCATTTGGACATCTGTAGCTCCAAAAAATTCACTTCGAGTGCAGGGAGGTTAGAATCTAACAGCATCAGCAGTCCTTTTTTAGCCTCTGAATCTGATTTGTGCTCAGGTCCCTCAATTTCAGCCAGAAAATACCAGAAATCATAGAAAAACACACAAACTCATAGTAAAGTCTAGAAATGTGAATTTTGCTTTAAAAATAATAAAAATATACTAAAAACTAACTAAATCATACTAAAAACTATATAAAAACAATGCCAAAAAGCGTATAAATTATCCGCTCATCACAACACCAAACTTAAATTGTTGCTTGTCCCCAAGCAACTGAAAACAAAATAGGATAAAAAGAAGAGAATATACAATGAATCCCACAGTATCAGTGAAACTTAGTCCTAATTAGATGAGCGGGGCTTGTAACTTTTTGCTTCTGAACAGTTTTGGCATCTCACTTTTTCCTTTGAAATTCATAATGATTGGCATCTATAGGAACTCAGAATTTTAGATAGTGTTATTGATTCTCCTAGTTCAGTATGTTGATTCTTCAACACAGCTACTTTATGAGTCTTGGCCGTGGCCCTAAGCACTTTGTTTTCCAGTATTACCACCGGATACATAACTGCCACAGACACATAACTGGGTGAACCTTTTCAGATTGTGACTCACTTTTGCTAAAGTCCCCAGTTAGAGATGTCCAGAGTTCTTAAGCACACTCTTTTTGCTTTGGATCATGACTTTAACCACTCAGTCTCAAGCTTTTTCACTTGGACTTCATGACACAAGCACATGGTTAGGGACAGCTTGATTTAGCCGCTTAGGCCTGGATTTTATTCCTTGGGCCCTCCTATCCACTGATGCTCAAAGCCTTGGATCCTTTTTACCCTTGCCTTTTGATTTAAAGGGCTATTGGCTTTTTGCTCTTGCTTTTTCTTTTTCTTTCTCTTTTTTTTCGCCACTTTTTTTCACTGCTTTTTCTTGCTTCAAGAATCAATTTCATGATTTTTTAGATTATCAATAACATTTCTCTTTGTTCATCATTCTTTCAAGAGCAAACAATTTTAATATTCATAAACAACAAGATCAAAAATATGCACTGTTCAAGCATTCATTCAGAAAATAGAAAGTATTGCCACCACATCAAAATAATTAAACTAATTTCAAGATAAAATTTGAAATCCAAGTACTTCTTGTTCTTTTGTAATTAGGCACACTTTTCTTTTAAGAGAGGTGAAGGATTCATGGAGTTATTCATAGCTTTAAGACATAGACACTAGAAACTAATGATCATGTAATAAAGACACAAACATGGATAGCACATAAAGCATCAAAAACCAAAAACAGAAAAATAAATAGACAAGGATGATGGAGAATGATGGAGAATGATGGAGTGCTCTTGGTGTTCCACCCTTAATTGGTCCATGTTGTAACTCTAGCTTTCCAAAGAAGTGTTGAGTTGCTCCCAATAATTGTGTGGAGGAAATTGCATCCCTTGAGGCATCTCAGGGATTTCTTGATGAGGGACTTCCTAATGCTCTTATTGAGTGCCATGAATGGGCTCTCTAGTTTGCAGTCAAATGCTCTACTACTGAGCTATGGACCCTTGAGATGAATCTCTCCATCTCCCATGACTCAGAGGCGGAAGCTTTTGTCTTCCCTTTCCTCTTTCTAGAGGTTTCTCCGGCCTTAGGTGCCATAAATGGTTATGGAAAAACAAAAGGCAATGCTTTTACCACACCAAACTTAAAATATTTGCTCATCCTTGAGCAAAAGAAGAAAGAAAGAAGTAGGTGGGGATCTTGTGGGGTTCACAAATCCTGAGGGGTCAAGGAATTCTCATCCCTGCTCCATTTGGGCGTACAGACACCTTAGAGTGCAATTCTAGCATTTAAACGCCAGACTGTTGCTTGTTTCTGGAGTTAAACGCCAGCTTTTATTCCTGTTCCGGCATTTAAATGCCAAACTTCTGCATGTTTTGGCGTTTAACTCCAGATTGATGCCCTGTTCTGGCGTTTAAACGCCAGTTTGGTGCCCTATTCTGGCGTTTAAACACCCAGAAAGGTGCCAAACTGGGCGTTTAAACGCCCATTTTGCTACCCTTACTGGCGTTTAAACGCCCATAAGTCCTTCCTCCAGGGTATGTTGTTTTCAATGCTGTTTTTGATTTTTGCTTTATTTTTTTGTAAGTATCTTTGTGACTTCACATGATCATCAACCTAAAAGAAAACACAAAATAACATAGATAAATAAAATTGGGTTGCCTCCCAATATGCGCTTCTTTATTGTCTTTAGCTGGACCATGCTGAGCTTTATTCTACTCTCTGTTTTGAGCATTCTTGCTCAACATTGCTTTCAAGATAGTGCTTGACTCTCTGTCCATTAACAATGAACTTTTTATCAGAGTCAATATCCTGAAGCTCTACATATCCATATGGTGACACACTTGTAATCACATATGGTCCTCTCCACCGGGATTTTAATTTTCCAGGGAATAGGTTGAGCCTAGAATTAAACAGCAGAACCTTTTGTCCTGGCTCAAAGACTCTGGATGATAATTTTTTGTCATGCCACCTTTTTGCTTTCTCCTTGTAAATTTTTGCATTTTCGAAAGCATTGAGTCTGAACTCCTCTAGCTCATTCAGCTGGAGCAATCTTTTCTCTCCAGCCAATTTAGCATCAAGGTTTAGGAATCTGGTTGCCCAGTAGGCGTTGTGTTCCAATTCCACAGGCAGATGACAGGCTTTACCATACACAAGTTGGTATGGAGAAGTTCCTATAGGAGTCTTGAATGCTGTTTTGTATGCCCACAGAGCATCATCCAAGCTTTTTGCCCAGTCCTTTCTACGGGCCATTACAGTCCGTTCCAGGATTCATTTTAGTTCTCTATTAGAGATCTCTGCTTGCCTATTTGTCTGTGGATGATACGGAGTTGCCACCTTGTTACTAATTCTATATCGGACCACAGCAGAGTAAAGCTGTTTATTGCAGAAATGAGTGCCTCCATCACTAATTAGTGCTCTAGGGACACCAAATCTACTGAAGATGTATTTTTGGAGGAACTTTAGCACTGTTTTAGTATCATTAGTGGGTGTTACAATTGCCTCTACCCATTTAGATACATAGTCTACTGCCACCAGAATATAAGTGTTTGAGTATGAAGGTGGGAAGGGTCCCATGAAGCCAATACCCCATATGTCAAAGAACTCAACCTCTAAGATCCCTTGCTGAGGCATGGCGTAACCATGAGGCAGATTACCAGCTCTCTGGCAACTGTCACAGTTACGTACAAACTCTCGGGAGTCTTTATAGAGAGTAGGCCAGTAGAAGCCACATTGGAGGACTTTTGTGGCTGTTCGCTCACTTTCAAAATGTCCTCCATATTGTGATCCATGGCAGTGCCAAAGGATCCTCTGCGCTTCTTCTCTAGGTACACACCTACAGATTAATTCGTTTGTGCATCTCTTAAAGAGATATGGCTCATCCCACAAGTAGTACTTTGCATCATAAATTAATTTTTTCGTTTGCTGTCTGTTGTACTCCTTGGGTATGAACCTTGTAGCCTTATAGTTTGCAATGTTTGCAAACCATTGTACTTCCTAAATGGCAAAGAGTTGCTCATCCAGAAAGGTTTCAGAGATCTTAGTGATAGGGAGGGACGCCCCTTCTACTGGTTCTATCCGGGACAGGTGATCTGCCACTTGGTTTTCTATCCCTTTTCTGTCTCTTATTTCTATATCAAACTCTTGCAGAAGCAGCACCCACATTATGAGCCTAGGTTTTGAATCATGCTTTGTGAGTAGATATTTAAGAGTAGCATGGTCAGTGTACACAATCACCTTTGATCCTACCAAATAAGATCTGAACTTGTCAATGGCATAAACCACTGCAAGTAATTCCTTTTCTGTGGTTGTGTAATTCTTCTGTGCATCATTTAGGACACGGCTGGCATAATAAATGACATGTAAAAGTTTGTCATGTCTCTGTCCCAATATTGCACCAATGGCATGGTCACTGGCATCACACATCAGTTCGAATGGTAATATCCAGTTTGGTGCAGAAATTACTGGTGCTGTAACCAGCTTGGCTTTTAGGGTCTCAAATGCCTGCAGACACTCTGTGTCAAATATAAATGGCATGTCAGCAGCTAGCATATTACTTAGAGGTTTTGCGATTTTTGAAAAATCCTTTATAAACCTCCTATAGAATCCTGCATGCCCCAAAAAGCTTCTGATTGCCTTAACATTGGCAGGTGGTGGTACTTTTTCAATACCTCTACCTTAGCTTGATCCACCTCTATTCCTCTGTTCGAAATCTTGTGCCCAAGGATGATCCCTTTAGTCACCATAAAGTGACATTTTTCCCAGTTCAAAACCAGGTTAGTCTCTTGGCACCTTTTTAGAACAAGTGTCAGGTGATCAAGACAGGAGCTGAATGAGTCTCCATATACTGAGAAGTCATCCATCAAGACTTCCAAAAATTTTTCCACCATATCAGAGAAAATAGAGAGCATGCATCTCTGAAAGGTTGCAAGTGCATTACACAGCCCAAATGGCATCCTTCTGTAGGCAAATACTCTAGATGAGCATGTGAATGCTGTTTTCTCTTGATCTTGGGGGTCTACTGCAATTTGGTTGTAGCTTGAATAGCCATCCAAAAAGTAGTAATAATCATGACCTGCTAGTCTTTCTAGCATCTGGTTGGTAAAGGAAAATGATCCTTTCTGTGGCTGTATTGAGTCTTCTGTAGTCAATACACATGCGCCACCCTGTAACTGTTCTTGTGGGAACCAGTTCATTTTTCTCATTATGAACTACTGTCATGCCTCCCTTCTTGGGGAAGACTTGGACATGGCTCACCTAGGGGCTATCAGAAATTGGATAAATAATCTCAGCCTCTAGTAATTAGTAACCTCTTTCTGCACCACTTCCTTCATGGCTGGATTCAGCCGCCTTTGTGGTTGAACAGCATTATCCTCCAAGAGAATCTTGTGCATGCATCTGGCTAGGCTAATGCCCTTAAGATCACTTATGGACCACCCAAGAGCTGTCTTGTGTGTCCTTAACACTTGAATCAGCGCTTCCGCTTCCTATGGCTTTAAGGTAGAGCTTATGATCACAGGAAAAGTGTTGTCTTCTCCCAAAAATGCATATTTCAGGGATGGTGACAGTGGTTTGAGCTCTGGTTTGGGGGATTTTTCCTCTAATTGAGGAGTTTTCAGAGGTTCTTCTAATTCCTCTGGCCCCTCCAGATCAGGCTGAACATCTTTAAATATGTCCTCTAGCTCTGATTCGAGACTCTCAGTCATATTGACTTCTTCTACCAGAGAGTCAATAAGATCCACTTTCATGCAGTCTTTTGGTGTGTCTGGATACTGCATAGCTTTGACAAAATTCAACTTAAACTCATCCTCATTGACTCTTAGGGTCACTTCCCCCTTTTGGACATCAATGAGGGTGCGTTCAGTTGCTAGGAAAGGTCTTCCTAGAATGAGAGTTGCACTCTTGTGCTCCTCCATTTCCAGCACTACAAAGTCAGTGAGAAAGGCAAATGGTCTAACCTTGACAATCATGTCCTTGATTATGCTGATGGGTATTTAATGGAGCCATCAGCAAGTTGAAGACAGATCCGGGTTGGTTTGATCTCTTCGGTCAAACCAAGCTTTCTGATAGTTGATGCAGGGATTAGGTTTATACTTGTCCCAAGATCACATAGAGCTGCCTTGGTGCAAATTCCTTCTAATGTGCATGGTATCATAAAGCTTCCGGGATCCTTCTTGTAAGCTTTTTAGAATGACTGCACTGCATTCCTCAGTGGGAAAAGTTTTTTCAGTTTCTCTCCAATCCTTCTTATGGCTTAAGATTTCTTTCATGAACTTAGCATAAGAGGGTATTTGCTCAAGTGCTTCTGCAAACGGAATCTTTATTTCAAGAGTTCTGAGATAGTCTGCAAAACGGCCAAATTGCTTATCCTGTTTCGCTTGGCGGAGTTTCTGAGGATAAGGTATTTTGGCTTTATATTCTTCAATATTGGTTGCTGCAGGTTTATTTCCTACAGAAGCAGGCTGAGACACCTTCTTGAGGGAGTTATTATCAGCACTTGCGGGTGTTTGATCCCTTACTGGCATTTGAACGCCAGGATTGGGCACTGGATTGGTGTTTAACGCCAGATTCCTACCCTGTTCTGGCGTTTGAACGCCAGAATTGAACATGGAATTGGCATTTGACGCCAACTTTTCACCCTTTTCTGGCGTTTAAATGCCAGAACTGGGCATCCACTGGACGTTTAACGCCAGTTTGTCACCCTTTTCTGGCGTTTGAACGCCAGAATCCTTCCTCTCTGGGCTCTTGTTGTCCTCAGAGGGATTTTGGGTAGCATACTGTTCGTCCTCTGTCAGCTGTTCTTTCCTTGGCTTTCTGCTGCTTTGAGTTGATGTATTTAATGTTTTTCCACTCCTTAATTGAACAGCTTGACATTCTTCTGTAATTTGTTTAGATAAATGTTGTCTTGTCTGGTCAAGTTGTGCTTCCATATTCTTATTAGCATCCCGACTATCTTGTAACATTTCTTTAAATTTTGCTAACTATTTTGTCAGAGTAAGTAATTGCTGGTTGAGTTCAGCAACTTTTTCTGGAGGACTAAGGTCAGTAGATACTGCTTTAGCCTCTTCCTTCATGGAGGACTCACTGCTCAAGTATAGATGCTGATTTCTAGCAACAGTATCTATAAGCTCTTGAGCATCTTCAATTGTCTTTCTCATGTGTATAGATCCACCAGCTGAGTGATCTAGATATATCTGAGCTTTTTCTGTAAGCCCATAGTAGAAGATGTCTAACTGCACCCATTCTGAAAATATTTCAGAGGGGCATTTCCTCAGCATCTCTCTGTACCTCTCCCAGGCATTATAAAGGGATTCATTATCCTCTTGTTTAAAGCCTTGGATGTCTAGCCTTAGCTGTGTCATCCTCTTGGGAGGGAAATATTAATTCAGAAATTTTTCTGACAGCTGTTTCCATGTCCTTATGCTGGCCTTAGGTTGATTATTTAACCACCTCTTAGCTTGGTCTTTTACAGCAAATGGAAACAGTAATAATCTGTAGACATCCTGGTCTACTTCCTTATCATCTACTGTGTCAGTAATTTGTAAGAACTGTGCCAGAAACTCATTAGGTTCTTCCTGTGGAAGACCAGAATACTGGCAATTTTGCTACACCATGATAATGAGCTGAGGATTCAACTCAAAACTACTGACTCCGATGGAGGGTATACAGATACTACTCCCATATGAAGCAGTAGCGGGGTTAGCATATGACCCCAAAGTCCTTCTGGACTGTTTATTTCCACTTAGTTCCATGATGGAGAAAGGGAGATGATGTGGATTTATTTTATTTATTTTATTATATTTATATATATTTTTTTCGAAATAATAATAATAAAAATTGGAAACTAAAAAAAAGTAAAAAGAAAGATTTGAAAATTTTGTTATGAGGATTTTCGAAAAAAATAAAGAAAGAGAAAGTGGTTAGGAAGTTTTGAAAATAAAAAGATATGATTGAAAAGATATGATTGAAAAATAATTTAAAAAGATTTGATTTTGAAAATTGATGACTAATTTAATGCAAAACTTTCAAAAATTTGAGGAAACACCAAGGAACACCAAACTTAGAAAATTTGAGGAAAATACCAAGGAATACCAAACTTAAAAATTTTAAGATCAAAACACAAGAAAGACTCAAAAACATAAAAATAACACCAAGCTTAAAATTTTTAGAAAACCAAAAATAAATTTTCGGAATCTAAACAAAAACTAACAAGAGAACACCAAACTTAAACAGAAAAATCTAAAAGAAAAATAATAATTTTTTTTTGAAAAATTTTGAAAAGTAAATAAAAGACTCTGACCCAAAAGACAAAATTTTCCTAATCTAAGCAACAAGATGGACCGTCAGTTGTCCAAACTCGGACAGTCCCTGGCAACAGCACCAAAAACTTGGTGCACGAAATTGCAATCACACTTACAATTCCGCACAACTAACCAGCAAGTGCACTGGGTCGTCCAAGTAATACCTTAGGTGAGTAAGGGTCGATCCCACAGAGATTGTCGGCTTGAAGCAAGCTATGGTTACCTTGTAACTCTTAGTCAGGAGATTGATAATGAAAAGGGTTTTTGTTTGCAATGTAATAAAAGACCATGAAATAAAAGGTACTTGTGATTCAATAATGGAGAACAGGTTAGAGTTTTGGAGATGCTCTGTCATCTGAATCTCTGCTTTCCTACTGTCTTCTTCTTCACGCACGCAAGGCTCCTTCCATGGCAAGCTGTTTGTAGGGTGTCACCGTTGTCAATGGATACTTCCCATCCTCTCAGTGAAAATGGTCCATGTGTGCTGTCACCGCACGACTAATCATCTGTCGGTTCTCGATTATGTTGGAATAGAATCCAGTGATCCTTTTGTGTCTGTCACTACACCCAATACTCACAAGTTTGAAGCTCGTCACAGTCATCCCATCCTAGATCCTACTCGGAATACCACAGACAATGTTTAGACTTTCCGGATCTCAGGAATGGCCGCCAATAATCCTAGCTTATACAACGAAGACTCCGATCTTTCGGAATGGAGGCTAAGAGATACACATTCAATCTAAGATAGAACGGAGGTGGTTGCCAGGCATGCGTTTATAAGTTGAGAATGGTGATGAGTGTCACGGATCATCACATTCATCATGTTTAAGTACGAACGAATATCTTAGAATGGAAACAAGCGTGATTGAATCGAAAACAGTGGTAATTGCATTAATCCATCGAGACACAGCAGAGCTCCGCACCCCTAACAATGGAGTTTAGAGACTCATGATGTAGAGATACAATGTAAAATGTGAAAATGTCATGAGGTACAAAATAAATCTCTAAAGGTAGTTTTTATACTCAACTAGTAACCTAGGTTTCAGAAAATGAGTAAACTAAGATAGGTAGTGCAGAAATCCACTTCTGGGGCCCACTTGGTGTGTGCTTGGGCTGAGCATTGGAGCTTTCACGTGCATAGGCTATTTCTGGAGTTAAACACCAGCTTTGGTGCCAGTTTGGGCATTTAACTCCAACTTTTATGCCAGTTCTGGCGTTTTGACGCCAGAAAAGGGCAGAGAGCCGGTGTTTTGACGCCAATTTATGTCGTCAAAACTCGCGCAAAGTATGAACTATTATATATTTCTGGAAAGCCCTAGATGTCTACTTTCTAACGCAATTGAGAGCGTGCCATTTGGAGTTCTGTAACTCCAAAAAATCCACTTCGAGTGCAGAGAGGTCAGAATCCAACAGCATCAGCAGTCCTTTTTTAGCCTCTGAATCAAATTTGGGGTCAGGTCCCTCAATTTCAGCCAGAAAATACCTGAAATCACAAAAAAATACACAAACTCATAGTAAAGTCCAGAAATGTGAATTTTTCTTAAAAACTAATAAAAATATACTAAAAACTAACTAAATCATACTAAAAACTATATAAAATAATGCCAAAAAGCGTATAAATTATCCGCTCATCACATGACTATGAAAAACCCTGGAGGAAGTAACGTTCTCTTTCAAGATTCAAAAACTAAACAAAAAAACTAAGAATGTGTGAATGTGTCTTGAGTCGTTTCTGTTCCCTAGCTCTAGTCTGTGTTTCTGGGCCAAAAACTGGGTCCAAACTCAGCCCAAAATCGCCCCCAGCGATTTCTACAGTCGCAGAATATTACGCACATCACACGTACGCGGCAAGTGCGCGTCCGTGTCGTTGGCCTTCTGCGCGTGTCACGCGTTGGCGGGTCCGCGTCGCTATGGAGTGCGCCATGTTACACGCACGCATGAGGTGTGCGTGTGCGTCAGTCCCCGCTGGTCAGCTCCTTGGTTTCTTGTGTTCCTTCCATTTTTGCAAGCTTCCTTTCCTTCCTCCAAGCCATTCTGCCCTATAAAGCCTGAAAACACTTAACGCACTGATCACGGCATCGAATGGTAAAGAGGGGAATTAAAGATTGATGAATTAAAAGCTTAGGAAGCGAGTTTTCAATCATAAAGCGGAACTAGGAAGGTAAATGTAAAACACGCAAATTACATGCATAAGTGTATGGATAATTGATAGAAATCACTCAATTTAGCACAAGAATAATCATAAAATAGTGGTTTATCAATAAACAAGTCAAGTTAGGATAGAACTTGAGAGGGGAAGGATTGTATCAATCCTGTGGTTTATCAATAAACAAGTCAAGTTAGGATAGAACTTGAGAGGGAAAGGATTGTACCAATCCTGTGAAATTGGTGTATATAATACTTTAACTATAGTAGAAATTCCACCACTGTTGTGGTAGAGACTGGATGTAGGTTGCATTGCATAAGGCAACTAAACCATGATACATGCTGGTGTTATTCTTCTATTCTTTCTTTATGTTTTGTTTTCTGATATTTATGAGACAAAATGAAATTGTCTCATAAAGTTTTCGCTGCACAGTTCAAATAGATTCTAAGTGAAAGCTTATAATTAAAGACTTATTTCATTAATGTAAAAGAAGGTCATAGATTCATCCCCCCCCCTTTCTCTAAGCCTTTTACAACCTTTAACAAGAATACAACAAGAAGAAAGCACAGGATAGTGATAGAGATTGAAAGTGGTAACCTTATTCTTTTGGTGATTAGTCATGTATCTTACTCTTTCATTTTTTTTGTTGTATAATATTTTCTTTATGTTTTTTTTTATGAGTTTTAGTTGTTTAAAATTCTGTCTTTTTTTTTTCAATAAATTACTTATGTAAAAAGAAAGTATCTAAATGAGAGGAATTGATTAAAAAAGAGATCAAAATGAAAATGGTGATTCTTAGAAGTATGGTTATATTTTATGAACCCAAAGTATTTAAATGGATCTCGAGAAAAAGGAGATAGAATCTCCAAAACCAAAGTTTTGAAAACATTATAAGAATCCAACGTTCAAATCTTTAAAGCAATTCAAAAAAAATAAAAAGGTATGGGAAGATCGAAAAATCCAAAAGTGATAAGACTCTGAGCACCATTCACTATCGCCCAGTTATGTGCCTATAATTCTTGTGTTTCATGGGTAGTTAGATCTGAGGGGTATCTCATCACTTGATAACTTGGGCCAACTGGTTTGAGATTGTTGACTAAAAGTCCATATTCAAGAGTTTTCTTGAGACAAAGCATTTAGAGTCTAAAGAGGCTCTGGCATCTATGTTTGGATGGATAAAATCCTAGTTATGTGCTTATGGTGTTAGTTGTGTCAAGAATAGACATGGGTAACTAGATCCGATGAGTGCTTTATCACCCGATAACTTAGGCCAACTGACCTGAATTATCGATTAAAAACCCACTTAGAGCTGTCTCAAGACAACATTTAGAGTCAAAGACTTCAAACATCTTTCTCCGATTAAGTTATTAAGTAACTGCTTCCAAGGTCATACAATTCTAAGAGGATTTTCATAATACAATCCAAAATTGATTTTTTGAATATTCTTGATTCTGAAGTATGCAAGATTCATAAAAATAACAGGAGTTTGCATGTAATCATAGAAGTCATCATAAACTCCACTTTTAGTAGTTTTCTTAGATTTAAATCAAAGTTCTTATATTTTTTTATGAAGTTTTGTATCTAATCATAATTTTGGAGTTATTTTAGAAATATTATATAATCAGGATTATTTTTAAAAGAAATAAGGAGAAGAGAAGCAACCAAAGAAGTCCCCAATTGAACAAAAAAAGAAAAAAACTGGCACCAGAATGCCCAGAATTTGATAAAACGGGTGTCCAACGGCCAAATCCATCAAGTTCAGTGCCCAAAATCCAAAGCCAGATGCCCAACATCAAAGCCTGGCACCCAACATCAAAGCATGGCGCCTTTGACCACAAAACCAGAGTTGGCGCCCAACTTGGAAGGGTGTTACAGTGCCATCCAAGTTCAAAACACTGGTGCCCAGCGCTCAATTCCAAAGCCCGGCTCCAAGTAATTTTACACTTTCATTGGTCTAAATGTGCATTCAAGTCAAGCACCAATCACCCAAGCTTAGCGCTTAGTCCAATGTCCACTTCTAGGAAGCGCTAAACTAAACCGAAAATTCAAGATTTAGATGATTAGTTAGCTTTAACTTCTTCTAAAAAGATAAGATTTGATTTAGTTTTAGTTTATATTTGAATTATTGTTTTTAGCTATCTTATCTTTCAAAGATAAGTTTAGATTTAGTTTTAGAATTTGAATTCTAGGATAGAAGTTAGGATATAAAGAAATGAATGAATAATTTATAGAGATCATGGAGGATCCTCGGGTCCCAACCATTATTATCCAACATCTCATCATTTTTAGTTTATTTTCATTATGAGTCACTAAACCTTCTCTATTAAAAGTTAGGAGCTCTATTTGATTTCATGAATTAGTAATGTAAGTGTTTTCTTTATTTTGATTCATGATTTTCTACTTTTTTTAATATTGAGTCTCGTTATTCATCTTTAATGGTTAGAAGTATTGGAAATATTCTAATTCTGTTTTAAATTCTGTTATTATTTTGGGAAATTTAATATCGAAATTAGCTTGAAACTCATCTTGTAATCTTCAATTGTCAAGAACTAGTTTTTGAATACGTGACATTTAATTCAGCTAGGAATAGTTTTTGAATATTATGTGACTTTAAATCGAAATCGTGCTTAACATCTTCTCTTAATTAGTTGACCAAAAAATCAGTGATTAATTAAGTTAAGAAAAATTAAATTGTCAAATAATTAGAATTTTAGTTATAAATAATTTGTTGTGAAATGATTTTTGCATGAGTCAAAGTAAGAAAACACAAGTATTATTTTATCTAAGAGTTAAACATCTCTGAAACCTTTAACATTTCACCGACTGATTACTTTCCTAAATTCACAATCTTTTTTTTTTCATTCACAATCAACAATCTTCTTCACTGTTCTTTGCTTCTATCTCAAGATTCACAATTATCTTGCCAATGTTTGATCTGTTGGGAATAAGGAGTATGACCACAATCCAATCAATCATGTGTCAAATAATTTGTTATTGTATTATATTAAAATGTTAATATAATAAGGTCCTTGATTAAATTTAGAGATTTATCATTGTGATAGTGATAATAATATTGAGAGATAAATCTTTTATAATTTAATCTAAATTATTCTTGGTCATAGGATTATTAAAAAGGATATTAATAATCTGGAAAGATCAATATATATATAATGGTCTTCATTGGATGAAGATTAATAGATCTCATTTATTAAATTATATATATAGATGGTATATATAGAGATATGACCATTGATCTGACTCACTCTGAGAATTTCTAATGGTTATAATTACCGTATATTTGTCAATAGGATATTCTCAAGATGAACATAGTAATAGAATTTTCTTTGACATGCGACCATCATAGTAATTAACATTGTATTTATTATACTTTGATTCCAGACACCTAATACCCTAGGGTGCTAGTTGAATGGATATTGGGTATGATTTAAATACTTGTAGAATTAATGATTAGTCAATAAGAAATCCGTCAACTCTCGGTAAAGAGTTTGAGCTCTATGATTATAATGACTGAGATGAATAAAACCTTGGCCAAGGAGATTGAATGAATGGAGAAATGAGTTTCTTAAGTCATTCACAGTTCATTATAATAATGGTAACAAGATAAAGTTTGACAATTAAACCATACTCTAAGGGTTAACCAAGAGCTCAAAAAATGGAAGGAAATATACTTTGTTCTTCTGAGGTTCTTAGTAAAAATATATTACTTCATACTATTGGGTCGTTGAGGAGTGTTGCTAGACGCCAACCTTGATTAGTAAATTTAGTATGACTAATTTACTACATGCTTAGTATTGAACCTATGGGGTCATACACTAACGAGTGTTCTAATCTTTGCTGTAGAATTATTTAATTATTATTTTGATTTGATCAAATAAATAATTATATTAATTCAAATGGAATATTATTATATTTTTTGCTAGCACCAAGAATATAATAATATGATAATTGAGAATATTAAATGAGATTTGAGAATAATTAGTTATTCTATTTCTGAATTTGAATTATAAATTTGGATGAGATCCAAATCGATTATGTTTTAAATTGTTATAATATAATTCATAAAATTTGAAGGATTCAGATTTGGAATTTTAAGATATGATTTAAATTTGAATTGAGAATCAAATTTAAAATTAGTAACAAATCTCATACTATATATATGTGTGTCAAGAGTAGAGGAAATGTGTGAGAGTAAAACACAAGGGTTTTATTCCTTTACCTCTAGACACATAAACGTATGTAAGCCTGATTCTTGGAGAAGAATTTTATGGTGTGCAAAGAGTTGCAAAGAGGTTCTCAATTTAGATCAGATATTCATTGGTCAAAGAGTTGACAGCAAAGGTTGGTCTCGGTGTGGATACGCAAAGCGCCTTCGTACCATCGAATGAGAAAGTGATTTTTACTAGCGTACACAGGTATTTAGATCTGATCTACTATATATTTATTATTGGAATAAAGTTTAAGCACAAAATAAATCTTTAAGAATTACTTTCTTTTCTTCAGCTGCGTGTTATAAACACATGGTAATCCTTCATGATCAATCTAATTAGAGATCCAATTAAACATTGCTTAATTCAATCCGTTAATCTTCATGAGAACGATATCCATTCACTGTGGTATTACTTGAAGTGATTTTATGTACTTGCCAATATCCAAGTATATCAATTTTGGCTCATCAAATTTTTAGCGCCATTGAGGGGATTGATTGAAATTGACAATATACATTCAGTTGGATCACTAAATTAGATTTTGTTTTATTTTATTTTATTTTATTTTTATTATTCTATTTAGTCTTCTTTTCTTCTTTATTCTTTTTCTTTATTCCACACTGTGCATTTTATTTCTTTTTATTTGTGTATAAAAAAGAAGTAATGGAGATAGATACCATGAATACAGTCTTAACACTCTATACAAATATGTTTCAACATATTTTCTTACTCACAAAACAAGTAGAACAAATGTACGTTATTACGTATTACTTATGTGGAGGAGCATATATGAATGAAGAGTGTAAGCTATTCTTCCAGTTGTCCACCAACCACCGAGCAAGTAAATTACATGGAACATTTCTCAAGGTCAAAGAATAACTCATATTTCTAGTTGGAGGAATCACCTAATGTTGGTTAGGAGAATTAAAGACAAGGATACTTCAATGTTTCGCACCAACAGCAAGTAAACCTAATGCGATCCCAAAATCCTCTTGAGCTTATTATGGAGAGACCATCTCAATTCACTGTTGAATTTGTTATGAAGAGATTATTACAATCTACTGCTGAGTTTGTTCAACAAATCCAAAACTTCATGTAAGAGACAAGAACAAAATTTAAAAACCAGAAAATCTCCATATAAAATTTAGAGGTATAAGTGGAACAAATTGTCAAATAATTGACAACGAAACCAACAAATTTCATCTCAAAAAAAACAATGCCAAAATTTATAGAGGAATGCAAGACAATTGATATAAGGAATTTATAGCTTAATGAATCAGAGAGATGTATGAGAGTTGATTTGATTAACTCATTAATTCTCCACCACACTTAAATTGAAGAAAGAAAAGAGTTAAAAGATAAATTATCATTAGAAAAGACATTTTCAAATAGCACAAAAAAAAGGAGAGAGACTGCTTCAAATATTAAGGAATTGAATTGAAGCTTATTGTTTTGGTTACTCTTTGAGTATTGAATTGAAGCTTAGATAATGTGATATCGACCTCTCTTGATTCTCACGTTCCTCCTACAAACAGCCAACCCTCACCATTCACCAACCACATTCATTCACAGTAGTTTACAAGCCCAACTACGTGTCTTTGAAATATAGGAATGAAGAAGTCGGAACCCCATTGTGGAAAAGGCACTCTATATTGGTCCCATTCCCATATTTTGCCTTAGAATGTGGCTTTTCAAGCTGAAGCATAAGCTGTTTGGTCAATTTTTTAAGGAAGCTAAGTGACTGAGGAGAGAGGTTGGTTTTGTACTTTTTTTTGTTTGGAAAGAATAATGCCAAATTATTTGTTAACCTAATCATAAACTGCTAGATATTCTTCCATTTGTTTCACAATCACCCACAACCACAAGCACCAACATTCAACGCCTAATAATAATAATAATAATATTGTGATAAAGATATTAAGTTTTTTTATAAAAAAAATTGATTGGATAATATTACATTAAAGTTGTCCTTATTCTTAATAATCCTTAGTCTTACAACTTATTCGTATAAATTCTTGAATCATGAGAATTAGGCAAAGCCCTGTATTAAGGAACAACTCAGTGTTGGTAATGGAAGAATGAGAACATTGATCTTGAATCTATGCAGCTCACAAGATCGTCTTCTTGTTGATGTGGTCAAATAGCAAAGCGCCTCCATTATTGTCACACACTCACATTTTAATCTATTATTTATTATCTATTTCTAATTTTACAACTAAAATGTGCCACATGTCACTCTCTTATTGCAATTGGAATTAAATTTTTCCCTCCAAAATTAAGAAATTCTTTTCTCTCTCTTACAAATTTTACAATTAAAATGTACTACATGTCACTCTCTCATTGTAATTGAAATTAAATATTTTTCTCTAAGATTAAAGAATTTCTTTCCTCCTTCTTACTAATTTTACAACTAAAATGTGCCACATGTCACTCCCTCATTACAATTGAAATCAAATCTTTCTTTCTAAAATTAAAAAGTTCTCACATCCTCCCTCTTTCTTTTTTTATTTCTCTCGTTCCTTCAACCACTTTATCTATTTTATATATCATTATCAATATTAATGATAATTACTAATTTGACAATCAAAATGTGCAACATGACATTCTTTAATTGCATTAAAATTGAAATTGAAATATACCTATATTATGTATCATATATTACTATCTAATTTAATAATCAAATATGTCACATGACACTCTCTTATTAAAATTGAGAAAAATATTTTTTTTCAAAATTAATAAACTCCCTTTCTAAATTCTCTCATCTACCTCCCTCCATTTTTCTATTTCTCTCTACTATTTTTACTCTATATATAATTTATATTTTATATTAGTAATTTGACAAATCAAAATATTAGGGCCAGCAGATTTGTTAAAATCTGGCCAGCACTTAGCCAACAAAATAAAAATGAATGATTCTCCACCATTAGATAAAATCTCACACCATTAAATACACTATTGATGGCTAATTGATGCCTACAACTCACAAAATCTGCTGTCTCCCTAGCACTCCTCTTAAATTTTTATCGCTTATCTTTTTAATCTATATTTTCATTTCTCTTCTTTCAAATATTTATTACATATAATTGGGAGAGAATACTAATATTATAATTAAAAGTTAGAATCAAGATTTAATTATTTTAAAAAATTAATTTTAAATTAATTTTATAACTATCAGTATAATTTTGTATGCTAATATCTAATTATAATTTTATATGCATAGAGAGAAAAATTATTATTTTTAAATAACAAGTATAAAAATTAATTATTTCTATTTGTGCAACAGACTTAACAGTTAACACCTAATTAAATGTAAAAGTATACACGTTAAATTGTTTTAAATTTTAGCTAACAAATGTTAAAATTAATTATTAATAAAAAATTAGATTTTTTTATATAAAAATAATAATTAAAATTTTTATTATTTGATTTTTTATCTACAGATATCTTAGTCTTTTTAGTTAGAAATTTTTGTCGACCTATGACTTTCTTGTGTAAAAGTAGTTTGATTTTATAAATCTTTTATGCTATGTATAATCTATATTATCATAATTAAGTAGATCATAATTTTAAAAAATTTATATTCCCATAATATTATTACGAATTAAAATACTAGTTAAATAACTAATAATGTTGGTTGGACCAATCTTTCGACTATAATTCACACCTTATTTTATTTTTACTTCCAAAAATGCATAATTAAAAAAAAAAACCCTTTCAACAATATAATGATTGTAACCAAATCTTGTTAGTTCCATCGGTTTAATTTATCCTAAAGAAATTTGAAGCATTTTTTGGAGGATACAAATTGTTTTAGATAAAATATATTTTACTATTAAGAAAAGAAAAAACCCGTTGAGTTCATACCAATAAAAAAAATCTATTCAGATTGGCATGTAATAAATAAAATTATGAAAAAAAAATGTTCATTTACAGATTGTTGTTGAATGAATCAGTCTTGTAATTTTAAAGCCAATCTTCTTTGTATCTAAGATTTTATGAAAGAGTTCTTTTTAAAGGGAGAAAAAGGATATGGTTAGCAAAAAATAAATTAGCGTATCATAAATTTCCAACAACATCCTCAATTGAATGTTAAAACAAGTCCAATGTTAACTTTTGAAAAAATATAACGTTTGTAAGATGCTGGATGTTGAAAAAAGAAATAAAAAAAGCCAAAAAAAATAAAACGTGAGTTTATTAAATTAATAGTTAAAATCGTTCCTAAAAAATATCTCGATCTTCATTTTCGTCTCCAAAATATAATTAACTTGCTCACATTCGTCTTTTCTCATCTTTTTCGCTGAGTTGGCAAACGTTCGCTGACATGTGTCGTTAACTGCCAGCATGGCATACAATCAAAACGATGCAGTTTTGATACAATGTTCTCCTAGCCTTGAAACGTCATTGTTTAGTGTCCAGAAGAGAGATTCAAACATTGCAAAGTCTAATCCCCTTTAATATCAACTATTTCTCTCTGTTTCGCTCCAAAACATATCGTCTCCCTCAAGATATCCCCTAAGCCTTTCACCTAAGTTCTAAAACACCCCATCAACATTCGTTAGTGTTGGTTGACAATTACAATAAAAGAATTGTCGCTACTGAATGCAGAGTTGATCATATCCTAGAGCAGCATTGATAGTGGAAGAAGCCATTGCAACGGTGAGAGGTAAGGATGAATCTCTCTTGGACACTAAACGGTGACGTTTCAAGGCTAGGAGAACATTGTATCAAAACTGTATCGTTTTGATTGTGTGCTACATTGGCAGTTAACAACACACGTCAGCAAGTGTTTACCAACTCAGCGAAGAAGATGACGGAAGGACGAATATGAACAAATTGGTTATCTTTCGAGGACGAAAATGAAAATTGTAGTATCTTTCAGAGACAATTTAAACTATTAACTCTGAATTTATTGGATGAAACATTAAACTAAAAATTTGAATTCTTTAAATTTTGATTTTTCACTTGAGAGAGTAAAGTATGATCTCTCACCTTGAATAGTTTTTCTCTCATATTTTCTCTTGGTCTCACGTATAAAATAAATTATAAAAGAATACATTTTATTCTCTAAAATAAAATTTAAAATTTAAAAGATCCAAATCTTAAATTAAACATACACTTAAATATCAAATCTAGCTTTTAAAAAAACGATTTCAAGTCCAAAATAACAAAGCGCTTTAGATTTAGAAAATTTCAGGACCAAAAAAAGAGGGAAAAAAAAGTGAATTTCTTCGAGATACGAAGATTATCTATCAACTGGTGAATTTATGTTTGATCAAGATTTGAAAAAAAAATGAATTTCTTTATTTAATAATCTCACCTTAAAATATTTTAAGCATCTTTCATTCTTATGTTTTCACATGATATATTAAGAACAATAAAAATAAAGTACTTACCTTATAGATTAATCATCAAATCAAGGTATCTTGATGAATAACTTCGTAATCAATTTTTTTCCCAACTTAGTGTGCAATTGAACAAAGTAATAATTACTATAACTTGGAAGAAAATATCATATTTAAAAAGTTCTAAACATTTTGAAAGTGTGTTGACACTCTAATAGTAATAATAGTAGAAATATATATAATATAAACACTGATTCAAAAACAATAAATATAAAACTATAATTTCTCTGTCAGAAACCTGTAGAGATTATTTACTAGAATGATTATAAAGATTATAACCATTATATATATATAAACACTGATTCAGAAGCAATAAATAGAATTATAATTTCTCTAACAAAGACCCGTAGAGATTATTTACTAGAATGATTATAAAGATTATAACCATTACTCAAATAAATACTAAATAATTGAAGGAACTCAAATAAAATAAAACTAAAGCTAAAATATACTTAAACCTAAACCATAACATCTATATGCCTAAAGCTACAAACTACTAACCTAACTGAAACGAAAAAGACTTAACTAATAACTATTGACTATCAATTAAAAAAATGTAGCACTGCTATTGATGACGATTAGGAGAAGGAAAAGAAAGTGTCAAGTCACCCTTAGAAGTGGAAATCCTCTTCCCACTTGGAGAAGAAGTTTTGATGGTCATGGGAGACCTATCACTTCTGCCTCCGCCTCCAAGAACATCTGTCATTTCCTGGTCCGAAACAGCTTGAGAATGCTTAGGTGGTTGAGACCAACGAGTGTTTGGTTTCCCCTCTGACAATGAACTGACACAAAAAGAAAAAATAAAAAAATGAATCAAGTCAGTACTAATAAACAAAATCATCAATTTTATCATTTCAAAGCTAACAAAAAACAGCATTTCCAACCTAAACAGCGGGAATGGCGTAGAGATTGGAACAAAATCTGGATGATTATCGGAGTTCTGAACTTCAATTCTCTGTGATACTTTTTCAACAACTTTTCCACAGACCTCTATTTCTACTTCTAGCTGGGCTTCTACTCCTATAGAATTAGCGCCTGAAACAATAAAACAGTTAGATTCTGATGGGTATTTAATTTGCAAAAAGAGGGGACAACTCACCGTCCTTTCTACCAAATGTGTTCTTACACCCTTCACATCTACAGCTTAAGGAGCATCCAACACCAGCCTTTGAAAAACAAAACACTACCATTAGTAACTAATATTATAACTAATCTGAAGTATTCATGATATATATCAAGGATAGATGAATACCTGAAAGCATTCACAGTATTTCTTTAGGCAGACTGATTGCTTACAGTTGCATCCTCTCTTGTGTCGTGCTGGTGCTGGAGTTTTATTTGGATCATTCTGAAAGCGAAAAATACATAAATCATTTTATGAACCAGGTTAAATTACAGCTAACATAGAACGAGAGTTGAAGTTTAATTTCTGACCCCAATTTCAGGTTCAGCAATGACTTTAGGAGCAAAAGCCAGAGGATTGCGAGACTCGATCTGCTTGCGAACTTGAATGACTTTGTCTTTATGAACAAGTTTGTTGTAGCAATCCTTACATGAGCAGTTGCCTGTACAGTAGGCCCGAGCAGCAAAGCACTCACAATATCTTATCAACAAAAAGTCATAAGCAACAAAAAAAACTGTAAGTTCGATTTCAAAGGCCGGTCACATTATAACTAACTGCTAATTAATTTACTATTATTATTATTTAATTTTAAATCACTCTCATCTTACAACTTCAAACACTTTGATTTCTTGCACTTGCAACGCTTGCAGTCTCCATGTCTTTTCTTTTTGGGACTATTCTGACTGACATCATTAACAGTGGAATATAATGCATGAGAATTATCCTTAGCTGGCTCAGGCCCAATGTTTGATGAATCCACTCCTATTGCCAGTGGTTCCTGATGTTCATAGCTGGTATAGATTTGCACGGAAGTGCAACTGGGAACATTAAGATGAATTCCACAAGACGACTCGTCATTACTTATGACTTCTTTGTCGGGTGCATTCAAATGTAAGCCAACTGCAGGCATAGTGCATTGCTGTGAACTGCTTTTGCGTTTTGCCGAAACCAATTGTTTTTCATATCCAAGAGAACCGGATTTTAAATTATCATCTGAGTTCTTCCTTTGCACACTGTCAGTCTCAAAGTTTAGACATCGCCTCCGTGTACCACGGTTCATCACAGAAACAAGCTTCAAAGAAATAGAGCTTCAAATAAATAATTTACTTTTGCCATGCATACTACAAAGCAATTGACTAAAATCTAGAGATGCTAGAATTATAATTTATAAATGCAATGTTCACAACTAAGTATAATATGCATAATTCGTCACAACAGTAACAAACTTATCTACCTCAACATCTGGTTTTTCCTTTATTTTGCTAGTCATGGCAACGCAGTGTTTGTCCTGCATTTGGCCTGTGATTGCTAAAGGCTCAGGACGATAATCTTCTATTTTAAGTTTGCTATCTCTCAGACCATTATATATGGAAGATTCCGGTACCAGAGACATAAAATGAGAATCTGGTTTCTGCATTATACCCTTAAAAGCTGCGTCATTTGGGGAATTGAAAACGAAGAAATCAGTATCTCCAGAGATTAAATTATCCCAATTACACTCTGATTCTTGGCCCTTCGGATCAAATTGACACAACCCCTGATTAAAGACTTCAAGAGAGTTAGCCTCATGACCAGGATCAGAGCCAGGGTTACCACAATTATTATAATTTAAGGCCTGTAGTATCTCAGCTGAGAAGTCTGTGTGCTCACCAGGTAGAGCAATCGAATCATCAACTACAGATATTCCATCATGAAAATTTCCCTGAGATTCCCTCGAGTTATTATATGGATGAAATGAATCTGCAATAGCCTCTTCACTTGTCTGAAATTTATTACCATCTTCAGATGACAACCCAGGCCTTGATGCCCCAAAAGGGTTATGCCTATAGATGTGAATAATATGTGACAATCAGAAATGGTTCATTGAACAGTATACAGATATTAGCAAATAAAAAATTATCAAACAAGGAAAAAATTAAAATCATTTGAATATCACCTCCTGAGAACTTTTGATTCCTTGAAACAGGTGAGATTGGATGAAGTAAAAGCACGCGGAGGGGAAGGAAAGCTAAGCGAGCTGAATGTTTGACCAACCTGGGCAGACTTCACGGGCTTTATAGGCGACAAACTGTTGATAAAACTGAATACAGGGGAATCCTGCCAAGAGCAAAGAGAAGAAATATAATTACACATAGATTAATTGAAAGGATTAATTCATGTAAAAACAGATAATCAAGACTATGAACCAATACAGCAAATGAGTGCATAGAATACCTAGCCCATATAAAATTAAAGGGGCTCTCTGATAAGAGGATAATTATGAAATGCAAAAGACAGAACGCGAAAAGCAAAGCAAAAGAAACTATTTACAATCCCTGCAAAAGCGGCAGAGCCTTGTAAACCATTACAAAAAGTACAAATAGCTTAATTGGTCAAATGTTGTGTTACTAATCAAGTTACACCCTCTTTGATACTCACTTCTGTCACTCATCCAATATTTTTCTTTTATTTCAAATTTAAAATATTGGCCCCTCCAAAAATTATCCTTTCTTTTTACAAATTTAACATGTTTGGCCCCTCCAAAAATCATCCTCAAGTTCCGCCACTGCTGCAAATTGAACTGCATGTTGAGATATTCATAAAACAGATATTCCAAAAACAAGAAAAATCACACATACGTTTTCCATGAAAACTTAACGAAAGACATGCAGAAAAGGCAGAATGGGAGGAAGTAAAAGTAAAACCTCGACACGAGAGAAGGGAGGGTTGATCTGGTTCCTCTCCGGCGTGTCCATAACTAGTGTTGTGCGTGGCTATATCACACACACAATGCAACAATTTGTATGAGTGACCCTTATAAACGAGGCAGAGTGTAGAATTTTATCTCTCTGTTTTCCTGTGAGTCTGTTGAGAGAATGAAGGGGGGATGATGCTAAACGAGAAAAGAAAGGTTTTGAAGAAGCGAGAAGGCGGGAAGAGACTATTATGATATTTATTATCTATCTATCTGGTGGGGACTACCTCATTATTCCACTTCGTTTTTTTCTCTCTCACTCTCTTATTCGGTTATCCCATTAGAAAAAATGGATTAAGTCCATAACAAAATTGATAAAACAATAAATTAATATTTTAATTATTCTTAAATTAAGATAGGAAAATTAATAAAATTATAAATTCATTTTATATCTTTATTCATTTTTATTTTAAAACATTTTTTATATTTAATAGTACGGTTCACTTCTAATTCTTTTGGAATTATTTAATTCTTTTGTTATTTTTTATATACCATATATTTATATTGGATTAAATTTTTAAAATAAGAAAATAAAAATTTAACTACATTTATGTCAAGTAATAGCATTCACAGATTATAAAAAATATAAGTTTGATTAGTTAATTATTTTATTACTTTACTAATTTCTTTATTTTTTATATTTTATTTTTATATCCGAATTTCTTTCTTAGGATTTTTTTTTTTCGCATTTACTAACCACAGCGTATTGTTTTTCAGGGAAAGTACTACCTAAGTACCTAAGTTATACAGTTATACTATTATAATTAAATTAGTATATATTTACATTTTTACCAATTTGCATTCGGATTTGTGTCTGCATTTAATCATATTAAGCTATCATTAAATGAAATACTATTATATCTACAGTTACTTGTATTGCAATCTTCTTATTTTAATTATGTAATTAATTAATTAATTGCTTCCAAGATTGAATGTGCTCTACTGTGAATATATGTTATATAAGATGTGATTAAAAGTGGCAACTAATAAGTGATGAATGGGCTTTGAATAAATTAAAAATCTATGATGTAGCATCTGGATACTGAATTGCATACATGTTCTTCTATGCAAGGCTTACAGCGGGAAAAAACAAAGTTGTTAAATTGATAAGCACCAAAACATAGCTCAGCCAAGTGAAAGGGAGGATATAAGGAATAGATAAAACATAACTAGCCATATGAAGGCATGAAGCATCTTAACAAATTTCACTAGGCATGATTCCAATTTTCGATGTCTCCATGACTTCCCAGTATTTCCACCAATAGATATTAAAGTACCACAAACCAATGGGGGGCTGTTGTGTGTCATATTTTAATATCCATTTGTGGAAATATATGACAAAGGGTAATGATCTGTAGAAATAAATCTGATACACTTACCATGAGCATCCATGTTGCATTCTCAACTTCATGGGGATTTGATTTTACATATCGGTGGTTGAATATGCATCCTGTGCAGATGTGCAACAAGGAAAGGAATGTTCCCGGCAACAGAGCACTCTGATCCAGCATAAGGACAATTGTATGATCTGAAATTGCATTCTGTCTCATGCTTCAGCTTGCTGTAGTATGGAAATATTTCTGGATATCTAAGGGAGTAGTACTTGCAAGGTAACTAGAGTGATTCAGCCACCTTTTCCAGCACCAGACACCTAATATCTCCAAGCTCTTGTCTACAAGTGGGACACCGATTGTGCACCCTTGTTTAATGTATGCCCATTATGGCACTGCAAGAAATCTATTGGAACTTTCATTTTCCACATCTTCACAAATACAGACATTTTGCAGTATGTGTCAAGTGTCAACTAATAATATACTTCAATACAGATTGTCTATAAGAAATCCTAGACAATCAATATTCCTCAGAATCCAGTCTGAATGCTCTCACCCTCTCATTTTTTTCATCTCCTAACAAGAACCACCTACATATGCTATGCATTCCTACATTCCAACTACAACATAGGCAGTTAGTTACTTACATGCGCCATGCATGATTACATCAGTTTGCTAAGGTAGTTTTTTGGTCAGTAATTTATACCTGCATAACTTTGGGGAAAGGCTTATTTTTCTAGTCTCTTTGGGTTCCAGCTTATTCGCCTTTAAAGGTTTCAGTCAGTAATTTCTCTCTGCTGGTTTTTCTCTCTCCTTTCTCCTAACAAAGTTTCTTTAACAAGAAAAGGAGATAAACCAAATAAATCTTCCTGACATTTTGAGTTTTTATTTGTAGTTCAGAGTTAGCTGTTACTTTAGTTCATATTATACATAAAAGACCTCAGCTAGGGGACGGGGGACATAAATGAAATCGGCATTTTTGCCAAGGCCAATCTTCAACTTTTTTGTTCCCATTTATTATGACTTCTAAGGTAACCATATAACTTACTGTTCCAATCTTCTTACTCAGCCTAATAGATAAGAAGAAGTAAATCCTTTACTACTTTTCAATAATTGATACAGAGAGCTTTCAACCATAGCATCCCTTGGGTCACACTGACTTCATATTGTCTTCTACTTCAGATAAAATATATGTTCTCATGGTCTATAAACCTAATAGGTGGTTTTGTGCAAATCCTTCTTCAAACTTTTAATTATACCCAAGGCCTTTTTAATACCAGAGCTTCTATAGGCTAAAATCCCAAAAATATGTAAACTCAAATTCTACCATATTTCTAAAATAGATGCTACTGCAACATTGTCTTGAATGCATTTATTCCTAATCCTATCTTGTTGCCATTTTACCACCCAAGCTTACATCTGATACAACAACAAAATATAGTTGTGTACAAAGTACTTTCTTGAGTTTAACTAACAAAGAACATCCACAGTACTCCTCGGATTCATTCACCAAGGTCTTACTACATATTCATCAAACATAAATCAAGTTTACTCCATACCAACTTCTAATGGAAACATTTTTGTAAAATCAGTTCTAACTAAACTTACTTTCAGAAACTATAATATCAAAAAGAAAAAAAAAAAAAAAAACTTGGACTACAGTAAATAATTCACTTTGCTCAAATTTTATTAGTAATAAACAAATGTTAGATTAAAGTTTTGACACCATGGTAAACTCCTTGAACTCGCATCTCACTGCAATCATTATTTTAGCTCAATTCCACTAAATCAAACATGCCCTTCTATACACAACACTTTCTCAATGTAACCATAACCCTAAATTCCCAAAACCAACTCCAAGACCCATTCCCCCAACTCAGAAAATTCAATTAATACTCAAAAACACATGTCATCAAAATTCACTCAATCCAACTTCAAATCCATCACCAAAAGGAATTAGCAATCACCTCAAAATAATTTTAAAAAAATGAATAAGATGAAAATTAGGGACAGAACCCTAACCTGATGAATTGGGGGATACATTGAATTGGTGCAAACGGGACATTCAAGCAACTCATGGACGCTGGTTGCAGGAGGAATAACCACCGTTGCGCCCATAACATTGTTGTTGTTGTTGTTGTTGTTGGCGCCTCCATTCCAAGGCTTCGAAGAAGAAAACTCAAAGTAATGATGAGGACGAAGGTTATGGTGTTGGATCTCATCTTCATCCGTGCCATCAGAGGATGACACACTCAATGCTGTCAATAAAACAATTTGGATACAAAGAAAGAAAGAATACACAGTTAAGAAAATCGAGAAAATTTCATTATTTTTTCATCGATTTAAATACACAGCCAAAAACTTGGACATCTCTCTTTTTCTTTCTTCTTCTTCCTTCTCCAATTGTGTTGGTGATTATTCTCTTTGTCTTTCTGGTTTCGGTGGGAAAAGTTTTATATCAAGCGAAACTAGAAGAAGAATGGAAAGAGAAGAGGAGAAGGAAGACGAGGAAGGTGGTCATGGATTAAAGATGGCAAAACTGTTCGAGACGCCGAGAATTCTGCGGGGACTATTCCGAATAAAGATCTGAGTGTGAAGATTTTTTGTCAATGTTCAAAATTTATAAATTTATTTAATTATTTTTAATAATTTATTTTTTATATATATTTTTTAGTCATTTGGCATGTTATATATATAGATTTAAAATTTTTAATTTTTATTTGCATCACTCTTCTTTAATTTATAAATTTTTAACGGCTATTATCGTTCATATTTTATTTAATTTTTTTGCATTTACTCTCTCATCACTCTTCTGTCTCACTGTATTGTCATCTCTCACCGTTTCATTATTCTCACGGTATCGTTCTCTATATTCATGGCATTCATTTTCACAACTCTGTCGTCGTATTCATTCTCCTCTCTTTGTTGTTGTGTTCCCCACCTTGTCCACTGCTCTGTGTTCTAGTTCGTTGTGGCATTTCCCATTGCGTCATTTTGAAAGAAATCGACATCTTGTTGTTTAGATTTTTGTATAAAATCTTGCTATTTTTATATAAGATGAATATTTTCAGCTCTATTCCCATGAAAATTAATAATTAGTCAAAATTATCAGAGAGATGAAAAATCTTGGTGAAAAATGGAACTCTGTGGGAAATGGAGATAGGAAGCAATATTCTCCTACGACAGAAAATGGAGACGGGAACGAGGAGTAAATCTCGGGACGGGAATAAGGAGTAGAGAGGCAATCTCCGCCCCTACTATAGACTTTTTTTTAAAGTACTAAGTTTGGCCTGACCTGAAGCCTGTTAAAAGACTTGATAATTTTTTTTACAAAAACAAAAATATTATTTAAAAATTATTTTTTTAATAAAAATATTTATAGGTAATATGTAAAGCTAATTAGTAAACTTGGACTTGACCTATTAATATATTAAGGCTTATAGAAGAGTCTGAACCTGTGCTTATTTTATAACAGGTCAAGTCAGGCCAGGCTGCAGGTCTTGGCAGACCACCTGACTTTTTTCCACCCCTATCTCCACACATAGTTGTAAGGGGGAGATTTGTTGGGTTTTTTGGGCTCCCTTTTATGTGGAGAAAAAGTCAAAATATTTAGTATCCAAGTTCATGAATAGTTGATGTAGCTTAGGTGAGTTAGGGTTAAGTGAGAGAGGTCTTATTTGCAAGAACAACACCAAACACTAGAGAAAAAAGAAGAGAGAAAGTCATTTTCGCACATATACAGAGATGTCTTTGTAAATTGGTCATTGCAGATTCGTTAACCGTTAGATCGAGCTCAAATTTGGACAGTGTGTTCCACACATCTGGTTCTTTATTTTCACCGTTCAAACCTTTGATTCGATGTCTGTAGCTGGAGATATTGGCCACACACAGCAGTTTTGTTTTGTGGTATTTTCATCTTCTTGTTCTTGTTTTGTAAACTTTGAAGTTTGGGTTGTTTGGCTTATTGTATGCACATTTTGTGCAATAATTTGTGACTCTCTTATACTCTATTTTTTATCATAATGAAGCTATTTTCTGATATTAGTAATTCATAGTTTTTACTACTCTCATCTAAAAAGTTTTTTACGTTAAAAATCTTAGCTTGTCTTTAATTTCGGTTTTATGTTATCTTTCCACTGATATTAGGTATTATTGTGCTAGTATTAATATTTATCGTGAATAGATATTGTTGCTCTTTTAATTCTTACAAATAAAAAATTGTGTGTTTTATTCCTATCAATATATTCACATCCGCAAATTGAAATTATTAACCCTGTGATTGAGAATTTAGAGTTATGTTAAGTTATGATGGGTTGAAAATTTTGGATAATTCTTTAGTTACTGCATTATATTGTTACTGAAATCCATCTTTTATATAATTCATAAATGCACGGAAAAAAGAAATTAAAAAAAGGAGGATAAATTGTTAAAATATTTGTATTAATATGTAAAATGCATGTTTTTGTGTTTAATCAGGGGCGCCACATACACATACACTAGATTTGTTTTCATGTTATCACATGGCATCTATCTATAACTTCATTTTTCGTGCTAACTTGATCAATTACAGGTAGATTCTTTTCATTAACCTTGAGTCATTGCATGTTTATCTTTTCATACTTGTTCATCATCATAGCTCATGTTATTACTTTTACATTTTCATGGATATTGTATTATCATTAAGCAGCAGTCACACAACCTTGTGGGTAGTATACTATTCAGCTTCAGTCTAATGAATTTTGGCTAGTATATTATTAACCTTTTGGCTAGAAGCCTAGAATATAATGATATAATGAAGTCATACGCTGTTGAATCAGTTTTTTCTTTTGTTTTATATTCTATGGCATTAACATTATATTATCATATTAAAAATATCAAGATTGGATTAATATATTATTTTTATGCTAGTTATTATGCTAGCATATAAAGGAGATTTTTTTATGGGAACTAAATTTCATATCTCGAATATCGGAAAAATTTAGGGTCACTCAGCTATTTTGACCGCATTAGTTGAAAGGTGAAAGCTAGAGATACATCCGTTTCATCTTCCATTTATTGAATATACCAACACTAGAAGATGTTACAATAATTCTTGGTGTCTTCACAAATAGTCTATTAGTTATATGATCATCAGACACCACTTCAACGAGCTTGAAAGTGATCACATGATGTATGAGGCATTATTTTGGGTGTGCACTTGGAGCGAGGAATCATAAAGGGAGCGACATTAAGTTGGCATGCTTTTGCAATTTAAAACGTCACATAGGCTGCCTTTGTTTTTATAAACAGTACATGATATGACATTGAGACAGAGATACTGAGACAAAGACACTAAAAATTATTCTTTATGTATTGTGTTTGGATATAATGGATAAGACACTGATGTAATGTCTAGTATCCTGTTTGGATACATATAAACAAGACTAACATATAATATAAAATTACTAAAATAGGCCCATCTAATTTTAATTTTCATACCCACCTCTCACCGTCTCTGTGTTGCACTCCTTGGCTGCCACCCTAACTCTTCTCCAGGAACGGTGGAGGAGTGAATGTTGTTCCACCTGCACGACGTTGTCTGTTTCTTGTGCCGCTTCCAACTTGTTTTTTGTTTCTCCCAACTCAATCTCTCTTCTTTCTCTTCTTGACTGTTGTTCTAAACCTTCTCTTTGTAAGTTCTATCTTGCTTGATTTTCATTAGTTTCTGATGCGTGAGCATCTTGTCTATCTTTTCCTAGTGAATTTGCACTTAAATTGTTGAATTTAATTAAGAATTAATTATATTTTAGCCACTATGGATGCTATTTTGAGTCTTGGATAATTTTAGTTATTTCAGGTAGCATTCGGCTAGATTTGATGGAGTTTCCGCAGCACAAGAATCAAAAGAGATGGCTGCGAGGAGCGACGCGCATGCGTGCCTGACGCGTGCGCGTGATCTGGAAGTTTCCACAGCGACGCGTGCGCGTGACTGACGCGCACGCGTGAATTGAAGATTTGCTCAGTGACGCGTCCGCGTGACCGATGCGTCCGCGTGACTTGCGAAGAAGACCAGCGACGCGTACGCGTGACTGACGCATACGCGTGACGTGCGCGATCTGCAGAATTTACAGAAATTGCTGACGTGGATTTTGGGCCGCGTTTTGAACCAGTTTCCAGCCCAGAAAACACAGATTAGAAGCTGCAGAATGGACAAATCAAGTGGTCCCCATCCATCAGCGGAAGACTTGTTAATTAATTCTAATTTAAATTCAAATATGATTTTGAGGAAAAGATATTATTCTTAGATAAATAGAGTTTAAAATTTATTAGGATCGAAGAAAAAAAGAGGAACTCTGCACATTTAGACAGGGACACATATTGTTACCAGAACCCTTATTTTTCTTCTATGAACCATGATCAACTAATCTTTCATTGTTAAGGTTAGGAGCTTTGTCTATTTTCATGGATTGATTCGTTTGATCTTTTTAATTTAATTCATGTCTTGATTTATATTTCAATAATTGTTTTCGTTCTTTATTTTATGAATATGGGTGGAACGGAAGTATAACCCATGTTCTAATTGAGTTCTTGTAAACCTTGGAAAAGCTCTTTACTTGAACAATAGCTTGAAAATATATTATACTAAATTTTTAATTGTTTGTATTTAACGGGATACGTGACATATAATCCCCTTATTTGTGGATAATTAAGATTCTTTTGGCATATAAACTAGAAATTGATCATCACCCTCTAATTGGAATTAATTAACCAAGGGATTGGCAATTAATGAATTTTAGAAGAGACTATGAAGGTCTAAGGAATTAGGGTCTAGTCACATATAGTTTGCCATGAAATTAAATCTTGCATGATTAAATTAATTAGTAATAAAAGTTAATCCGAAAAATAGATAACTGCTTTCTCAATACTTTATTCTCAACTTATTTATATGCCTGTCTTTAATATTCCAAATTTGTTGTTTAATGCTTTTTGAATATCTCAAAACCATTTTCTACTTGCCTAACTAAGCTTATCGCTCAATAACTGTTGCTTAATCCATCAATCCTCGTGGGATCGACCCTTACTCATGTAAGGTATTACTTGGTATGACCCGGTGCACTTGCCGGTTAGTAGTGTGGGTTGTAAAATACCGCACCAAATTTTTGGCGCCGTTGCCGGGGATTGACTGTGATTAACAACTATTAGTTGTTTGATTGCTTAGATTAGGCGTTTTATTTTTTTATTTTATTAAAATCTATTTTTAAAAATAATTTCGAAAAAAAGAAGAAAATAATAAACTTTTAAATAAATAAATAGCACCAATATTTTTCTTAATTTCTGAAATTAAGTTTGGTGTTGTGATGAATATTATTTATTTTATATAGTATTTTTTTCTTTACACAGGTTACCTCACTGGGAATTCTCTGCACTCTGACGTAGAGATTCCCATTCTTTCTTGTTTTCTGTTTGTTTATTCGCAGGAACAGAGACAAAGAACATCTCTTAGACTTTGATCCTGAACCTGAAAAGACTTTCAGACGGCGTTTACATCAAGCAAGACTTTACAAGGCTGCAGAATACACTATGGATCCGACTAATATTGAGAATGCCAATGCAGCAAACCTGGATGGGAAGGAGCAACAAAGGAGAGTGCTTGGCTCTTACTCTTCTCCTACTGCAGATCTGTATGGAAAGAGCATTGTGGTGCCTCCTATTACTGCGAACAACTTTGAGTTGAAGCCTCAACTGGTCACTCTAGTGCAACAAAACTGCCAGTATCACGGTCTTCCCTACGAAGACCCAAATCAATTTATCTCTAGTTTTCTGCAAATTTGTGATACTGTGAAGACAAATGGAGTAAATCCAGATGTGTACAAACTTATGCTCTTCCCGTTTTCTCTAAGGGATGGAGCAAAGCTATGGCTAGATTCTCAACCCAAAGAGAGTTTGGATACTTGGAACAAGGTGGTTACTGAGTTTCTCACTAAATTTTTCCCACCAAAGAAGCTGACTAAGCTTAGGGTGGAGGTTCAGACCTTCAGACAAAAGGATGGTGAGACTCTGTATGAAACTTGGGAGAGATACAAGCTACAGAATAGGCAATGCCCTCCAAACATGTTCTCCAAATGGACTCAACTAGATATCTTTATGAAGGCTTGGGTGAAATGTCCAAGATGTGCTTAGACAATTTTGCAGGAAGTTCATTGCACAAGAAGAAGACACCAGAGGAGACTATTGAGCTGATTGAATTGGTTGTAAGCAACCAATATTTATACTCCTCTAACAGGATCCCTGTGAATTCTGAAACCCCTCAGAAGAGAGGCGTGTTGGAAGTAGATGCTATTAATGCTCTTCTTGCTCAGAACAAGCTAATGTCTTAACAAATAAATCTACTTACTCAACAGATGGGTGGCATGCAAGTCTCAGCTATCAACACCCAAAATCCATCACAGGAAGTCTCCTATGACATGGCAGGTAATTTTGTGCAAAATGATAATTATGATTATGCTCAACCTTCTTTTGAACAGGTGAATTACATGGGGAGTGGTCCTAGGAATCCCAACAATGACCCATATTCTAAGACATACAACCAGGGATGAAAGAATCACCCAAATTTTGGATGGAGGAATCAACCTCAGAGACCTCAGAACTTTAACAATAATTCTCAGGACGGTTTTCAACAGAACAATGATCTGGAAGCAATATTGACAGGTTTTAGACAAGAAACCAGAGCATCCATCAAGAACCTGGAGATTCAAATGGGTCAAATAGCCACCAGAGTTAATAAAATTGATCAGAGGACCACTAATAGCCTTCCTAGTAACACAATTCCAAATCCAAAAGAGGAATGCAAGGCTATCACCGTGATAAGTGGACAAGTGGCAAGTACAGAAGCACAAGTTATGCAGGAAACTAGAACCTCCATTAGAAACTTAGAGGTGCTAATGGGCCAACTGAGCAAGTAATTACTTGAGAGGTCTACAAGTACATTTAAAGGTGATACAGTGGTGAACCCAGGAGAAGATTGCAAGGTTATTCAATTGAAAAATGGTAAAGTAGCTGGCTCTGAGACCAAGGTCAATGAAGAGTTAGTTGAAAAAGAAGCTCCAGAAGAGAAGATGGAAGAAGTAGAGCACGCCCCTCCAAAGCGTGCGGACAATCCATTCCCAGACTCTCTTGACACTCATCCTACATTGCCAAAGGCTCCTGAGTACAAGCCTAAAATGCCATATCCTCAGAGACTTCAGAAGTCTTCCAAAGAAAAGCAGTTCTCTAAATTTTTAGATGTCTTTAAGAAGCTACAGATCAACATTCCCTTTGCAGAAGCTCTTGAACAAATGCCTCTCTATGCTAAATTTATGAAAGAACCGTTGACCCACAAGAGGAATTGGAAGGAATAAGAAACAGTGGGAGATGAGACAGTAGTCCTGACTAAGGAATGTAGTGCTGTAATTCAGAATAACTTACCAAGGAAGATGCCAGATCCAGGGAGCTTTCAAATTCCATGCACCATTGGGAGCACTACCTTTGAGAAAGCACTATGTGATCTGGGGGCAAGCATAAATCTAATGCCCTTATCTGTGATGAAGAAGCTGCAAATCCAAGAGGTACAACCCACAAAGATAGCATTTCAGATGGCAGATAAATCTATGAAGCCTGCATATGGATTAGTGGAGAATATCCTAGTCAAAGTGGGTAAATTCTTCCTCCCAGCAGACTTTGTGATTCTTGACACAGGGGAGGATGAGAATGCCTCTATAATTCTAGGAAGACCATTCCTAGCCATTGGAAGAGCTCTGATTGATGTAGAAGTGGGTGAATTAGTGCTTAGAGTGCATAATGAGCAACTGGTCTTTCATGTCTTCAAAGATATACATCCAACAGGTGAAGAAGAGAAGTGCATGTAGGCAGAGCTTATTGATCCAACCCTTTAAAAACCCCCTGATGATACACAGCATAATCTGCAGCTCAAACCTCCCTTGGTAACACTCAATAAAATTTTTCCTGACATCAAACCTAAGTTTGGTGTTGGGAATGACTCATTTACCAAGGAGGAGGTTCCCAAAAAGAAGAAAGTACCCAGAGGATGGAGAAACAAAAAGATCCCCACTGAAGGTTTCTCCCCAGGAATGAAGGTGGTGTTGAACAGCAATCTAGCATGGGTTTATACAGTAATCAGAATCCTCTCTCTGGAGCATATTGAGCTACATTATGGAGACACAGGAAAGAAGTTTAAAGTAAGGGGTGAAGAGCTGAGCCCCTATGATCCTCCTCTTTAGAGGAGCTGACTGTCAAGCTAGTGACGATAAAGAAGCACTTGTCGGGAGGCAACCCGATAATTTCGTATCCTTAGTTATTTTTCGTAGTAGTAGTTTTCTTACTTGTTTGATTTTTACTGAGTTCTTACTAATTTTATGATCATGCAGCTATTTTATCACAGGAACCGAACACCTCAACCTCTATATATATTTCAAAAAAAACGCATACGACGCGCAAGCGTCAATAACGCAAACGCGTCGATCATGCGTGAGTGAAAAATAAAATTTGACAGAGAGTTGAGCGGGAATGGCACTGGAACCAAGCCTTTAGCACAAACAAACGTCGTCTGTAATTTTTTCCATTCACGCAGGCGCGTCCCCGACGTGAATGTGTGACCTAAAAATTCGACGTAAAAGAGTGTTTGGGCAAAGAGTTGTACTGGCTTGGGGCAGGAAGTGTGCTAAAAGTACAAGTTAGACCACGCAGACGCGTGACTAATGCGTTCGCATCAGTTGCACATATGGCCATCCACGCGATCGCGTGTCGTACGCGAACGCGTCGTATGAATAATTGGCTCCCAAGCCATGTGAACAGAGAGTCGCGCGGGCGCGCGGCTGGCTTCGTGCGAATCGCACAAAATCCAGGGCACGCGGACCCGTGCCTACCGCTAACGCGTCATTATGAAGAATGCGCGACCCACGCGTACGCGTTGCTTGCGCCGCCCAGTTTTCTTTCTCTCTCTCTCCCAATCCTGATTCTCTCTTATTCTTTTATCCTTTTATTTTTCTCTCCTCATAATCTTCGTCTCTTCTATTTTCAGTTCTTCTTTGCTTGAGGACAAGTAAACCTTTAAGTTTGGTGTTGTTGGACGCTGCGCTTACTGGTTTTCTGGCACAAAAGGGAGGTGAATCATCTTCACTAAAGAACACAACCTGAAGAATAAAGTGACCGCTAGGATAACTAAGGTGGTTGAGTTCCTTTTATTTTTATTCCTCCCCACTTTTTTCTATGTTATGTTCTGGCTTTCTGCTATTTTGCTTTGTTTGTTGCATGATCTTTTATTAGTTAGAATTCTAGGACTAGTTTCCCTTAATTGCTTTAATGCTGAAAAAATGTCTCATGTATTACTCACTAAGCTTGAATTCAAATAATTTTTTTTAAAATGATGTATTGCATGAGAAATTGAGTTAATTTTAAGAATAGTCTGATTTGCTTAAAGGTGGTGGTATTTTCTGTGATTTTTGAATGCATAATATGAACAGTGCATATTTGAATTTGAATCAAGGGATGTTAATGTATAAGGAACAGGAATTTAGAGAATTATTATGACTTCTCTGAAATAAACAAAATAAAATTTATTCCTTGAAGCAAACGAAAAAAAATTAGATAATAATTAATAAATAAAAGTAAGGTCCAAGGCGCCGAGCATCAATGACTAGGGAGGTCAGACATGATTAAAAGCTCAAAGAGTTGTTTCCCTAGTCATATGCTTGTGGTGTGATTGTGTCAAGTAATCCTTGAGACAGAACACTTAGAGTCGAGACCAAGTGCGTTTAACAGAGTATGCCAAAGGCTTTGAGCACCACTGTCTGGGAGTAACTGAAAGAAAAACCAGAACTCGAAGAGAGTTCCCCAGTTAAGTGCTTGTGGTGTTTTTGTGTCAAGTAACTTTTGAGACAAAACATTCAGAGTCACGGCTATGCTCAAGGTGCAAAGCACCAAAGAAAAATGAATTAAACTAAATTTTGCTGTGTTCAAGGAATAAACTGAAACATAAAGATCAGAGAATTCATAATATTATCCGGATTCTAATTCCGAATGACAATAACATTCTTGATTCAAAGGAGAGTGAGAGGCCAAACCTATTCAGGATTGCACTTGTAAACCCCACTATAAGAAGAGACACGAGCTTAATCGAACTCTCACTCTCATGCAAATTCACATCATAAGCTTATCTTAGTTTTGGTTGCTTGAGGACAAGCAACAATTTAAGTTTGGTGTTGTGATGCGTGAGCATCTTGTCTATCTTTTCCTAGTGAATTTGCACTTAAATTGTTGAGTTTAATTAAGAATTAATTATATTTTAGCCACTATGGATGCTATTTTGAGTCTTTGGTAATTTTAGTTATTTCAGGTAGCATTCAGCTAGATTTGATGGAGTTTCCACAGCACAAGAATCAAAGGAGATGGCTGCGAGGAGCGACGCGCACGCGTGCGCGTGATTTGGAAGTTTCTCACGCGCACGTGTGAATTGAAGATTTGCTCAGTGACGCGTCCGCGTGACTTGTGAAGAAGACCAGCGACGCGTACGCGTGACTGATGCGTACGCATGACGTGCGCGATCTGCAGAATTTACAGAAATTGCTAACGTGGATTTTGGGCCGCATTTTGAACCAATTTTCAGCCCAGAAAACACAGATTAGAAGTTGCAGAATGGACAAATCAAGTGGTCCCCACCCATCAGCGGAAGACTTGTTAATTAATTCGAATTTAAATTCAAATCTGCTTTTGTGAAAAAGATATTATTCTTAGATAAATAGAGTTTAAAATTTATTAGGATCGAAGAAAAAAGAGGAACTCTGTACATTTAGACAGGGACACATATTGTTACCAGAACCCTTATTTTTCTTCTATGAACCATGAGCAACTAATCCTTCATTGTTAAAGTTAGGAGGTTTGTCTATTTTTATGGATTGATTCGTTTGATCTTTTTAATTTAATTCATGTCTTGATTTATATTTCAATAATTGTTTTCGTTCTTTATTTTATGAATATGGGTGGAACGGAAGTATAACCCATGTTCTAATTGAGTTATTGTAAACCTTGAAAAAGCTCTTTACTTGAACAACAACTTGAAAACATATTATACTGAATTTTTAATTGTTTGTATTTAATAGGATACATGACATATAATCCCCTTATTTGTGGATAATTAGGATTCTTTTGGCATATAAACTAGAAATTGATCATCACCCTCTAATTGGAATTAATTAACCAAGGGATTGGCAATTAATGAATTTTAGAGGAGACTAGGAAGGTCTAAAGAATTAGGGTCTAGTCACATATAGTTTGCCATGAAATTAAATCTTGCATGATTAAATTAATTAGTAATAAAAGTTAATCCGGAAAATAGATAACTCTGAAACCTTAACTGCTTTCTCAATACTTTATTCTCAACTTATTTATCTGCCTGTCTTTAATATTCTAAATTTTCTATTTAATGCTTTTTGAATATCTCAAAACTATTTTCTGCTTGTCTAACTAAGCTTATCACTCAATAACTGTTGCTTAATCCATCAATCCTCGTGGGATCGACCCTTACTCACGTAAGGTATTACTTGGTACGACCCGGTGCACTTGTCGGTTAGTAGTGTGGGTTGTAAAATACCGCACATGTTTCGCACAACATGTTTCCAAACTCTTGATTTGAAAAAAAAAAGTAAATTGATGTTTTTCCCTTAACCTTGAACAAAACATGTCAGGGGAAAGTTTATTTGGGAAAGGAATAATTCCTGGGCCGCCGTTAACGGCACCTTCTTCCTCACCAAGGCCAATTTTTCACTCTCTCTCTCTAATATTCATTTTGATTGTCGTTTTTGTTTCTTCAATTGTCGTTTTTTGTTTTTTTCAGAATGCGTTCGAGAGGCACCGCGTGGTCTTCACTGTTGGGACTTCCATTGCCTCCGTTGCCACTGCTTGGACCGGTCTCTTCATTTCTCAGTGCTTTCCATTCATATCATCTGATTTGATTATTTGATTGGGTTCATTGATTGTAAGATTGGTTGATTTCTTGTTTCAGGGTATTCATTGCGCCCTTTTCATGATGAAAAGGTTGAACAAAGGCTTGAATCAATTGAAAAAGCTGTGAGTCTTTCTGTATTTCGTTTTTTTCTTCTTAATTCTAATTCTAATTCTAATGGATATGTCTATTTCATATGTTTCTGTGTGGCAGATGAAACACAAGCATAATCTAGAACATTCTGAAATCAAAGACATTGTTGGTCCTGGAGGTCTCAGTGTTCCTACTTGTGCCGCCATTGTCGCAACCACATTGGTCATTGGGACTGTTCCTTCTTTCTAGCACTTAATACCTGTGATCATGCTTTCTGTGGCGATTCTCCGATGTAGCTATTTAAGTCTTGTCAATTTGAATTCACAATAGTCCTTTTTGATTTTTAATGATATGGTTATTCATTGAAGAACAAATGCACAATGGTGCTGTAGGGTATTGTAAGGTTAATTTGTAAGCTGAACTATCATTGCTGTTAAGATTTTGAATGTATTGAAATTTTAAAGGATTTGTAGTTTACAAACTTCCTATTTGAATTGCTATTGCTATTTTAATGATATGGTTATGTGACCGATAAAGCGAAGAACAGCCTTCCAAGAATTGTAATAGGAACAAGCGGTAATTGGCTATTAGAAATATTATTATTAGATTAACTGCACAAAAAAATCAATAAAAAAGAGATAAGAAGATAAAAAATCAGAAAAGAGAAGAAGATAAAAAAACCAAGACAAGAATCGGAAACAAAAAAGAAGATACAGAATCAGGAAAAAGAAGAAAAAGAAAAAGAGTCAGAAACAGAGAACAAGAAGAAGATATTATTATAAAAGAAGTGAAGGAAGAGGAAGAACAGAACGAAGTACAAAATCACGACAGAAAGAGCAAGAAGAAGATCAACAGTAGAAAGAGAGATCAAGAAGAAGAGAGAGTACCTGGAAACGACGGCAGAAAAGTTTAGGTTAGGTTTTTCACAAGAAGAAGATCAAGAGTAGAAAGAGAGAGCAAGAAGAAGAGAGAGTATTGGAAACGACGGCAGAAAGCTTAGGTTAGGTTTTTCACAAGATAATAAAAGAGGGTAATACGGGAATAATAAAAAATTACTATGGGCAAAAAGGGAAAAAATTTTCTTTAAAAATCCCGTGTCCACCTTCTTATTTTCGTGTCCACCAGTGTCCTTCGTTTAGAAGTGGACGCAAAAATGAAAAAAGTGTCTCATAGACACTGTGTCCACTGTCCATGTCTCTCTATTCAAACACGTTTTACATATGTATTGTCCATGTCTTTGTGTCCTATCCACCATAAACAAACGCAGCCATATGGTTGAATGTTTGAGTTGCTAGAGAAAGATGTTAAAGTGCCACATCAAATTTGTTTCAAGGATTACCTAAAACGTTGATTTGGGCTTGAATATGAGGTTTAGGTATAGCGTTGGACTCGTGGGGAAGTAGGGATAGTACTTACAAGAGACTTCGATGCTTAAATTAGCAAGAATTTTTGACAGATTTTTAGTAGATTAAAGCATAAATATACTTGAAAAGTGTCCATATATTTATAGTAGAGTTGATAACCACTTTTTCGAGTAATTCCACCTTTATTCGTGGATAACCGTTCTCTTTATTTTGGGAGTTTGTTAGGATTTATCTTTCAGAAAAGATAGAGATAGTTGGAGAGATTCGTAGAAATAATTATTTACTTATTAGGGGATGCTCCTATAAAGACGCTTAAAACGTCTTTTTGTAAAGACGCTTACGTTTTCCATTATTATTGGACGTATTAACGAAGCGGTTATTTTAAATTTCTTAACAAATTTGAATAAAATCGATTTTTTTTATAACAATAACAATAAATCCATTTTTTTAGAGATTTAATTGTATTTTTAAAATTTTAGAGATTTAAATGTCTACAAAATAAAAAATTAGAGATATATTTATTTTTTTATCAAAACATTTAAAAATATTCAGTTTAGATTGTGTAATTCGATCGGATCAAATCGGGTCTAATAATTATAATACAAACAATTGGGTTTATTATTATTGCTATAATAAACCGATTTTGTTCTAGTTTATTAAAAAATAAATTATTAACCAGTTTAATAAAAATGTCTAATAATAACATGATATATGTAAACGTCTTTTAAAAAAAAAAGACATTTTTAGTATCTTTATTAAAGTGATCTCCTTACTTAAATAAGCACAAGCTACCTCTTTTTATTAGTAAAGCCCATCCTCTTAGGAAATTTTTTATCTTTATTAAGCCTGAGTTTTGTGTTTTAAATTAAGGGATGAACAAAATTGCTATTTAAAACAACATTATTTTGTGATAAGTTTGGATTGACCGTGCATATTGAAAAAATATTTTTTTTTGTGTTTTATACTAATAAAAAATCAAACCTTTTTTTTTTTGGTTCACTCAGAACTGATTTTTTTGCCATGAATTGAGGCCACGGATTTGTTACTCCCACTTTTATGTGGGAGTAAGGTTAACCAACATAAAAATATTTATAAATTAGACCTCTTTTTTTGTTTTTGGAAAAATCAATAATTAAAATTTGCCTCTCTGCTTTTTACTTTTTACACATTTTCTTTTTCGTTCAATCAAAATTTCTAAGAGATGAATCAGTTATCTCTGCTAGGGTTTATCATTCATTCTTCACCCTTCCCGGATAAAACAATCCTTTTTAGCATTCCTTCTCCCCCTTCTCTTTTTATATATTGCCGCTTTATTCTTCTTCTTCACTACTAACTCCGGTCTCGGTCCTTCTCTCGCACCTCTGTCCTTGTGAACTACTCTTGTAAGGTTTTATTTTATTTTATTGTCTTTTCTATGAAAATTATGTGAATTTGGATGCTCTTGTTCTGGTAGGATTTCATGATAAATTTGAGACTCGATGCAAGTATAACTTGTACCTAACTCAGTATTTCTATCTATGTAATGATCTATGTAAATAGACAATGCTTGTCCAGTCAACTGTAACAAAAGTGGAATTTTTCAATGGATTTTTCAATAATTTTTAAGTATCCATGAACACATGTTTCTGACCAGTAAATATTGATGAACTATTTAAAATTGTTTCTCTTTAGTTGACAATGGCATAAGATGGTAAGCATTTATGAGGAATGCATTTTATGGCTTTCACTTGGTCTGTGAAGCATCCACCCTAAATATCCGGAACATGAAATTTATCATGCAACATTTTAACTGGTGTCTGAAGTTTCGATAATGTTTGGTATTATTTGATATAATACAAATGTTCTAGGAATACTGGTTTGAAAAAATCTTGAAAATGAGGTGTGAATTGTAGCAAGAGACCTAAGTTGCTTGTAAAATTTGTGAAAATTTAGATGTTAGTAAAACGAGAATGATGTTAATATTTCACCTTCAAGATGGTGTAAGATGGTGCTCCTTTTTATAAACTTGTGTTTATTATGATGAAGTGCATGAAGAAGCTAAGTTGCAGTTCCTATATTCTCTAATTGTAAGAAAGTATTGAGTAGCACTTTGTTTCTTGTTTGCATTTCAGAACTTGTACCTCTAATTTTTTCCATCATTATTTTCTTTTTGTGCTTAATTTGTAACATCCTAACTACCAAAGCTCACGCTTCCGGCTGCGCTACTCTGATAGCTCGAACATTACGACGACACTTATACTATTTAATACTAAAATATGAGCCTGTTTAAAAATTTAAATCGCAAAACCGCTCCCAAAATACTTTTGCTATACAACATACGTCCATGCATACCATACAACTTATTAAAACTCATAAAGGATACATCCAAATAGATATATATATTTATAAATAATATTACAAGCAGTATCCAATACAATTCCTATCCCTCTTACAGAATATCTCAAGATAGAGGTGAGGGTAGAATAAATAATAATGTAAAACAATACAGAACATTTCAACCACAACTAACTATATTCTTCGAGACTTCTGCACCCATATCCTGAAAGGGGAAAAATGTAGGGGGGTGAGAACACCATCCTCGAAAGGGTTCTCAGTAGAGGGTTTTTGGGAATTACTGTAATAGGATACGTGAATATAACCGCACCAGTGATTATTAACCGTCTTATGCCTCTTTTCAAAAACAACAGTTTTCAATAAAAGTAAAGTCAGAAATCTTTTTTGAAAGAGCAACCGTTCAATTCTCAAAAACATCAAAAGCCTTTCAAAAGGATTTATCTATGCTAAACCAAAATAGCCTTTCATACTTTTCCAAATCAGAAACACAAAACCGAAACCAACCATCGGTCCAGATCATTTCAACCACGGCCCTATGCCCAAATAATCCAACCATCAACCAAATCACCACAATCCAACAGAGTCCCAATTGCAAACACAAATAGGAAGTTCAAGCACAAACAAACAGTTACAGCAAGTAGAACAATTAGCAGTTAATCACAAAGGCAAACCAAGTACAATATGCACACCCAAACAATGTCACATAGATGCACATGATGCATGCCTGTTCCTAGTGGTTGATGATATCATCTGTCGGTTATATAGCCAACCTGACACGTCCTGGTAGCTAACCATGGACAGAAACACCCATAGCGGAGCAAGTAGGTTTGAGCTACAACCCCATTGCTACTACCCGCTCAACCCAGAGCCAGTGGAATAACCACTACTGCGGCTACTACCCAGGCAAGTATTTAAAAGCTCAACCTGGAGCGAGTGGAATCACCACTACTACTGCTACTACCCAGGCGTCACAGTCTCTGACCTGGAGCAAGTGGGACGAACCACAATCCTTGCTACTACCCAGGTATCTCAAGCATATATTCATTCAGTTCCAGCCATGGATCAACATCCATCTCAGCCATCTCAGCCATCCGGCTCACGGTTCAATCTAGAACCAACCAATTTATCAATAAATACAACCCTTCAGCTTAAATTCATAATTCATAGCCAGCCATACGGCTCATAACTCATTCAAAAATCAGCCATAAATCAATAGCATACACAGCCTTTCCGGCTCATAACAAAATAGCACTTCCACCATTCAACATTATCAAATTCATCAATCGGCAATTAAGCCATAAATAACTCTTCTCAATTTATTCACTTTGAAATCAAGTTTCAACTCTTTTCAGTCTTGGCTTTAAAAATCTCATTTCTCAAATCATCTCAGGCTCATAAGCGAAATTTACTCAAAGTGAGTTCTCTTTTTAAAACAAAGCCACTCTTGGCATTCTCTTTCCAAAACTTCCAAAACCATGGCAAGTTAAGGATTTATTTCAAAGTATTCAAAATCACCCATCCAACAATGGAATTTTATAACCAAAAGTTTCCCGGCAGAGTCCCAAGTCTTTAGGGGAGAATAACATAACTCATTCCGCCAAATTCATTTAAAATCATTAAAACCTTGGCTTTCCGACTTGAGTAATAAAATAGAATCTGTTCCGGGGGTTACCTGAAACTGTAGGTCGATCTCGGATGAGATCTTCTGTGCTGTTCAGAGCCGACGTGTCCGGCAGGTGTATAGCGGCCGGAGCTGGTGTGTCCGACTTGCTGGACTCGGTGATGGTGCCGATCCTTCGTCCCCGGAGGGTGGGGGTTACCTGCAAGGGACTCCGATGCTTAAGTTAGCAAGAGTATTAAGCAGGTATTGAGTAGAATCAGAGTATGAGTTATACCTGGGTGCTCCAGTGTATTTATAATAGTGAGATGTGACCTTCTGTGGATAAGATAAGTTAGTTATCTTATCTTATCTTTATCTTGAGGTGATGTCATCTTATCTTTAAGGGAACCGCCCTTCTCCTTGTAGGCTTGGGCTGCTCTTGGATTTGGGACGTGTTCCTCTATTTGGGCCCTTTGTTTGGGCTTTCCTGTGACTTGGCCAAGCTCTTTCAGAAGAGGCCGGGTTATCCTGACCTAAAGAGGTCGGTCGCTTTGTCTGTCAAACATCCCGGGTCGGACAGCTCGACCCAGGGTATAAATAGTGCCCCTGCTTGAGCTTGGACTTCCTTGAGGTCAAGTCTTTGACTTCGGTCCTTCTTTGGTGAAGCCGAACTCAAGCATTTTGTCGATTCCTGTATAGCAGCTTTTGAATGTAGAACGTTCTCCTCTAAAAGCGCGCGTTTTTATATCAGCGCTTTTTTTTTGGAATGCGAGAGGGTTTTAATATCTGCATTTAATTGGCATTAATTGCCCTGTTTTCTCGTGGTCTTTTATTTTGAATTTCTCACTCAAAAAACTGTTTCTCTTCTTCACTCTTTCTTCGTAACTTCTCCCTTTACTCTCTCATTTTCTGTTTCTTTCGTAGTTTTTCCCACCTGTTCTGTCGCTGCTCTCTGTGGAAGAAGGTGATCTCCAGCTTTTCTCCTTCGCAGCTCTCCGCTTTCGAGGTTTTCTTCTGCTCTCTCCAGGTTCAATTTTTCTTTCTTCTATTTCCTTATATGTGGAAAGTTTGCATTTTGCTCAGAGGAAGTTTTTTTTGGGTCTTTCTGCTTTTACCATGCCTGATTGTTGCGTGCTCTGGAATTTCTTCATTTTTTGGGTGCGAATCTTTTTTCTTGTTGCTTGAATCTTTTTCTTTGAGGATTTTTGCATGTTGTCGCCATTTCTGCTTGTGCCTTTGGTGATGGTTCTTTGCTTGATTCCGAAACGAAGGTTTGCGTCTTTGCTGTTTGGCATTTTTGGTGTTTTGATAATGCCTTTTGCTGATAAACTGTAGAAATAATGCTTTTTGCTGATAAACTGTAGAAAGGTGGTGATTTTGTATTTTTACTTCCTTTAAGACTTTATTTTCTTTTTGATGAGTGCCGGGACGTAAGCTGTAGAAATAGCTTGAAAACCTTGCTTTGTTATTGCCTCCAAGGGATGCCCCAGGACTTTTTGGCTTGAGTCTTGGGGTTTTCCTTTTCTGTTTATCCGCCCGTCGAGATGTTTTACCCCTCGTCTGAGATGTTTTTAAGTAATCCGTTCTTCTTTTCTTTTTGTAGGATTTAGTTGGCCTCATGTCTTCCCGAAATAACGTTGTAGAGATGCCTTCCCATGTTCCTGAGGGTATGGCCGATTGGGTGGACTCGATGGTTCTTATGTGTGTCTCTTTGGTTGATTCTGATTTTTGCGCGCCGCTTAGGCAGTTTCACAGTGTCTGTAGTAATCCTGGCGATGAGAAAAACTATGAGCTTGTCCATCCCTCTTCTGACGAGAGAGTTTGCTTTTCTATTCGGGTTGTTGACGATCGCCCTTTTTTCTATGTTTATGACTTTTTCTTTGGTCAGCTGGGTATCACCCTTCCTTTTAATAAATTTGAAACCGACCTGTAATGTCGCCCCCTCTCAACTTCACCCTAATTTTTTGGGTTTCATAAAAATCTTTCAATGGTTGTGCAATGGCTTTGGTATCCCTGCCTCACAATTTCTCTTTTTCTATCTGTTTGTCTTGACTAAGCCTGGAGTCGTAAAAAAGAAGGCAGCTTGGGTCTCCTTTCGATCTACCCAGGGAAATAAGGTTTTTTCCATGTTTGACGAGTCATTCCGTGATTTTAAAAACTACTTTTTCAAGGTCCGAGCTGTTGAAGGAGCTCGGCCCTTCTTTCTGGATGAAAATGACGAGCCTGCTTTTCCCTTGGAATGGCAAAAAGATGTGAGGGTGTCCCGATATACATGAAAAATGTTGGATGAGACTGAACGAGCCTTTGTGACTGTCTTGGAAGAACACTGGGGTTAACCTCCCCATCTCAACACAAATAAATTTCTAACCAATCCCTCTCTTCTTCAAACTGAGCTGGGTATTTTGTGTTTCCTTTTTTATCTGTTCTATATTACTCGTAACTATTTTTTTCGACTTGTAGCTTAATTTCTGTTTTATTTGCAGAAGCGATGAAGAATAATGAATCCATAAAAGCTTTTAAAAGAGCGCAGAGGGCGACTGCTGCCAAAAACATCTCGGCCAAGGCGGCTAGGGAAGGATCCTCTCAAGTGCACATGAAGCCGTCTGTGCCGGGTTCCCTTGGGGTGAAGAAGGTGATCCCTACTCTCCGAGTTCGTCTGGTGGATCCTCACCCACCCTACTTCTGCTGCTCCTTCTGTTGTTCCTCCCAATAAAAAACAAAAAACAGCTGAGCCTTTCGACCTCAATGCTCCCGACTTTAATGCCATTGAATTTGTGGATCAGCAAATCGGTCCCTATGGCACCCTCTCCATGGACGATGTGTCCATCCTCCATCATTTGGAATTTATGGCCCAAAATCACGTACAGATGGCGTATATGGCGGCTGCTATATACCAAACTGCTCAGAATCTTCCCCTCCATGCTACCAAAGCATTTATGGAGGAGGCAAAGCAGGAGTTTGACCGGATGAAGGGGCTGAAGGAGGAACTTGAATTAAAGGTGACCAAGTTGGAGAAGGATCTAGAGAATGAGAAAGCTAGTTCCCTTTTACTGGCAGCTTCTTTGAGGTTGGCCGAGGACACAGCCCTGATGCATAAGGAGAGTTACGTTACGACTTATCGAGAGGTGATGCGTCTGAGAGGGGAGTTGGACAATGCCCGGGAAGATTATTCTGAGCTCCAAGGTCATCTTGTTGGCAGCGTGACTGCTACTTATGAGAACTTGAAAGAGCAAGTTCGGGTCATTGCTCTCGAGGCCGATCTCGCCTTTTCAGCCTGGACAACGTTGTCAGGGATGGCAGGATTGTCCCTGATGACGAGGTTGATGATGATGCTGATCCTCCCCCTGTGTCCTCTGCCAAAGTGTCGACCTCTTCTGTTCCTCTGGTTGCACCTGATTCGGATTGCCAGGTTCTGAACCGGTTGGATGGAACTATAGATGCTGTGCCTATTCAGACTCACCCTCCTTCCCCTTGTCCTGAGGCTGCCAAGAAGGCTCCTGATGCTTGCTGATCTCTTTCTGGACATTTATGTAGCTGGCCCGTCTTGTGGGCTTTTTAAAACTTTGTTTCTTTTGCTGACGGTCTCTAGTTGCTTGTTTTAGCAACTTTTATTTTGAAAAACAAAAGTAGCTCACTATCTTTAGTATGTGTTGATGGCCGCCGAGGCTTTTTTAACTTTTGTAGATTATGTCAAGGTTTTTGACTTTGTTTTCTCTTCTCCTTTGAGTTTGTGTCTATGTGGGTCCGACTTGTTTCTCGGTTTTCTCGGCTTTGTATGCATTTTTGACGCTCCGTAACCGATTCTTTTGCGTTGGTCCCTTCTAAGTTATTTCTGTAATCCCCTTTCTTAGGCCTTTGTCAGGTCTCTCTCAGGGATTACTTTTTATAACTTTGTTTTCGTAGGAAACCGACTTCATTAGGTCGATCTCTTCTTAAGTTATTTTTGTAATCCCCTTTCTTGGGCCTTTGTCAGGTCTCTCTCAGGGATTACTTTTTATAACTTTGTTTTCGTAGGAAACCGACTTCATTAGGTCGATCTCTTCTTAAGTTATTTTTGTAATCCTCTTTCTTGGACCTTTGTCAGGTCTCTTTCAGGGATTACTTTTATAAATTTGTTTTCGTAGGAAACCGATTTCATTAGGTTGATCTCTTCTTAAGTTATTTTTGTAATCCTCTTTCTTGGACCTTTGTCCGGTCTCTTTCAGGGATTACTTTTATAACTTTGTTTTGTAGGAAACCGACTTCATTAGGTCGATCTCTTCTTAAGTTATTTTTGTAATCCTCTTTCTTGGACCTTTGTCAGGTCTCTTTCAGGGATTACTTTTATAACTTTGTTTTGTAGGAAACCAACTTCGTTAGGTCGATCTCTTCTTAAGTTATTTTTGTAATCCTCTTTCTTGGACCTTTGTCAGGTCTCTTTCAGGGATTACTTTTATAACTTCGTTTTGTAGGAAACCGACTTCGTTAGGTCAATCTCTTTCTAAGTTAAAGTAATCCTCTTTAATAGGGTTGGCCAGACCTCTTTCCAGGGTTTACTTATAACTTGGGTTGACTTGGTCCAACTTCTGAACGTCGGCCAGTCTTTAAGTTATTATTTTAGCTATCCGTAAGGCCTCGTCAGGCTCTTTTTTGGATTACTTTCGATAACTTCTTACATTATTCTGTGTTCATCTTTGCCGATTTGTAGAAAGTGGTTGGCATCTTTAGATCGTTTTTTGGGTAAATCGCGTTTTCAACTTTATCGGACGGTTATCTTTATTGTGATCGTGTAGTGAAATTGTTTTTCACTTTCTGCCGATCTGTTGCTTTATAATCGGATGATGAATACTTCAGATAATGCGTCTTGAAATCTTGTAGAATATCTAAATAAATTTCATTCAAAGAAAAGTGCAAAATATATACATGTGGAAATTTTTAAATTAAGTTAGATAGTGTCTAGGTCTCAACCTGGTGCCTCATTAAAAAACCTTTTCAGGAAAAAGAGTGCATCCAATAATGAGATCCTTTACCTTTTCTAACTGTAGGACCTGTGGAAGCTCTTCTGTCCAGGCTCCCTTTGCATCTTGTAATCTCGATTTTAACCCGGCCAATATGACTTTGTTGGCAACTTTGGCCTGTCCATTGGCCTGTGGATGTTTGACGGAGGTGTACTGGTGCTTTATATTCAAGTCAGCTACTAGTTTTCTGAAGCCTGCATCTGTGAATTGAGTGCCATTGACTGTGGTTATTGAATATGGAACTCCGAACCTTGTAACAATGTTCCTATATAGGAATTTCCGGCTTCTTTGGGCGGTGGCGTTAGCTAGGGGTTCTGCCTCGATCCACTTTGTAAAGTAGTCTACCCCTACTATGAGAAATTTAACTTGTCCTGATCCCTGGGGAAAGGGGCCGAGAAGATCGAGTCCCCATTTTGCAAACGGCCAAGGAGAAGTCACGCTGATGAGCTCTTCTGGCGGGGCGATGTGAAAGTTGACATGTTTCTGACATGGTGGACATGTCTTTACAAATTCTATGGCTTCTTTCTGTAATGTTGGCCAATAAAACCCTGCCCGGAGTACTTTTTTGACAAGAGCCCGTGCTCCGAGATGGTTGCCACAAATGCCGCCACGTATTTCTTCTAATACTTCCCTTTTGTGGGAGGTCGAAACACATTTTAATAATGGTACTGAGATCCCTCTTTTGTACAGTATGTTGTTTATGATGGTGTAGTACTGTGCCTCCCTTTTTAGCTTTTTTGCCTCCTTTTCTTCTGTCGGGAGTGTTCCTGTTTTGAGGTAGTTGATTATGGGGGTCATCCATCCTTGGTCCTGGTTTACTATGGTTAGGACTTTTTCTTCTTTGGAAATTGATGGGTTCTGTAACATTTCCTGGATGAGACTTCTATTGTTGCCACCTGGTTTGGTGCTGGCTAGTTTCGAGAGTGCGTCAGCTCGAGCATTTTGTTCACGGGGTATGTGGCAGATCTTATATTCTCCGATTTGTCCGAGCTGTTCCTTGGTCTTATCCAAATACTTTTTCATGGTGGGATCTTTGGCTTGGTAGCTCCCTGTCATTTGTGATGTGACCACCTGTGAATCGCTGTAAATGTTGAGTTTTTGAGCTCCCACCTCTTCAGCCAGCTTCAAACCAGCTAACAATGCTTCATATTCCACCTGGTTGTTTGAGGTCGGGAATCCGAACTTGAGAGAGAGCTTGACTTGGGTTCCTTGGTTGCTTTCTATTATTACGCCTGCACCACTTCCAGTTTTATTTGAAGAACCGTTGATGAGCGAATAATTTATACGCTTTTTGGCATTGTTTTTAGTATGTTTTTAGTATGTTTTAGTTAGTTTTTATTATATTTTTATTAGTTTTTATTTAAAATTCACTTTTCTGGACTTTACTATGAGTTTGTGTGTTTTTCTGTGATTTCAGGTATTTTTTGGCTGAAATTGAGGGACCTGAGCAAAAATCTGATTCAGAGGCTGAAAAGGACTGCAGATGCTGTTGGATTCTGACCTCCCTGCACTCGAAGTGGATTTTCTGGAGCTACAGAAGCCCAATTGGCGCGCTCTCAATTGCGTTAGAAAGTAGACATCTTGGGCTTTCCAGAAATGTATAATAGTCCATACTTTGCCCGAGATTTGATGGCCCAAACAGGCGTTCTAAGTCAGCTCAAGAATTCTGGCGTAAAACGCCGGAACTGGCACAAGAATGGGAGTTAAACGCTCATACTGGCACAAAAGCTAGCGTTTAACTCAAAGAAAAGTCTCTACACATGAAAGCTTCAATGCTCAGCCCAAGCACACACCAAGTGGGCCCGGAAGTGGATTTTTATGTCATTTACTCATCTTTGTAAACCCTAAGCTACTAGTTCTCTACAAATAGGACCTTTTGCTATTGTATTTGACATCTTTTGATCACTTTAGATCTTTAGATCATCTTTGGACGTTTAGTTCTTAGATTATGGGGGCTGGCCTCTCGGCCATGCCTAGACCTTGTTCTTATGTATTTTCAACGGTGGAGTTTCTACACACCATAGATTAAGGTGTGGAGCTCTGCTGTACCTCGAGTATTAATGCAATTACTACTGTTCTTCTATTCAATTCAGCTTATTCTTGTTCTAAGATATTCATTCGCACCCAAGAACATGATGAATGTGATGATTATGTGACGCTCATCATCATTCTCACTTATGAACGCATGCCTGATAACCACTTTCGTTCAACAAGCAAACAAGGCTTGAATGTTTATCTCTTGGATTTCTTAATCGGAATCTTCGTGGTATAAGCTAGAATTGATGGCGGCATTCAAGAGAATTCGGAAGGTCTAAACCTTGTCTGTGGTATTCTGAGTAGGATTCAAGGATTGAATGACTGTGACGAGCTTCAAACTCCTGAAGGCTGGGCGTTAGTGATAGACACAAAAGAATCACTGGATTCTATTCCAACCTGATTGAGAACCGACAGATGATTAGCCGTGCTGTGACAGAGCGCGTTGAACATTTTCACTGAGAGGACGGGACTGTAGCCATTGACAACGGTGATGCCCAACATACAGCTTGCCATGGAAAGGAGTGAGAAGGATTGGATGAAGACAGTAGGAAAGCAGAGAGACGGAAGGGACAAAGCATCTCCATACGCTTATCTGAAATTCTCACCAATGAATTACATAAGTATCTCTATCTTTATTTTATGCTTTATTCATAAATAATCTATAACCATTTGAATCCACCTGACTGAGATTTACAAGATGACCATAGCTTGCTTCATACCAACAATCTCCGTGGGATCGACCCTTACTCGTGTAAGGTTTATTACTTGGACGACCCAGTGCACTTGCTGGTTAGTTGTGCGAAGTTGTAATAAAGAGTTGAGATTGCAATTGAGCGTACCATGTTGATGGCGCCATTGATGATCACAATTTCGTGCACCAAGTTTTTGGCGCCATTGCCGGGGATTGTTTGAGTTTGGACAACTGACGGTTCATCTTGTTGCTTAGATTAGGTATTTTTCATAATTTTTAAGAATGAATTCTAGAGTTTCAAGGTGATGTTCTTATCATCACCAAAGCTGATTGATTCTCATCAATTTAGCTCTTGAATGCAATGTCCTGCTAAAGCTTGGCTAGCCATGTCTAATTCCTTTAGACTAAAGCTTTAGACTAACATTGCATGATTCTTGGAATTCTCATTGAGAATTTTGATATCCTTGTTTTCTTTTTCACTCAATTTTCGAAAAATCCAAAAAAATCACTTTCTATATAATTTTTGAAAAAACCAAAAAAAATTACAAAATTCATAAAAACCAAAAATATTTCCTGTTTGAGTCTAGTGTCTCATTTTAAGTTTGGTGTCAATTGCATGTTTCTATTCCTCTTGCATTTTTCGAATTCATTCATGTGTCTTCATTGATCTTCAAGTTGTTCTTGATGATTTACTTGCTCTGATCTTTAAATTCTCTTGTTTTGTGTGTTTTGTTATTTCTCATATGCATTCTCAATTTGTTAGTATCAGTAGTATACAAACTTCTAAGTTTGGTGTCTTGCATGTATTGTTTATTTGATTTTAGTTGCATTTTGATTATTCCTCATCATTAAAAATCCAAAAAAAAATTTAATTTGTGTCTTTTCAAGTCAATAATACAGAGAATTGAAGATTCAGAACATACAGCAGAGGAATTACACAGAAAAAGCTGGGCGTTCAAAATGCCCAGTGAGAAAGGAAAACTGGCGTTTAACGCCCAAAATGGTAGCATTTTGGGCGTTAAACGCCAGAATGGATACCATTCTGGGCATTTAACACCAGGATGGCACAAGAGGGAAGATTTTGTTTTTAATTCAAATTTTTTTCAAGTTTCCATAATTTTTCAAAATCAAATCTTTTTCAAATCATATATTTTCAATCATATCTTTTCAAAATTAATTTCTCTTCATTTTCAAAAATACTTGCTAACAATTAATGATTTGATTCAAACATTCAAGTATGTTGCCTTTTCTGTTGAGAAAGGTTTAATGTCTGAATCATATCTTTCTTGATTAGGCAGGTTATTAATTTTTAAAATCAAATCTTTTTAAATTGTTTTTCAAATCATATCTTCTCAATCACATCTTTTTAAAACCATAACTTTTCAATCATATCATATCTTTTCAATCATATCTCTTTAAAACCATAAGTTTTCAATCATATCTTTTTAATCACATCTTTTTCAAAATAGTTTTCAATCATATCTCTTTGATTTCCAATTTCAAAATCTTTTTCAAAATCACTTTATTTCTTTCTCAATCTTAGTTTTCGAAAATCAATTACCATTTTTTCAAAATTTCTTTTAATTAATTCACTTTTGAAAAACACTAATTGATTTTCGAAAATGAAAGTGGAAAAGAAATCAAGTGATTTTTGAAAAAGATTTTGAAATTAGA